>NC_134710.1:309853415-310202415 GCF_043290135.1 Rhipicephalus microplus | reverse complement strand
GTAATAATGAGCACATAGTTAACAACTGTACAGTCTTGCATGTAGCATGATTGTAACAATGATCTGTATTTTTCTAAGTTCCAGCAGTAACAAGGGATCCGGTGCTCCACGGTCATGTACAGTGTATTAAAACAGAGCACAGAAGACCAACAAGTATAAAAGGACTGCCAGTGACTGTTCTCCTGCTTAAAGTTTACGACAGCAGAAAGAGCACATTGTGATGTCAGGAGCAGTTTGATTGTATACGTAGTAACATTCTGCGCAGCTGCAGCTTAACTTCTTAGCAGTGCATTATTCACCAGTTCCTTTGCTTGCATTCCAAATTATTTAAATTTTGCATGAAAGATACCAAACTATGAGCCTAATTTAAAGGCTGGTGTAGTGTTACTGGGCAAATATTTTTGAGATGAAGTTTTTAACATGCGTGTTAAGTGCCTGCGCGTCTCTGCATACCTATCATAAATCACAGCTTCCATGGTCGACAATGGTAACGGCGTTTGCATTCTTTGCAGTACAAGAAGTAAAGCCTTGGATGCGGTAATCTTGCACTTAGTAGACGTAATCCTTCAGTCTACACTCATTGGTATAGCACCAATTATGCCATGAGTGTATAAGCTCTGGGAAGTGAATGTATGTGAATTATTTTATTTGGAAGGAAGAGGATCATCACTACTCCTAGTATATCTTAAAAGTAGATTTTCGTGCTTGTTTATTGTTATCCTACTGCCTGTCCGTCCTTCAACAGTCTAATTATCTGTTTCTACTGTGTAAGTGTAACTTTTTTTTAATGCATACTTTGCTCGGATAGGTTTGTTCATAATATAAACGTGTACTATTCAAGTGACTTATCATCTGTGCAGCTTCACTTAGACTAGAAACAAAAGTATCTATTTTAATTTATATGTAGCTATAGCACGCATTTACTTATCTTTTTCGAGGTGCCTGTACAATTGTTTAGCCCTACAAAGGTACTGGTATACTCTAATACTGAAGCTGGCCTCTTAAAATACTTTGTTAGAGAAGTAATAATGTGTTTATAATCATTATTATTATTCTCAGATGAGCTGTGAAAACTCTAAGGAAATGTATTTACATTTTTCTAACTGTGTGAAGGTAATTGTTCTTCTGTTCTTTATTGTGGTCCCTTGTTTCATGCAAATGACACATAATTACTTTGCAGTGGTATAGTATTAGTTGTGATTTTACACATACGTGCTGAACAACATTGCAGTTGAGGCCAGTAGCAAGACATACATGCAGTGCACTGGAGCATCACCTCACATAATTAGTGTAGTCTTTGCCCATCAGTAAATTGAATATTTTTCAAGCAGACTAATAGACAGCTGTATGGAAACTGTATCGATGTGCAAACTTTGAAGTCTTCTTGAGGAGTGTTTTTCATCATTTTAGTCCAAGTGAACTAGCAACCCAAGGCCACAGCTGGTGGGAATGTGGTGGTTTCCTCTCTCGAAAACCACCCCTACCAGCTGCCTCAATGTTAGCATGGGGTGAATTAACGAATTGGAAAAATAATTAGTCTTTGTTTTCTTGGCCGAAAGAGACACTTCCCCCGTTGAACCACCACGACGGGCCAAAATATAAACTTTTAGCTAAATAAAGTTGATTCTACTTTTGAGAAGTGTTTTTGGGAAATTAAGTGGCACCTATAGCTGTCAATATAAACACTGTTCGCACCAAGGAGTTTAGTGGCTTATAATTATATTATTCATGTATTGTCTAGAATTTCTTTGCGCTGTGTCAACTTTCAGCCCAAGTGTCCTAACATGCTTTGTTAGTGTGTTGTGAATGAGCCAAGCTATCTAAATAAACAGAGTGATATTGCAGACATGTACAAAATATTGATGCCCAGCCCTTTTTCTTTTTCATGACATTGTCAAGGGCTTTATTCTTGTGTTTCTTATAAAAACTGCTTGTCACTGGGCAGCAGCAGAAGTTATGCATCAAGCTTTTGCGAGATGGTTCGAGAAACACCGTGTTCAGACATAACAGTGCTGGTGGATTTCTCTCCTAAGTTGTTTTTTGTATATTCAAAATGAGTGTATTATAATTGTTGTTTTATAGCCATTCATTTTAATATTTACAGCTGAGTGTATGTATGTATGTATGTATGTATTTATGTATGTATGTATGTATGTATGTATGTATGTATGTATGTATGTATGTATGTATGTATGTTTTAAATGAGAATCCGCTTATCATTGGTGAGTAAGTTTGGTAATAATTTGGCTGAATTTGTTTCTAGTTCTTTTTTCTTCTGAGCCATTATACATTTCAATTTGTTTTGTACTGCATAAAAATAAATGTAACCTGACACAAAATATGTGTCTTCGAAGAAGTTGTTTCATTTGCCAACCTACAGTCATGGGCAAGAAATTGGGTAAAAAGGAACGAACCTGCGAAGATTAGTTTGTACACATATCTTGTACACATTGCGTTGGTCGAATATGTCAATTTCAACATATAAATTTTAATCAGAATATGCAAGGTATCACCCACGGTTGTGTATGTGTGATATTTATGCATATTGTAATACCGGTTGGAAATCACAATTAAGGTCACAAACCTAGTCAAACTGAATACACGAAATTTGTCAATGCACCTTTCATCTGCACTGGAACTGTTTTTATAAAAAATAAACTTCATAAACTTTAGTTTAAAAATTTATTCTAGTAACCAAAAGCAGAGTATCTCTCTATGACACAAATCAAATTGCCATTGTTCTGTTTCATTCTTGACAATCGGAGACCCTCTCAGCAGAACTCAATTAACTGTTATATTTCATTTTAGCCATTGACAGCGACATTACACTGAAGCGCGCAGCATGACAGATAGCAGGAGAGTAGACACAAACTAATCACTTTGTTTGTGTCTTCTCTAACTGTCCGTGCTTTTCGGCCTTACTGCATATAATGATTTCTATCAAATCAGCACGAAAACTTGTACCGACAAAAGCAGTCAACATGGCCGCAAGCAATTAGCTCGCTGCATGTGTAGATTTTCTTTAAAACACCGTGACGACTGATCGCTGGTCGAATATTCAAACACGTGAAAAGTAATATACCAAGTATGATATTGGAATTTCAGCACTGGACACTTTTGCGATAAAAGAGGATGGAGGAAAAAATTATGAACCCAGCGTTATGTAATTTATGAAGGAGCACAGTAATGCGCTTTTGAGTCAAAAGAGGAGTGAAAAAAGCAAGTGCAAAAGCCACCTTTTCAAAAAATTAGTACCCGCCTCCACGCATAATGTCAGGCCGGGCAACCTCTTCAAAAAAAGAAAAAAAATGCTCGGTGACTCTGCGAACCGAACCAAGTACCTCCTAGATTGTAGCTGAGCGCTGTAACCGCTCGTCCACTGCAGCAGTGCTTGCACTCACCCTATTGCTGATATGTCGTCATTCCTTCAAATGACACCAAATGCAAAAAGTCCGGTGAAACGTGGTCAAAAAAAAAATAGAATGCGTTTGCCCAAGGTTACTAGAAGAAAGAAATCGCCACGTGTGACTGCATAACAGTGCGCTATTTACCTTGTGCATTACTGTCACGACGTTCGGATAGCCGGCTCTAACGTAGGCTACCTTCTCATAATTTGCCAAATATAAATAAGAAAATAAAAATATATATCGGCCTGTGACAACGCTAATCAACTATTATGAATTCACTGTCACTAGTGTCACTTTCACTAGATGGATACTCAGTTTTTTTCTTATCGTTATTTAAGGAAGATTTGGCTCATTAACTCAGAACTCTCCTAATTAGCATTGATTCTTACATCTAAAGACAGTCACACTTCATCTCGCTTTCTGTGTGGCTGTCACTCCCTTAAAACGCGTACTTCACTTTTTTATGCTCTCCAAGCATTTGACTCTGCTTTGCGGAAACTTTCAATGACATCTGCTGAGCCAGAAAATGGTCCTTATTATCTATTGATTTCAAGCATTCGCGAAGCCGAAACGAGAGTCTCTCTCTCTCTTTTCGTTCTTTTCGCACTTGTGATAACGTCTCTCGAATTCAAGACTCGTATACACGTCCCTTGCTTTGTTTTCTCACTCAAACAACGCTGGACGAAATATTTGCACCGTGTTTTGTGAAAAGCATTAGCACTGAACACCTCTCGATGAGTCTCCCTCGTTTTACGTAGACACATATCTAAGCGTAAGCGTATGCACGTTCTTGCATTCCGACTTTATTATAATGCTGCGGTGCATGGAACCAGCGAAATTCCGCTCACAATTTCATTTGATTACTGGTGTTCTCTATTTACGCACAATTTGTCCGCAGGCACAAAAGTCGCTCCTGTGTCTTGTAATAAGAATATTGAATAATATGTGGGGTTTAACGTCCCAAAACCACTATATGATTTTGAGAGACGCCGTAGTGGAGGGCTCCGGAAATTTAGACCACCTGGGGTTCTTTAACGTGCACCCAAATCTGAGCACACGGGCCTACAACATTTCCGCCTTCATCGGAAATGCAGCCGCCGCAGCCGGGACTCGAACCCGCGCCCTGCGGGTCAGCAGCCGAGTACCTTTGCCACTAGACCACCGCGGCGGGGCTGTAATAAGAATATTGTAACAAAGGCTACCTTTTACTATAGGTACAAAACAACCTTACGTTCACCACTATACTGTGCTCGATTGCACCGAATTAGTTGAGTAGCAGGGCAGCTTTATTAAATGTAAGGTAACTAGTCGCGTTAAACAAAGGATGATATTTGAGGCCCATTTTCAAACATTGCATGCATCGATTTATGCGTGGTTTCAATGATGTGGTGCACCTGGAGTGTTGTTTACTTGTGCTTGGCGAGATAGTGCATGGATTGCTCGATGGCTTAAGGCCATCGAGCAATTTCGCTTTTAGCTACAGTCGTTGATGAAAGGCGAGTGCTTGGCTTTGCAAAGCTCACCAAAACGTCTCTTACAACGTACGCGGTATCCCGTAAGCGCTGTAGCAGATGCTCGCGGAACTGAAACTTAGATGCAGCAAATCATTGGCTATCATCGTATACTCTCGATGCTAGACGCTTTGCGTGCCACTTTGATATTATCAGCACACACTTCTTTCTTTCCTTGTCGTTTCATCGGCTATCGTGTGTCTTCCTCACCCTCTTAAGTGCCGAATATGTTAAATTCATACCCGCGCTATAGTAATTCCTCCAGATAAGAGAATTCTTGGCTAAGAAAATGCGTAGCCAAGAGAAAGCTTTGCGAATTCAGCCCCGAATATTGTTCAACTCGGGAGGTAGTATTTCACAGGCTATTTTATAAAAAAATGAATACGTGCCATTCGATCGGCATGCCAATGCTTGCGACTTGCTTGAAAACAAAACCTACAACAAAACTATAAAATCTAAATAAAACTAGACGGCGTGCCAGAGATGAAAGAAAGCGAATGCCAAACTCTGAGTGTAATTTTGCGTCAAACAAGCTTACCTCTCTGCCGTGTTTTTGAAAATGACAGTTTCAAAACATATTACTAGGGCTCAAAAGAGAGCAATGTCGTCTGCCCAGAGAGGACTCGACATCTCTTGCTCGCTTCTATTCTAAATGAAAGAAAGCTCAGCCAAAATCTAATCTATACTAGAAAGTCAATTTTGACTTCCGCACTTTCTTCGCCATAGAGTCGTTTAAAGTACTTAGGTGTTTTCGATTAGACTGTACTACTGGAGGCGGAGGTCTAATCACATTCATTTCGGGGAAAATATGTCGTAAGGCAAAAATATTTTCCAAGTTATGATTCCAGACTGTGAAATTTTAACTAGAAAGCTAGTCCATACCAGGTGTTTTCCGGTATAAAATGTAAAAAAAATTTTCCTTACGGTGTTAAGTGTACTAGCCGTCTTGACAGGGCTTTAAATTTTATATTGGGCGTGGTACATGGCGTTCTGAGTGAGGACGAAGAAATAAAACAATTGCTAACAAGTATAGCGAATGGCGTAAAAGCAAATTCTCTTCTCTCCTATTCTGAATTACCGAGTGATGACTTCACTTGAGGTATGAATAATTCAACAGGCCAAGACTTGCAAATCACGCTCCAGTTGGTGACGGTAGAGCAACCAACATTTAAATTTCTTTAAAGAAAGCCCGTAATTTTTCGCCAGGTATACTCAACCTATATATCAAATGCTTGTAGATTATTCATATTGTAAAATTGCTAAAATTATTCAAGTTCTTCAAAGCAGAGTGCGGGATACACCTTGGACAATATAAGAGCCATGATGAAACAAGCGCTAAAAATATACACACTGAGAGAGGAAGCAGACGAGTGCTTACTAGCAACTGAAAGTTTTATTTCGAAGCGAACACTAACACATGCACAACACGCATGTACCTCATACCGAACCTATTTCAGAGGTGCGCGGTTCCCAGCACCTTACAACCTTCTCAAATGTACAAGCGGCTCAAAGTCTGACGAAACAGAGCAATAACAGGTCTGTGATGCCCTTCGATGTCCGGGGCCACACGCACGCTACACCGAAGGAAGCAGTTCGCACGCTCTGCCGAAAGGTACTCTTTGTGGTCAGATATTCTAAATATTACCGACAAAAAGCTCTCCTAATTTCTGAATGATTTAGAAGGCATGTCATATAACAAGACATCAGGAAAACAATTATAGCTCGTCTAAACGAGAATCAACACCTCTTGTTCCCTCGGCGTAGGAGTTTCTGTTCAACACAACAAGAGGCAGATATTTTTACAATATTGCACTGTCCCTTCCCAAAATAAACTATTATATGCAAATAGCTGGTCTGGCTCCTTCCCCTCGTTGCTCGTTTTACAACGATGGTGAAAGGATTGAGCACGATTTCCTATTACGCAACCGCTTCTATTTTTTGATGAGAAACATTCTCAAAACGGTGTTCAATCGCATCAGAGTGGATTTTATAGTTTCAAATATTCTAACTTATGGAGCAATAGGTCATTACGGATCTCGGTTCTGTGGTACTGTAATTTAAAATATCACGACTGCTTTTGCCTCCATAGAGCTCAATACTCTCATTGTCGATATTCATAGAAACAAAATGAAAACCCGGGTGCCACCCTGCTGCCCGATAGAATTGAAGCATAGGAGATAAGGAAGACATAAAAGATGCTTCGACCAAAAAGATTTTTAGCTGTTCGGGGACCCAATATGCACTCTAACCAAGCTTAACGTCACAAGTGATCAGGCGAGACTGCAATATTGTCGTTTATTTATATATTCAATGTGACTAAAAAATAGAACCCTTCTCCGAAGCAGTGCTTGCTACTGTAAAGCGGATCATAACTCAAACTCATGTTAATCATATTTATATATAGTTCAGTATGTCCAAGAACACGGGTAGTCCGTGCTGCGAGTTTCTTGGGCAGATGCTGCACACGTTCACTATACACATCTTGCAAAAGCACATTCCTATCCTGCAAGAAGCCATCAGGAAGCGAAAAGTCACTCACGGCGACCCTGAAGCCCAGCCTTTCCAAGAGGGCCGTCCAGGATTTCGTGGGCCTCTTTCAGAAGCAGGAAAGGTGATCCTCGACTCGCTTTATTGTACCATGGCAGCCGCGCATGGTGCTGGGGACAAGTGCGACACCCAGCGAGAAACTGCGCATCAGTTCACGAGGCTGGTCGTTGAAGCCCTCTCTGAGTAGCCGCGAATGCGTGGCGTAGCTCAGGCCGAGGACTTGAAGCTGCGCATGAACCAGCCTTCAAGTAGTGAAAAATTCTTACGTCGCCGATGCCCCCAGGGAACACCTTGCAGAACAGCCGAAGGTGATAGCAGGACCCGACCGGAAGGTGTTTCGCGAAGAAGGCACAGGTGCGGAGCGGAGGCGCTTCGCAAATGAGATCGCGGCCGTGCGTTACGATGTTTTGTTCGCCAGCAAGTCGCAAGCATTGACATGCCAATCGGATGGCACGTATTCATTTTTTTATGAAATAGCCTGTGAAGTACTACCTCCCAGGTTGCAAAATATCTGGTTCATTGCCTTCTTTTCTGCATGCTTTCTGCACAGCTCCTTCAATAATTGCTGTGAAAAATTGTTTCGCCTGTAAATTAGCCGGATTTCACTGATTAGCGGCAAGCACAAGCGGACAGTTTTTAGAAATTTCAAAGAGGCGGCCTTCTAATCCCAAAAACACTTCAATTTGCCTGATTAAATCGACCGCTTATATCCGCGGCCTAAGGAGTTAACTATAATTTATTGTCTGTAATTCCTGCCGTAATTATTCTTCGTACGCATCCGAAGATACCTTCTGCCACAGTGAAGGGAACACCAAGGGACTTTCTGGTTTTTTTTTCATTATTACTGGACACATTTCTTGAATGCCCTATATATGTGCACACTAAAACATGCCAAATCACAAATCAAGCAAAGTCAGATTATTGTAAAAAAGTGTTTGTCTAAGACCCGGAATATGCACAATGATTGTTGAATACGTGCTTATGTGTAAACAGGTATACACCGACCTATTTATCTTATCGCTTTCCGTGGTCTTGAGTACGAACAAATCGCCACAAGCTCCTTATATGAGCCACAGGCTCTCAGAAGATTGGGTTTCGTTCGTTGAAGAAAACAAGAAAAATTCGAATAATATGTGAGGTTCAACATCTCAAAACCACCATTGATTATGAGAGACGCCGTGGTGGAGGGCTCCAGAAATTTAGACCACCTGGGGTTCTTTACCGTGCAGCCGAATCAGAGGATACGAGCCTACAGCATTCTCGCCTCCGTCGAACATTTTGCCGCAGCCACCGGTATTCGAACCCACGACCTGTGGGTCAACAGCCGAGTGCCTTAGCCTTTAGAACTCTTCGGCAATGTAAACAAATGAAGTACCATTTATCTAGTCAAAGGAGTACCAGGCCAATAGCACTTTGACTTGGTCGAGTTCGTACATAATTCGATAGGCTTCAGCGCGATTTATACGAAGACAATAGGAGACACCAGAACACAAACGAGTAAAGATGTGCCCCCCCCCCTCCCCCAGTATCTGGCCTCGCGTATGGTACTAGGGGAAAAATGTCCGACATAAGATTCAGCAACACGGATGTTCGAAATAGCCAGCACAGAGCGAAAGAAAGACTTATAGAAACATAGACACATAGATTGAAAACAAAGAAAGAAAAAAAGATAAATAGATACAGTACAAGGCAAAGAATTATATAAAAAAACAGACATATCAAAAAATCACAAGGACAGGGAGAGAGAAACAAAGAAAGTGGAAGCAGGATTTATAACGAAATGGCAGAAAGAGTTCAAAATAATAGATATAGCGAGAATAAGAAAAATAACCAGAAACATAGACAAATAAGGAACAGCGTAAAAAGAGAGCGAGAGAGAAAAATAAAGAGGATCAAGAAAGGCCGCCCAGCTTCACAGGTGGTGGAAGCCTCCCGCCACTATTTCAAGGTGCGCCCATCTTTATTTGTACAGCACTCACCAGGAAAATGAACGCCACCAAGGTTGCCATTGGTTGGACTCGAAAAGGAACCAGAACTCAAGCTAAATGTTGCCAAAGTAGCCAAACCGTGCAATTGCAACGTTCAGTTTGTATTTAAATGAATCAAAAGCGGCCTGATGAAAAGAGTTAGTGATGTTGAACCACGAATGATAACATTTTCAAACAGCAATAAAATATAAACTCGACTATAGTTCTTTCTCCACTTCCTCGATCTTAAAACTAATAGCAAATTGCAAATAAATGAACAAAGGATAAGTTCAGGGCGCCCGCATATCGCTCCTGTTGAAATATTATAATGGAGTAACTGCCACAGACAGAGAAAAACAACTAGGCCTGTGCGGCATGCGCACCAGGGTCACAGTGATTGCTGGACGAGCTTCCTTTCAGAGCCTCTCTTAAGGGCGAAGCTACCAAAGCCGTAAGCCTGTACATGCTTGTCTCAAGTGTCGCTATTTCGCGAAGTTTCAGGGCTTTTAGGTCAAAGGTCATCGCAGCAGCGCACCCATTCGCCGGTTTGTTATCGTGGGGCAGCCTTTGCGGCCTTAGTACCTAGGACAATAAAAGACCCCCCCCCCCCCCCCGGCGCCTGTGCACATCCCTTGTACATGACTACGGCCGTTACCCTCGATATCGACGCCTCCTTTTATTAACCATGGAACTGCTTAAACATTTGTCTTTGCTTCTATTGTTGAATAAAATACAGCACTTTTCGGCGGAAGGCAAAAAATATACAGGCTAAAAAGTTTGACACGCAAAGCGTTCACCTCCTCGCCAAGTTCCCAATTCGCCTTCGCAAAAACTATCACGCCGGTTCGCGTTCTCATTTATCTTCTGTTTCGCCTACCCAAACACGTGAACCTGGCGTGCCCTCACTCAATGTGCGTGCCGACTTCTCCGGCGTGAGATGCAGCAAAACGGATGTTCGATATAACCAGCAGACCGGAAAGGCTTAGAAACATTGACACATAGATTGAAAACGAAGACATGGCAAAAGGAGAAAGATATGCAAAAAAACACGCAAAACATTATATAGACAAAAACAGACACAGCATAGAGTCAGAAAGAAAGGGAGAGAAAAACAAAGAAAGTGGAATAACGAATAGAAAGAAAAACAATAAAAAGAGTTAAAGATAGAGATAGGGAACCTGAATGGAAAAGGCACAAAGAAAGATGATGATGGAAATGAAAAAAAAAACGGAGCGATAGGGAAAAATAAAGAGAGTCAAGAAAGGCCGCCCAGCTTCACAGTTGCTTCAGGTCTTCTGCCACTAATGCAAGCTGCACCATCTTTTTGTTTGTACAGTTGTGAAATTCTATTTTACAGTCACGCCTCTGTTTTGATTACAGCGAAAATAATTTACTTTGCTTGAAAATGCAGTGAAAGTGATTTTCAGGCTTCCCATACATACGTGTCCTGTATATAGGCTTCGCACTACCACGTGAAATGCTGCAATAGTAATGCACGGTAAAAGCAAGCGTACATTACCATCGGGTAAAACCACATGCGAAAAAAATAACAACTTCATGATTTAAAGTTGGTCACCCACTACATAAGGCACATACTACACTGCATTTATTTTCTTATGGTCATGTGGGGGGGGGGGGGCATAGCAAGTTCGAATATATTTTAGTGCTTGAAGTACGCACTAAAGAAATATGTCGCTATCTTAAAGCAATGCATGCGTACATATAGATTGAGTTTTTGTTGCAGGGCTGGCGTGCGCACGCCCTATTTTAGCTACCATGAGGACTGCACTGTCCTTATACACCAGGGGCCTTCATTGGTCTTCCTCTTTTTCATAAGCGCTAGATAGCTTTCTCGAGCACGCGTGTCATATGCGCGTGGTGGCTCGTTCTGCAAGGCATTCGACGTCAGCTCGCTTGTCATTACGTCGAAGCCTCAGAAGCAAGTCTTCAACCTGCAGTTCTCCGCAAATGCTTGTCGCGTCTTTCGCCAGCTCACCACAAGTATGACCGAGGCTTTGTTTGCTCTCCTGTTTGGCGTTAAGGGTCTTGAAAACAAAATACTGCGCCTGTCTTCACATCGGGAAGCAACCCAGCGACACCGCGCTCACAACGGACAGCACGACTGTGTCCTCGCCCCCTTGAAGCGAAGGGCACGGGGCGATGGCGAAGACCTGGTGCTTGTGTTTGAGATGCGCCGTTTTGGACTTGTGGGCTTCCTGCGAAATGCATGCGACATCGTCATGCAAGGCCTCGAGCTCATTCGCAAAGCGCCTCCGCTCCGCACCTGTGCCTTCTTCGCGAAACGCCTTCCGGTCGTGTCCTGGTGTCACCTCTCGCTATTGTGCAAGGTCTACCCTGTTGGCGTCGGCGATGCTAGCGTTTCGTGCTTCTTGAAGGCCGGTACTTGCGCTACCTTCAAGTCCTCGGCCTGAGCTATGCCACGCATCCGCAAGCGCTGAGATTGGACTTTAACGGTTAGTCTCGTGCATTGATGCACAGTTTCTTGCCGGTCGACATAATGTCACACTTCCCTCCAGCACCATGCAGCGCTGGCTTGCTTCTACAAAGTGAGCCGAGGATCACCTTTCCTGCTTCTAAAGAAGGCCCGTGAGATCCAGGACGGCAATTTTGAAAAGGCATGGGCTTCGGGGTCGCCGTGAGTGACTTGTCGCTTTCTGATGGCTTCTTGCAGAATAGGAATGCGCTTTTTCAAAATGTCTATAGCCAACGTGTGCAGCAGCCGCTCAAGAAACTCGCAGCACGGCGTCGCTGTGTCGTTGGACATATTGAATGTTACATAAATTTGACCAACATGAGTTTGAGTTATGATCCGCTGTACAGTAGCAGATACTGCTTCGGAGAAGAGGTCTATTTTTTTGTCACATTGAATATATAAATAAACGATAATATTGCATTCGCGCCTTATTACTTGTGACGTTACGCTTCGTTAGAGTGCATATTTGGTCTTCAAACAGCTCAAAATCTTTTTGATCGAAACATCTTTCATCTCTCCCTCTTCTCCCACGCTTCACCTATATTGGGCAGCAGGGCTGGCACCCAGATTTTCATATTGTTGCTATGAATGTCGACAATGAGAGTATTGAGACCTTCGGAGGCAAGGACAGTCGTGATATAATATGGTGGCTTTCTAGTAATAGTGCACCAAATAAAAGCCTTTTTTTTCCCAGAAAGGTTTTGTTACCGTTTATGTGGCTACAACGTGTCAAGTTCACAGTAACATCATAAATAAAATATTCATATTTTATTATGGATATTTAAATCGGTCATTTGTTTGGAAAGACTAACTTTTAGGTATGTGCAGGGTCTCTTAGGTCATCAAAGAAGGCAACGTAGACAATGCGTGTGTGTAGTGGATAAGTACATTGTTTATAGAATTCTTGGCCCGACACCAGCAGCATATGCTCTCAAATGTGTTTATAGAAGCCGTGGTCGTGTTCTTAGAAGCCACTGGAAAGGATGCACGTATGTAAAGGGACCCCAGCCTAACAAAACCATCTTCTTATCTCCCGACCTTACAATCGTCATTCAACAATCTTTCTATCACCACTCACATTTCCCCAGTAGCCAGAGAGTAACCTTTCTATTGAACCATCTCACGTTCCGCCAACATATAAACACACACCCACGCACCCACACGCAAGCGAGCACACACACACACACACATTCGTTCTCTCTCTATCTCTCTCTCTCTCTCACTCACACTCACACACACACACACACGTGCGACAGAATATTCGGCTCATCCACAAACTTTGCTTGTATGGGAGCTTGTATTCTTGTATGTGAGACATTATTACATGTCTTTACTATGCCCAAAGGACTAAAGGTACTCTGAAGTGTTGCTTAGTGACGAAGTTGCAACATATCCAAACGTTCAGGGAAATTACAACCTTACAAAGGCCTACTAAAATTCATCATTTTACTTCACCTGAAAAATAAAACATGGTGGTCATAAACGTAAAGCATCGTAATGAGAAATGAAGTGTGGGCAGCTTTAGTGTGCCTAAGATTTTTTGTTCAGCGGTGTGGCAAACAGCGCAAGAATAAGAAACATAAAGCTGCAAAAACTTGTGACATATAAATATCTCTAACGATGATGGTGAGGATGATTACACAGCCATGGCTCGTATCCACTCAGGGGGATCGGCCAAGAATCGATGACTTAATTCTGAAAGATTTTTATTATCTTTATATTCAATATCCAAACCACCCACCGGTGAAAAAAAAGAAAAACAAAGAAAATTCACCCTGGACAGAATGAAAAGATTGCAAAAGTTGTTTGTCACTCGCTGTGATCAGACAATTATTCATTACCTTGAATAGTCTATATATTTATTTGCTTCCTCTTCGTCCCTTTACATTAACAGGACTATAGAAGGGTACGCCACAGAGTTTCCTCAAATTGACTAGCGGATACTCTGCGCTGTGATCGTTCAGCGACCATGGGGACCATGGGTAGTACACGGTTTCCTTAGTCTTCGTACTTGCGGCTTTCAAATCGCACTTGTGGCTTTTTTTACTGCCACGTTTCGGTTTTGTTTCGAAGAAAAGAACGAACCATTTTCAAATTTGTGACCCGATTTGTAAAGGTAAGCCTGAAACAGTAAGGTGGCGAAGTGCAACCGCGGAACATTTCTCATTTTTGTTTTTTTAGGAAAGTGCTCCAAAGCCCGCAAACACACACGGAATCAGAAGTGCGTAGATTAGACAAATTTGTGTACTACCCATCATCGCCATGCTCGCTGAAGCACCGTGCGTTGTAGCTGTCATAGACACTAGCGCTAGAGTTTTCTCTAGTGTATATCTAGGAAAATCTTTGGGATACACCGAGCGATTTCTCCAACTAGCGACATAACGCACTACAAGAAATGCGCATAATAAATAAACATAGCTGAACGTATTATCATGTGAAATGAAGAACGATACATATAGTAACCATAATTTTTACGAGAAATAAAATAAACTATGTTCAAGCAATGTGCAACTGACACATGACTTACCGGAATACTGTTGATTATCTTTTTTAATTTACACGAAGGTTATCCTGTGCATTACCTGTCATATTATATGCCGCATATGTTGCCAAACATTTGCGCGATTCGTTACATGCAAACTCACAATATGACACGCCTTTTAAATCTGTTACGAACTATGAGAGCTGTTGCCGGTTAATTTAGAATATCAGACCACAGAGAGTGGCTTTCGGCAGTGTGTGCGTGATTTCATTCAATTTTATTCCTTTGTGGCCTAGTACCCCGCGGATAATCCGATTACAGTTGAGTGAATAGGGACCAGATAAAGAAAACTACGTGATAATTGAGAGTCACTTTTTGGAGCGTGGGCTGAGCACAGGGTTAAAAATCTGTAACTATATATGGCCATATTCGATGTTGACGGGAAGCTTTTTTTATGCGAATATAACCGCCAAAATTCCCACTTAAAATGCTGGTGATACCAGTGATAGTCACGTCCAGGAGACCCGGAGTGTAGGAGGGAGAAGGTTCAGACTTCAGCATGCTCCGCCCTCCTCTCCCCGGTCGGGTCGGTGTGACCACATCCCACGAAAATATTTTCTGGCTACGCCCCTGGTTTATTAAAGGTTTGCCAACTCTTTTTAGGCTCCAAAGAAGTCTCTATGCGTCTTAAAAGTTCATGATGCCCTTGTAGTTGCTTTGACAGATTTTTCTCATCGTTGGGCTGTTTTGCAGTATTCGATCATACAAGTCCTGCAGTCTCTCGAGTAGCGCTGCGTACTGCTGAGATTCCTCCTTGCTTGAGTCTTCACCAAGAAGAGAGAAGGCTACATTTTCGTACTTGTCATAATCTTGTACGAAGTGCTTCATCACTGCCGTCTGCAGGTCCTGCGGGTACAACGAGTTGCCGAGGAGGCAAGCCTCGAGTGCGTCGCAAATCGCAACCCTGAGTGTCTGGGAGCGCAGTTTTGCGTTGCAACCAACCGTCTTTTCGAGCCAAGTTTCCAACTCCCGTCCCAGTGCAGGTTCGTCGGCCAATGGCTGCTCGATGAGCGACGACTGGATCGAAACCACCACCGTCTTCAGGGTCATCTCTGGGTTCCACGAGGGTCCGTGAAACGTGCCCGGAATGCTGAGGGAGACGAGCCCACTGCAATACAGTTTCCTGTTGAAACGCACCCTTCCGCCGTCGGTCGTCATGAAGCGCACCTGCGGTGGACAGTTTGGGTAGTTGAGGGGGAACTTCAGCACAAAATGGAACAAGCCTCCCTGGCACGGCGTGTGGTCGGGTACCACGATGACGGCGTGGACGTAGGTGATGTCGCCTTTTTCGGGCTCGACGAAGATTCCTGGCACAGGGTTGTCAATGATGTTCTTGAGGTCGTGGTTAAGTCTCAGTAGACACTGCCCCGACGGCTGGTTGGGCTTGGCCAACGCGGTCTCGAAATTGCACGTAGCTGCACTTCGCCGAGCTTCGTCCATGGTAGAATAAGGGGCGCCCTCGGCTGTGAGCGGACGTCGCTGCATTCTGGTGGCCGTTTGCGCAGATGATGATACTACACAATGGCTCCCACCCACTATGAGGGATTGACCATGAAAGGAGTTATTCATATTTAAAGTTATCACATAATATTTGTATGACTAATTATACACAATACTTAGAATAAATAATGTTGCTAATCAAAATGAAAGCCACCCTGATTCATTTAAATATTTCTGTACCGCAGAACGGAGATCTACACTGACCTAATGCTCCCAAGGATTGAATACTTAAAACTTTACTTTCAATATAATGCAATTGAACACCGTTTTGGAAAATTTTCTCATCCAAAATTGAAGCAGTGTCAGGATAAGAAATTGCGCTGGATACTTTTCCCATCGTATTAAAACGAGCAACGTGGGGACGGAGCCAGACCACCTCTGGGAATATAGTACTTTAATTTTTGAAAGTGACAGTGAGATCTTGTAAAAATAACTGCCGTTTGTTGTGTTGAACAGAAACTCCTACTCTAAGGAAACATGAGGTGTCGATACTCGTTTATATGAGCGATTGGTGTTTTTTAGTGTCTTGCATTTTCGCACGCCTTCTAAATTTGTCAGGATTTATTAGAGTTGTTGTTGGAAATTGGAAATTTCGGAATACAGAGAGTTGCTTTCGCCAGAGCGTGTGCGATTTAATTGTTTTTTATCCTTTTGTGGCCTGGTACCCAGAAAAATCTGGTTACACTTACGTGGATAGGGAGCAGAAAATGAAAACATCGTGATAAATGAGAGTCACTCGCTTTTTGAGGACTATGCTGAGCACAAAAATAAAGAATCTGTAACTATACATGGCCATATTTGAGGTCGAAGGGGAGCTTTTTTAATTTCAATACAACCGCCAGAATTTCCGCCAGAAATCACAATTAGAAATCGGGAAAAGCTGTAATAAAAGTGACTGATTGAAGATCTCAAGATAACACCCATGCTGTATTCTTCCTCAGATTGTGACGCACCTTATTATATTTCTTAAGATTGTCCCCTTTGAATGCCCCTCTAAAAGCTTGTTTAACACCTGGTGAGGGAGGAACGAAGGAAAATAACTTTATTTTTATTCTGCGGAACGCGTCAGGGTCCCGCATCTGGCTGAGCCCCACGTAGACTCCGGTAAGGCAACTTTTTCGAATGATTGGAATATATATAGCCAAAATGAGTAAGAGGTACTGTCTTTCATGACCATTGCAAGGAACTTCATTCACTTTAACATTGCCTGGTTGAACAAGTGCTTGTACGTAGCTCAGCTGCGGTGTATAATACTGAGGCCAATAATATAGAAAAAATAAGCCTCGCTGATACATAAAAATTGTTTGCCAGTTTGTCGTATATTGATAATCTTTAGGAATGCTTGTACTCTTAGTATCCTCAACCAGCCCAGAGAGGGCGACTGTGCTTCTAAATAGAGCACACCATTGGCTATATGAATATCGGTAATCAAAGCCTTAGGGCCTCTCTTTTTAAGAGTATATATACAAGAGGACACAGTTTATAAGACGGTGCTTCAGAATATAAGACTTATTCGAATTCTGATATGGGGCGTACTTACGTTTTGTAAATCAAAATAAGTGTGCCGATCATGCATCCCCGATCGACCTTTGCACAGCCTTTTGTAGGGCTCCAAGCGCGCGTACTTCCATGTATGTATTCAATCAATGTATGTTTAAGCTATGTATATATAGTTGTGTATTTAACGGGGGCATGTCAGAAGCGATGGTTATGAACTATTCTCAAATATTTTACAGAGTCCAAATGTGGCGTGTTCTGCAGGTTGCAAGTTATTTTAATGGTACCTGGTTTACCCCCCACCAAAAAACATAACTGCGTTTTTTAAACATTACGGTGTAATTAGATAGCCTGTAATGCGAACCGTCTTGACAGATTTTCGGAAGGCGAATTGGGAAAGTGCCGAAGAAGTGAACGCTTAGCTTGTCAGACTTTTTAGCCTGTATTATTCCTTGCCTTCCACAGGAATTTTTTTTCAGCAAATGAAGCAAATTCAATCCATTAAGCAGCTTCATGGTTAACTAAGAGGCGTCGATATCGAGGGTAACGGCCGTAGGCGTGTGCAAGGGACGATGACAGGCGCAGGGGAAAGGGGGAGGGGAAGACTACTACCCAGGCAGCACGCCGCCGTTGGACCAATCTTGGACCAACATCGGCTAACATCGGCACCGACGTCGGGCCGACGTCGGAAGTGCAACTTCTTCCAATGTCGGGCCGACGTTCAAGCCAATGATGGGCCGACGTTTTACCGATGTTTTAGCCAGTATGCAACCAACATTGGGCCGATGAAGGCCCATCGTATTGCCGACAAAGCTGCCAATGTTCGGCCAACATTGGGCCATATTTCAGCCAATCACATGCCACTTTTACGCCGATGTTTGCTGCACGACGAATATTGGCTACAGATGTACGACCGACATTGGACCAATCCAGGGCCACATTGCAGCCAATCAAATGCCGTTATTACACCGATGTTTCCTGCACGACGAATATTGGCTACTGATTGGCTTGCCATTATGTAACCATTATTAGTAGGGAATTTTTCTTACCGGAAGATTTAAACAATATGCCTCGATGACCCGCTCTTGTAGCTTTGCAGCCCTGTATACTTGGGGCAACAGAAAATTGAATGCTGAGAACTGAAAGCAGTTACTTGATCTATTTCATCTTTTATACCTCATTCCCTTTGCTAACACTAGAAGTGTAGTTTATTTTTTTACCAATTTATCTTTTGCAATAGCGAGTGCTTTATTTGGTACTGGTATTTGGTACAGCAGATCGAAAAAAGTCGTTAGGAAGTAAATGTTGAAAGCGTATGTCCCCCACTTGCAATCCCCACATATGTCCCCCACATGGTAATCGAGAATATTCATAGTTTAGAGCATTTTTTTGTAACTAAAACATGGTGATGGTGCTTCCGAATCAGCATAAGCTAGCCGAACAGTGCACCACCGACAGTCTGCAGACTATTTATTCTTTGTTGTTTTTTTTATTTATTTGGTACAACAAAAAATGTATACATTGAAAAATATATATACACAACTAAAAAAGGCCCGCTCTACTGCAGGTCAGGTTGCGTTGGGGGCACAGTGACAGTGGTGCTGTCAAGGCCCTGGCTGCTGTGGCTGGGCAGGAAGCCAGCTGCCGCGTCAGCCGATAATCTGCACTCTGAGAGTGGGGATCATCGGGCTGCTCCACAACAAATGCTTCTCTGAAGCGCCGCTTCCTGCCCCCACAGCGATCACCAGACCCTGGCAGCCACCTCTTAATAAAGTTGAGGGCCTCCGCCTGGTCGCACCCTGCTTTTTGGCAGATGACATCTGCATACAAGAACAGAAATACCATAGTACACATGAAGCACTGCAGTACAGAGAATACACAAGGGTACACACACATAAAACAATGAACAAATCTAACCTGTCACTAATCTACAGAGCCTCAGGTTCACAAAGGCCCTTTTCCCTTTTCTGCCATGAAGGCTGTACAGCACTTGCACGTCATGTGCCAATACAGCCTTCATGGCATTCACACCAATTTCTCGGAGGCCACGTCCCCCAATCTGCAGGAGGTGCTTGCGCTGTAAAAAAATGCAAGAAGCATAGATGGGGTAAACGCAACAGCACATCGAAATGTTTTCATGATAAAAATCTGCAAGAAGAGGACACTGAAAACAACAACTTGAATTTTTGGGCATCACAACATTTCATTGTTTTTTTACGCTAACTTCAACTCACTTGACCTAAAATGGTTTCCACATCAGCCCTCTCACACTCAGTGTGAGAACCTTTCAGAGTCCTTCTCTGAATGCAGTTTCGCTGTTATGAAATCAAATACAACACTGTTATAACCCTTAATAAATATTGATTCTAGCTATGAAATAGTATAATTACTTTGTACAGTGCTCAAATTCCAATACACGTTTCTTCGAGGTTACAATGCCTTTGCCTGAATGTTGACCAGGAGTAGCTTCTACAGGTGAAAAACGATAAAATATGTGGAATTCAAAAAGAAGCTAGGACATGTTTTTAATCAATGCATTGTAAGCAGAGCACAACAAGATAAATGAACATGATCAAGGCGTACTAAGAGGCAACCTTAGAGCGACCAAATGTTGGTCATAGATGAAACTGATAGAAAAATAAAGGTCGCACTAGATGGTCGCACCATTTGCTGTTTATATTTTTCTGTGATAGCCAACAAAGAGGCATGTCGCTATAGAAATTTCATCACAATAAACAAAGGTGCATTTTTCTTCACACTGCGAAATTGGGTGCATGTTAAATTTTTAAAAAAGTAAGAAATCGGCTAACACAAGGCAGGGTGAACTGTAGCTCAAAGTAGAGAGAGCCGCAGCGGACACGAAATAGGGTGATAAATGAACAAAATTACTGAATGTCTGTTTTAAGCAGGCTATTGCTAGTCACTGGCCATCAAACACACGATGCCGCCTACATTGTCTGCTAGCTTAGGACAGTTCACTCGGACTTCACAGACTATAGTAAATACAGTCGAATCTCATTAATTCCAACACACTTAATTCGAACTGACGCTGTGGTCCTATCAAAGCTATACCGCGCTCCGAAAATGCTATCAGCACCCCGCCCAATCCTGCGGTGGCACTTCAGACACCTCATCGCTGTGCTTGAAGAAGAAAATGAAGAAAAGGAAAGAAAAGACTGCGGTGGAATGTTTGCCAAATGCCAATCTGCGACATTCCTGTGCCCCGCTTCGACTTTTTCCGTCCCTGCCACGTAAAGACCCTTCTCTTCTTAACACTGCGCATGAAGAGAAAGAGGGGAAAAAAAGCTGTCGCAGAGAGTTGGCTCTCTCATGCCGATCTGCAACGCGCCGGTGTCACGCTTCCCTGTTTTTCGTTCCTGCTATGTAGAGACTCTTCTCTTTTCAACACCGCGCATGAAGAGAGAAAAAAAAAAGCTGCCGCGGAGTGTTTTTCGCTCGAATGCCGATCTGCTTTTCTCCAGGTGGAGACGCTCCTCCATTCTCATCATGTGCTGGCCACGCTCCGGCTGCAGCGCAGATGGTAACAGTGGAAACACAGTTGTCTTCGAAGAGTGTCAGCACTGGACATTGCCGCGCGCAACTTCTTTTGCCAGGAGAATACTGAAGCCGAAGTACAAATGCTTTGCAAACTGCACGCAAAACTTGTTGACTCGTTGCAAGGCCAACGTGTACAGACATGTATTGACTACTTTAATTAATGACGGATGTCCTGTAATTTGTGAATAAAACTTCTCCATGAACATGCATCACTGCATGGTGAGCCCTCCGCTCGTTTACCGTATTTACTCTATTCTACCGCGCCCTCGATTGTAACGCGCGCCCAATTTCCACGACAAAAAAAAAAACTAAGACATCGGTTGCAACGCGCACACTTTTTTCTCGTTGGCCCGCTTGATCACACCACTCGCGAAAACGACTTTTTTTGAGAGCGTCTTCCGTTTAAATATGAAGTACGGGGGAAGCTTATGCCTATCTGACGTGCAACAGAGCATTGCTGTCACTCTAGTTTTACCGTGGCCCGATGTCAGTACACAAACTTGCTTCGCCCCCTTCTCCCTGACGGTTGTGGTGCCAGGCATGTCGAAGTAAAGAGGCGTGTGATCGGCATTCCCGATTTGCCCAAGCAGGTAGCCGTTGTTGTGCCGCAAGTTTAGGAGGAACCTCTGAAGACTCTGAAGCTTTTCTTCGTACTCCTCCGGCAACTTCCGGCATATGCCCGTTCGCCTTCGGAGGGAAAAGCCTTTTCTCTTCATAAAGTTCGTTAGCCAGCACCTGCTCGCTTTAAAATGGCTCTGCATTAGCCCTTTTTCTAAGGCTAACTGCATAGCCTGCACTTGGAGCAGTTCTGTCGTCACGGGCCGCTGTGCCGCTCACTGCTTAATCACATATTCGCCGAGCAGCTCTTCAATTTGTGGAAACCGACCCTGCTGTGGTCCACTGAAGCCTTTGCGTGAATCTTTGCTGTCGACAATATTCTGCTTTTGTTTCCGCCAGTCACGCACGCACGTTTCGGGAACTCCGAATGACCGCGATGCGGCCCGATTTCTGTCCATTCCGGCACACGCGACGACTTTTCTTTTAGAAGCAGCATTGTGGTGCACTCGTCGAGTTTTTAGAGTCGGCCCTACCATGCCGTCGATGCTAATGTACTACAAGATGACGAACTCCTCAGCACACATATGAAGTGCCGCGCATGGGAAACACATAGGCAGAAATGACCGACGCGCCATGCCGACGCACGTAGGGGGCGGCCATTTTGTAAGTGGCGATGGCAATAGAATGACCATATTCATTTTTTTTTCGTACTCAATTCTAACGCACATGCGATTTATGAACTCTCTTAACCGGAAAAAAGGTGCGTGTTAGATTCAAGTAATCACGGTAACTTTCATTATTTTGAACTTCTTTTAATTTGAACAAATTTTCTGGCCTCTTTGAGTACGAATTATTCATATTCGACTGTATTACAGTGGCTCATGAGATAACCTGACTAGTTTGTTTCCCGAAACACAGTATCTTAAAGCAGTACCAAATTTCTGCATGTTACATAGGCATATTAAAAATCAAGAAATATACACCAAAGCCGCAGCCACAGCTTTACTCTGCACAGCTGCCTCTGCTGCCTCCACTTCTCCAATTGTACCAGCAGGCAGCCGGGGAAGGTCAGAGGGGCGCTGTGCTGGCTGGGCGTGCTGAGGCACGGACAAGAGCCGTACCTTGTGCTTCAGCTGTCGCACCTCCTGCAGAACCTCTCTTTGTTGCTGCCGGATGCCAAGTTGGATCCGCAGGATCCGTAGCAATAGAGCTGAAACATACAAGAGTACATACCATATTTACTCGCACAATTTGCATCCTCACATAATTTGCTCACAAGTATAATTAGCCAGCCTGCTTTACTACAAGAAACTTTTTGCTCGCATACTTTGCCCTCCCCAACCAGCCCGAGCCACCTTGCCAGCACACACACAGACACATTTGACTTCATGATGCTCTGGTCAGGCACATCTCTTGTCGAGCAGGCGAGTGCAGTCTTACACAAAATGGACTAAGTGCAAGGTCCCTTCTTCCATGAACTTTTATGCTTTCCCTAGAATATCGAACTTGAAAACTGAAACCTGTTTATGTGTAGTCCGAAATGCCTAAAGGTTTGCCTCCTATCTTCCCACCTCTTCCACGGCAAGAATGTATTCCCGAGACACAGCACAGGTGTTGAACGCGTGCAAGGACCTGTCACATCAACTAGATGAGGCAGGTTTTCGCAATCATTTTTTTTTTCGGTTTCGCCATCTGGCCATTGCATTTTTACTGTTCCTTGTGATAGGCTACAATAATTATATACGAGGCAGATTGCTGTTATAAAGCTTACCGAAGAAAACTGAAACCGTGCTACCGCTAAGCACATCAGCGTGGAGTTCTTCGACATGCAATATTCAGTATGGGAGCCAGCAGAAGAGTGCGTTGAATAAGACTTAGCATAGAAGCTTGGGTGTGTTGGTTAGATATCGGAGGGAACACAACGCAATAGAAGACTGGGACAAGGAATGGACACACACACACATGAAGGGCGACACACACAGCACTGTGTTGGCATCGCGCTTCCTTGTCTGCATCTTACTTTACGTTGAATTCCCGACAATTATTGGAGAGTACTTATGTTCTCTGGTATAACCCTGTCGTGGGAACTGGTTTTTGTGAGCACTGTTCGGAAGAACTTCAAGAAAATGGGGGCATTTGAACAGGCTTAGCAAACAAAATGACAATCCGCTTTGAGACAGCTGTGACAGCGCCTGCAACATATATTCCCAGTTGAGCTTTTAGGCCAGCGATTCTTACTAGCTTCGCACATGACCGGATTGACAAAAAAAGTACACATAATACGCGAGTATATACCGCATTTGACTCTGTAGCTTTGATGAACCAGGCAGATACACAAATTTATCCAAAGCTCCATTGATTCTGTTGCAAAATTATTCAACAAACAAATTGCGATGTTATCCATGTTACTATACGATTGTGGCACTTTATCATTGCAGCTTTCCAGGAGGCACACATAGTGCAGCGTTAGTTCACCACTCGCAGTTAATTGTATGCAGTAGGTTGCTCACAGCAACTGACTGCATGCAATGGTGAACATCTTGCATGCTTGCACCGCTGTTTCAGCATGCTGGCTGCTTCCCATACGGCTATCAATTGATGTTCACAAAATTGGGAAGATGAAGAAAGACTACACAGTGCCCTCTATCCACCCTATACTCCAAACCTCCAGCCAACAAACAAACAAAAGAAACAGAAGTATGCAAATGAATATTATTCCTAATGCAGCTGGAATGGAGTGTAGTTTTCACCAATTCTGTGTGTTAAGTCAATATGGAGTGAGTTAACTCCATAAAGTAGCTTTTCTCATAACACTGTTCACTCTATTGTAACACAAGGAGTGACTTCATAGCATCTAGAAGGAAAAATAGAATGTTCAGTATTTGATAGAAATGTGAGGCTCTACCTTAAAACAACAATAATCTGGAAAAAGAACTCATTACATTCGAAATAAAAAAAGGTAGCACAGTTGATCCCCTTTACAAGAGACACTGATGTAACAGACAAACGGGGATAAGAGGCACCAGTGTGCAGGCTGACATTTGGCCCATCATGCATCAGGCACTCCGTAGATGCGCCTGTGCAGCCGGGAACCCTGCAGTCAAGCATGCTGAGCAAGACTGTTGACCACTGTACAATGACACATTGCCACAAAATTTCAAAACTTCATTTCACAAACTTCTGCAAAAGCTTCTTACACTCTTGCATAATTTTTGCACAAGCTTCGCTCATTCTTGCGTGATTTTCGTCAGAACATATAAGTGTTGGAAGTTGTGTGTCCCCAAAAACTTGCACAATACAAATAGCATACATTAAAGTCTATCACTTAATACGTGCATAGTGTAACAATGAAAGGAAACTCACGCATGGTTTGCTCCGAGCCTTCCCCGTGCGGTGCCTCCTTGAGCCTTGGAGAGCACTGTACAGCTAGAGCAAAGTAGCATCAATCCAGTGTTAATGGCAGGTTAACAAGACAACAAAACTAACCCCCATATTCATAAACGCTCCCCGACTCGACTTTCACCCTTCACTTGACAGAGTTGAGCACTGTACCGCTGCTCGTTTGAAAGCGACGCTGCGCTACTCGAGAATCACAGCAGATTATTGCTGACATGCAGCAATTTTCTCTGCTTAAAAACGGCGCTCCCATCAGCCATCTCAAGTGAAGGTGAAGCGTTGAGTGGAGGGACGTTCTAGAATACGGGGGTAAGATTGGTTGCAAGAACACTACAATAGACACACTTAATTTTTACACTTCATCTATATTGTACAGCTACACACATTTTGCATCCTTATAATGCAACATATACATACAGGCTTATAAAGTAAACACTGTAGGCTGCTCAAATAACACCTACACAAAAAAATTACCCAAAAGTGGCCATGCGCAAAGTAATTTTATTTGAAACTCACAAAACTTTTGCGGTGATCGAGAATAAATAAGACAGGTTACGCTTGGAGGCACATGAGACCTTCCCAGCTTTCATAAAGTACAAAAAACAATATGGTATGTGTGTGTGTATGTACGCATGAAGATGCAGCCTTTACATACGGTTTCTTGAAAGAATCGACTATGAATTTTATGGCACCTGCGTCCTTCAGCGCAATTGAAAGCCTGCTGATCAGTGTGTGCAATTGTGGAATAGTTACATGGAAAATGGCGTGAAACACCTAAAATCAAATTTTTCTAGCTAGGAAATATGCAGCTGTGTATACACAACACATGCTGCAAACAGTGGGAGGTGACCAAAAGAGTGATTTGAGTGTAAGCGGCAGTATTCCGCATTCATGCACCCCGCCATTTTCAACTGTTGCCCAAAAGCAGCACCACTTCAGCGTGCTACTTTTTTTTTTTTACATCATAAACAGCACGGAATACAGCGAGGATGAAAACAACATATGCAATTAAATTTTGAGCACTATTTATGGTGCGCATGATTGATTGATTGTTGATATGTGGGGTTTAACGTCCCAAAACCACCATATGATTATGATAGACGCCGTAGTGAAGGGCTCCGGAAATTTAGACCACCTGGGGTTCTTTAACGTGCACCTAAATCTGAGCACACGGGCCTACAACATTCCCGCCTCCATCGGAAATGCAGCCGCCGCAGCCGGGATTCGAACCCGCGCCCTGCGGGTCAGCAGCCGAGTACCTTAGCCACTAGACCACCGCGGCGGGGATGGTGCGCATGAAAAAAAAAAGGCCTTTGTACAACGACGAATTCATAATTTGCCTTCACGGACCTTCTGTTAGGCTGCACCACATACAGATTTTTTGTGGCTTTCAAAAGAGATTTGAAAAAAAAAATAATAACCGTGTTTACTCTCGTCATGAGCGCACTCACTAAGTCACCCTCATTTCAGTCGCCAAAATTTTGAATTTTTTTTTCTTCCACATATTAAACACGCACCTTACGTTCATCCGCTGAAGTCCCACGGGCTCCCCCCCCCCCCCTGCCGCCTTCGCTCGCTGCCACGTGCCATTTTATTTTTGTTTCTATTTGTTCACGGAACGTCCCCTGTCTTTTTTAATTATCTCTTGTAACATATGTGGCATTATCTTGTTCCCGAGGTGCCACAGGTGCTCTGCTATGTAGATGCACCATTAAACTAGTATTTTTGATCAACTGTGCATTTCTGATGTTTACCTTGCAAGTACGTAAAACTGGCATGCTTCTTGATCTACGATACACATGTAGCTTGTCTCACTTTGAAGGAAAAGTTAGCATACAATGGGGTAAATGCTTAGAATTTGAAATATTGAGGCAGCAGCACACCGGAGATGATCATATGGTAAAGAAACAAGTGCTGCCTTATTACTGGCAAGTTGTCACTTATATGTACAAATAAATTTTGTGAGCTAAAAAAAGTACAAAAGCACAGCGAGGCTATGATGTGGTTCAACCTGTGGATTCGCTTCATTTATCACGCCATATGATGAAGCTTCCTTTGGTAAAACTGCTCAGATAAGAAAAAAAGTTTGCTGTCCAATACAGCAACTATACAAAGTGTGCACGTGCATCTAGCAGCGCCTTTTCGTCACTTCCGAAATGCGCCACCAACATGCCCGGGCACCAACCGAATCTATCGCCTACAACTGCCATGTTGTCTCCTCGTGCTTGCACCCGTTTAGTTTTGCCTCACGATGCAAGTTTGAGAAATTATGAGCTGCTAGTGAGGCAAGTTGATTTAGTAGTCCACGCAGAGGGAGCAGAGCTTAGGGTGTTTCTTCGCTGAAAGTTATAACCTGAAATTGAGAACGCACATTCCGATTTTCCTAAAAGTACCAGCGTATTTGGCTGGTGCAGATTAACAAAAGCTACTTGAAGAAACTTTGCAATATTTGCATCTTCAGGTGCAACTTCATTACGGGTAAGTGCCATAGTCAAGTATTTACCTGCAAACAGATATAGCTTACCAAGATACTGTACATACAAACTTGTCCGCAGTTAAAATCATGATGGCGAGGAAGGCGGTTAAAATCGTGATGGCGATCGCGGAGATTTGGTATTGCATTGAAAAAAACTATAAAGAATGGGAAACAATATTAGTTCACTTTGAAGTATAGCCGATTGGGCGTCAGGATTTTTTTTAATTAGTCAATTAATTCTATACACGGTCTCTATCATGTTCAGTGACTCCACTGTACATTAGCGTACAACAAAAGCAAAATACAAAGTGAAAAGTGTGTTAAAGCATACGCGAAAAATAAAGTGATGACTGGCATTACCGCGGCACACACCACGCAAAGTCGCTATCTGCCTTGTATAATATTTTCCTCGACTATTTCCACAAATTACAATCAAAGAGGCTCAAGCTCAACATCAGCACTGTTTAAAACACTTGGGGGGGGGGGGGCATTGCTACTTTGGTGGCGTAGGCCGTGACAATATATTCATAATATTATATCTCTTGTAAACTTGCCTAGCTCTGCACGACTAGTTTTCGATGGGAGCAGCTGCGCTTCGCACATCCACTCTTAAAATTGCGGCTCGAGAGATTTTGAGGTTTCACTTGTTTTTGGGCCAGGCAATTTGTAGTGAAAGCAAGATAATAGGCCCTCATAGGTTGTGGCGGGCCGTCGGTGTACGCCGTGGCTGGTATTTGTGTCGCACATCTTGATTATCTGGTCTTGTATCGAGTGAACGAGCGAGGCCTTCCTAATCCAATGAGCTCGTTAAAGTAAGACAACAAAAAACCACAATGCTTCCACATCGTTCACAGCAACAGATAATGAGCCCCCAACAAACCGCACTGCAGCACGTGAACTGCCGTAGGTACCCAGGGAGTTACCCGGGCATGGCGGGAGAGGGCGACAACGGCAGAAGTGACATCACAAGAACACTATGTATAAAGGGGACATTTAAAGACTTTTTTCCCATTTATAAACTTCGTGCACTGTTCTGTCACAATTTATAGCTCAGAATAGTTGTATTTTGAAAGGGGCACTCATTCATAAGCCCAATGGTTCAAGGATGGGTGCATTTAGGTGGCCCATTCTACGTATTACTTATGCCCTTCAAGAACTTGCTTACAGGGCCAAAGTCCTGTTTCAGAAAGAACACGCTAGTGCGTGGCCAGCAGTCCGTCAAGCATTAGTGCTGGTGAGATTTGGAAATGCAGCGCATGAGCATCCTCATCTGCTACTTCTCTGCTCATGCTCTCGGGGCTTACTTGCGAGGCACGGTCCTTCGCACTTTTCATTTTCACACTGTAAATCAACTGATACCAACTCTGCCTTCCATTATTTAATAAACCAATACTTCGTGGTCACGAGGACGAGCTTAAAATGTTTGCTACATCAGACCTGAACAGCATTTTGAGTCATCGAAACTTGCTAGTTGCAGCGAGCATTATGCGAAAAATATGATTTGCTTTACGGTGACAACTTGCAAAACACTGCAGCAACGATTAAAATCATGAATTTTTTGTGCTCACAGGAAATCCCTGAAGCAGGAAGCACTGGGCTAGATAAATTGCGCAGCTAAAATACGGATGCGCTTTCCAATGCTGTCATGCGTACAGGCGGAGAAATGGCAGACAAAACTGGGCGCACCCCGATTCTATGCGCATGCGTCCCATTCACAAGCCTCGCTGCCAGTTAGCACCACATGGCTCACTGTCCATGAGCTCGCTTGTTTCCTGTAACAGTGGACCATACGGTACACCTATTTACAAACGAGGATAGAATGTATATAATGCAGCATCTGATGAAGCCATGACGATGTGTTGCTGATGAAATCTGGAACTCTAGTTAGTACCCTTATTGTTAACCAGCCGACCGACTAGCAAAAATATTTGCGACTGAAATGATGGCATCTACACCTGCCCTTAAAGGGACACTGAACAAAGTTTTTGCCGCCAAGATTTTCAGCCAAAGCAAAAGATTGGGCCATGAAATTCATAGACAATAATAATTTCAAGCAGAAACTACGAAAACATACTGAATTTAATGAGCCTTTTACAAAATGCCGCGTCTAGCTCTTAGACACGGCGTTTTCTAAAAGGTCGCGACATTTATTTTTCAAGTTTTTTTTTTGTTATTCAAGACAAATCTACGGTGCATTGTTCACAGAAAACAAAATTGTCTCGGTAAGATTTCTTTGCGAGCAGCTTACTAATTTTAAGGCAGGCGCGTTGATTCGTGAACTGAAGGATGCGAGTGATCTATCTTGCCTGCTAGTGGCTAGGCGACAAAGGCTTTACCTCATGTCCTGGTGTAGCTAAGTCACGCAAATGGAGCAGAAAATGTGCATTATCATTTATTTCACCTAAATATCACACGTATGTGACTTATTGCCGGTGACAGGTGATCAGGATGAAGTCGACAAGTTGCAAATCTGAACAAGAATTCACTCGAATGAAAAACCAACCTATACTCACGTGCACGATGAAGTCGAACACGTCGTCCGTCAATGTTGTCGCTGATGCCCGAAGGAAAAGAGAAGAGGACAAGCGACGGGGTCGTCTCTTTCTATAAAGTCGGCGGAACTGCCAGAACGGCCAACACAAAAGGCATCGGGTTGATATTCCTCCATCTGTGCATCAGTCGCTCCACCCGGGCATGCAGCTGCTACTGGTTCTACTACTATCCTCTTCCCCGTGCCTCTTCCCGACATTGCAGTGTTACTGCCATATTCGCGAACCTTTTTAAATTAAAGCACGCAATCATGTATTATCGTGCGCCATACTAAACTTAAAAACAGTGCGCCGGTACAAGAGATCACGAAGCGCGGTCCACGCCATCACAAGAGCGATTAGAGAAATGAAACAAAGAAAACAAAAATGTATAAAATATTTTGTCTCAATACGATCCGCAATCCAGTTTCCTGCAGCGGCTTTTGGCTCTGTATGAACGGCCAAGCCAGTGCCAAGCCAAGCTTGCGTCCGTGATCAGCTGTTTGTTTCCATCGAGAATTCAACAGTGAACTGGCAATTTGTTTAGATGATATTGGTAAAGGGCTTGAAATTGAATATTTCTCTACGTACTACTGCTGTACTTTTTCTCTCTGTTTCCTGATCACAGTGATGAGATTGAGGAGGTTACAATTTAGAAAACAGCAAGTGCAGCTCAAGCATTGCTAGTATGACTGTTTCGGTAATAAAATGTTACAAAGATTTTGCCCCGCGACCTGCTTGCCGTGTTCGAGCACCTAGTAGAAATTTATGGTGCCGCGTTTGAAAGAGTTGAATAAAATTGCAATATTACGAAAGAAAGGCTCTGAAGCAACATCGCATTTTATCAGGCCTACACCTCCAACACCTAGACGAGTAAAACTCGTCGATATTATCTTACAAAGCTGGGTATAATATTTAAAACACATTCTTTAGCCCACGATGAATTGTTCTCTCGTGTGGCTTCTCCATTTGGTACTGTCATGTTAACTTACAAAGGCAGCTTTCCATATTTAGTCTCTTTAGATGTTGCAAAAGCTTGACACGTGGTGTGTATGCCATACTGATAATTCTCCTCGTAACCTGGATCCGCCTCTTTAAACAGCGTCGCATTTTATTGTTCGCAATTGTGTTTGTTTTATACTGTAAGCGAGCTGTGTGATTTCATCAATATTCACGAGTGTTCCCTGACTATACAAACACGTGCGTCTTATTTGGTGCGGTGCACGTTTGTATGTAGCAAAAAATGTCATTTCGTCAGCGTGTGTCTGCATACACTTGCATGCCCTGCAGTACGTGTACATAATTAATGCAGTAAGGACTGCAATGCATAGCCTTGCATGGGACATATATTCCATGCACCCTCAGAGAAATGTTGTTTGTTATGAGCCTACTGTTTATCATTACATTTTTTTTTTTTTGTTAAAGTTTCATCTCCATATAAAGCAGCTGTATACAGGCACGAGCTTCAGCAGCTTCCTCGTTGTTCCATTTTAAATAAAAACACCAAGCCTACCCGAATCAATGATCTGTTTGCTATCATTACTGTTATGTGTTCTACGATGTACACAAGGACAGTAGTATACAAAAAATAGGGAGGGAATTGAATGCCCTGCCTGCATGGCTGCGCCGTTTCACAAGATCAGGCGCTGCGCTGTGAAGCTTCCTACCGGCCTGCAGAAATTCAAGGGAGCGTACAATAGCGTGGTTCAAGAGGACTTGTCGGGAATACTAGACACACAGGGTGTAAAAGATGGAGTCACTAATCGTTTAAAGGAAATCTATAAAACTAACAAGGTAGTTAAAAAGCGGGAAAAACAGGTATCCAAGCCCACAGTGGTGAAACGTGGACTTAGGCAGGCGTGCCCAGTGTCACCCTTCTTATTCATGATGTACCTACAAGGATTAGAGGCCAAATTAGAGGCAAGGGGACTTGGCTTCAACCTCTCTTTAGTCAAACAAGGAAAACTCATTGATCAGGCACTACCAGCATTAATCTACGCAAATGATATAGTGCTAATGGCCGACAACAAGGAAGATTTGCAGAGGTTGATGGACATCTGCGGTAATGAGGGAGATAGGTTAGATTTTAGATTCAGTTAGGAAAAATCAGTAGTCATGATTTTTAATGATAACAAAGGTAGTGAGCTTAGAATACAGGAAGTCACGCTAAAGATAACAGATAAATACAAATAACTGGGCGTATGGATAAGCAATGGGACTGAGTACCTGAGGGAACACGAAATATGCGTGACGACTAAAGATAACAGGAATGCAGCAGTGATGAAAAATAGGGCACTGTGGAATTACAATAGGTATAATGTTGTGAGAGGAATATGGAAAGGGGTCATGGTTCCTGGGCTGACGTTCGGCAACGCGGTCTTGTACATGAGGTCAGAAGTTCAAGCAAGATTAGAAATTAGGCAACGTGAAATATGTAGGCTTGCTTTAGGAGCTCACGGGAATACACCAAACCAGGGAGTACAAGGTGATATGGGATGGACATCATTTGACGGCAGGGAAGCTAGCAGCAAGATAAAATTTGAGAAGCGATTGAGAGAAATGGGGGAGGAGCGTTGGGCTATGAAGGTTTTCAGCTACTTGTACATGAAGAATGTCAATACAAAATGGAGGAAGCGAACCAGGAAATTGACTGGTAAATACTTAGAAAACAGCAGGTGGCCAAACCAGAAAGAACTATCGGTTAAAAAGGAACTGCAGGAAACGGAGACTGACATGTGGAGAATTGGCATGATTAAGAAGTCCGCACTAGAGATCTATCGAACTTTTGAGCAGGAAATTGCCAAAGAAAGAATCTATGATAATACTCAGGGTAGTTCTCTACTGTTTGAGGTTAGGACGGGAGTATTGCGAACCAAGACATATCGGGCCAAATATGAAGAGGTAGACACAATATGCAGTGCGTGCGAAGAGAAAGAAAAAACTGCCGAACACTTCACAATGCTCTGTAAAGGGCTTAACCTTATAGTTCAAGATGATGGCGCAGAGTTTTTCAAAGCACTGGTGTTTAGGGACAGGGAGGGCAAAATAGACTTTAAGCGGGTAGACTTAACTAGAAGCAGGTTATCTGATTGGTGGCTAAAGTCAAGGCACGATTGAAAATTAAACCCTTCACTTCAAAGTAGCCATCCAACTTTACTATTTAAAGGGGAAAAAATCTAGTGGTTAGTTCACTAAGCATTACGGCTAGGTGACGTTAGCCGCCGCCCGATCTAAAGGGTACGGCCACATCCATCCACCTATCCAGCCAAGAATATGCTCTCTGGCTTGTTGCTCCAGGCCTAGTCAGGTAGATTTTCTGGCCGCACCGTTGAATTGTTTGCTCGGGTTGTGGCTTGCAAACATTGCGGTTATGGGCTTCGTATCATCTTGTTCCGTCATCATGTCCTCCAAGTGGAGGACATGTCGCAGTGTGAGGAGGGAGTACGACAAGGCGCTGATAGAATGAGCTATCAGTCTTACCAGGCAGGCGGTTGAGAGCGCACCGAGGCAGCTGACGCACACCAGCACTATCCGCTTCCTGTATAATACAGGCTAGGGAATTATAGAAACACAGAGCAGAAATCAACTCTTGTGCCTCTCTCATGCACTCACAAGGCGGAACCTGCATCGAACACTGAGGACCGAGCTAAGCAACACCATGCGTGATGATAAATCATGGTCTCCTATTGCAATAATGATTAAGGCACGCATGCAACATAAACCATTGTCACGCAAGATGAATTCACAACACCATCGAAGTGAACCCAAGGCACGTGCTGATTATTATGTACGGTACTAGCGCTAAATTCATGCAGACGTTTAGTTGGCGCTGCAGTAGGCCTAGTTGAAGGAATGGCCACAGCTACTGCTGTGATGGAGAACGGGCTCATTAACATCTTCATGTAGATTAAAACGGCTTACCCCGAAATGGCTGGGAGTGTCACGCTATCCCTAGCAGTGGCACATGCAGTTGCATATTTAACGATTACAGAAATGGCGTACCGATTTCCAAAGCACCTATCAATACTTCCGTCAAGGCGTAGCACCAAACACTTTATCGCACATTTCGGGAAACATTCCTTTTTCTCCCAATCTGGTGGCTAGGCATGACTACGCCCAAGAATAAGCATGTTATTATGTATGTCGGAGGTATTTTCATCTGATCCCTGAAAAATTATTTCCCTAAACCCATGGAAAAAAAAGAAAATGGAATTCGCACCTGTCATCACATTGCACCCCATCACAGGAATGGGATCAGATTGGCCTGGCGCTCAATACTCCCTTACGCTTAATCAGAGCTCGGTCTGGCACCAGCTCCAGACAAAACCATTTATAATCTCCTGTCTGGCACATCTGTTTTACTCTGCTCTCTCTCAACCAGAGTGCACCATGTACCTGTGGTTCACCCCTGGTGGATCTTTTTCACTGTTTGTGAATTGCACACAAAGCCCTTACTGGTAGATCCTATTCCCAATTCTTCACTATTCTCATGGGAGGCCACTCTTTGGGCAGCTTACATCACGACATGTGCGTGTCATGATGTCAGTGCCGTCTTTTTCAGAGTCGGCGCCGTCTTTTCTTTCTCTTTTGCTCCTTCTCTGTCCTGTGTTTCTGGTGTTGTGCTGCAAACAAGTGAAGATGTTAAAGAACACCAGATGTTCAAAATTTGCTTCTCAATAATATATCGTGGTTTTGGGAATTAAAACCCCAGATATATTGAAAGAAGATGCATGAAAAGGGAAGGATGATATTGGAAACTGGCAAAAAAGGGATGACAGACTTCTTAAGCTATGCTGCCATTGAGATTTTCAGCTGTTCACGCAATTCTCACACGTAGCTTTGATGCAACTATGCACATATCACACAAGCATGCTGACTGTACAGTTAGTATAACTGCTACCTTCATGTACCCAGCCTTCATGTACCCTCTATGACATTTCAGAACATCTGAGTCAGTGCTAGCATCAAGTTATGTTCTTCATGCTGGGGAACCAGTGTGATGAGTTACCATTTCTACAGAATGAAGCCCTGTCTACCTGGAACAAGCTGCAAGATATTTAACTAAACGGCCCTTTTCAGGGCCAGTCAGTCTCTGTCCGGCTTGGATGCACCAACTGATTCCCTTTATCATCAACCCTCAATAAAACTAGCAAATGTTTGTACATGTGCAAGCAGTGTCATTCAATATCTTAGGAAATGCTTGTGAAGCAATTTCAAGGAGAACCATTTTTCTGATCTCATAGTGAGGCATTAGAAACACCTTAGTCACACCAAATGCCATTATTCAATGAGAGTAACAAGAGAAATATTTCACTGGGAACTATGAAGTAAACAAAAAAACAAATGTTTTCAGATACTGCGAGATCATTTCATAAAAAAGCTCAGAAGTTGCTATGTGTGGCCACATTTAATCTGTGCAAGCATCGTGTGGTTACAAAATTCTGTACCAAACATAAGTTCAGCTTTCTGGAATAGACTGCGCTGCACAAGCTAGCTCAGTGCATGCACTTCTGTACTCTGCCAGAGAATACTTTTACCACCAGTATGTTGTAACGTCAAGTGAAATGGTGATTGCATACTAGGGCGCGTCCTGCAGGACCCCAATAAAGTTGTTTCACTTGATCGGTTGGTGTGCTGTAAGCAGAACATTTCCAAGAAAAATCGTATAGTTTGGAGGAGGACTTAAGCAAGGAAAGGTGTAGATAAAACAGTGGATTCACTGGCATTATCCTCACCAAGTATAACATTGTTTTTCTGGTGAAGCTTTGTGCCTGAACAGCGAGCAGGATAAGCTGGTAAAAAACATGCAAAATGGGAAGTCTAGCACAGCAGTCTGTGCAGTACTGCTCATTTCATGGAGCATTAATTTCACAGGCTTTGCTCATTGTTAGCGTTAAGCCTATATTATGTCCACTGCAGGGTGGAAGCCCAATCAATGTTCCCTGTCCTGTATGAGCCAATTTCATATTACGGCTGATAATTTCTCGATCTCATTGGAACTAATCACCTGCCACCCTCTGCTACATTTCATGTGTCCTAATATAAATTATTTGACATTACTGACCTGTCATCCATCTTTTTTTCTCATTCCCAACTAATGCATTCATTTTTGATAAACTCTGCTTTCTTCCCATGTCCTAATATTATGCTAGCCTTTTTTCAATTTTCTGAAACATTATCTTTGCTCAGAAGCTAGAAGTTATCAGAAAGAACATAACGACATTCTACCTCCTGAGCATATGGCATCATCAATACAAAAATGTAATAAAAATGAGAAAACATCCTATCTATATAAGAGGCCCTAAAATACTACAGGAGGCAACAAATAAACTGGTATTTGTATAATGGCAGTGACAAAAACTTTGACTACTGTCACTTATTCTCATTCTTGGGACATCTTTTTTAGTACATCATAACACATAATTACACATTTACACAATTTACACAGGGGAATCGCCACCACGTGCATTGAGGCCACCCTTCAGAAGTCATGTGAGCACAAGGATGAGGTAAGCCTTAAAAACCAGATTAAAAGACTAAAGGATGCTGGATATCCCAACAGCACCATCACACCCGTGTGCTAAACCCTCCTGCAGAAAGTCAAGTTAAACAAAACAGGACCAAAATAAAAACAGAATGACCAAAGATCTTTGCATGCTATACCGTACGTACATAAGGTGTTTCACAATATAAAGAAAATAGCGAGCCGATATGATTTTATCTTGTTATTTGCCATCCCTTGCAAGTTTTCAAAAGTGTGTGTACTGAAAAGCAACAGGAATAGCCATTATTTCACCATTCGTCACGAGAATAGGTATACTGAATGCCAATATAATGTTGTGTATGAGATACTATTGACACGTGGAAACGTAAACATAAGACAAACTGGGCAATGCCCCAATGTTTGAGCAAGACAGCATGCTTAAAATATTAAGAATGGCTATGGTAGTCGCATGGCCATACACTGTGAAGAATGTAAGTGCAGTTCTATGTTTCATAAAACACTGTTTTTGAAGAAAGCAAGAACAAGAAATGAAAGAGAGACTGTGAAAGCATTTTCTTGTCAGGAAGGCCATGGATCAGTGCATCAGTATACCTTCACTCATCCATTCGGAGAGAGAGTATTTTTTTCTCAGTTAAGATTATATTATCATGGTCTCACATGTGTCGTTGTGCATGAGCACTGTTCTTGTACTCTGTAAAAAAGTGGGCGTAGTACCTTCAATAAAATTTAGTTGGCAGTCAGCGCTCTTTCCTGTCCTTTTTGTCTCTTCCTGAACTTCTCTCACTGTTACTAGAACACAACCACGATGAACCAACTTGCCCAGATTAAGCTATTGTTGACGAAAAGTCAGAGCATGAAAATACTTCAGGGGCTCAGAACCTCCTCACTACCCGTCTAGTTACGGCCCTGGTCTATGTGTTCCGAGAGTGAAGCACTAGTGGAGCTATCTAACTACCTAACGGTGAGGAGGGTTTGTGTATACTCGAGCTTGTTTCATGACATGGTGAGAGGTGGCAGGTTGTTGAAATAATATGCTGTGTGGGAGGTCAAGATTTTGATTGATAACGCTGAGTATGAGCCAGTGACATTAGGCGTTCAAGACTTTTTGCGATATTCACTCTAGCATAGGACCTTGGTTGGTGGTTGACGTGTGCATTTGATCACATTGTAGTCTTCCATCATAATTTTTTTGCCACTTGGTGTCGACGCTCTTGAGTTGTACCAAAGTAATTAAGCATCCAGGTACAAGTATCTTCTGTCAGTGTTTCAATGAAGAGCTGAATATGAGTAGTAGCTTCCATCGATACTTCTGGCATTGGTGTATGCACATTTCTTTTGAAGTCCTCTTGTAAAAAAAGGCATTAAAGGTATGTTTTTGTGACTTTTTAGTGTTGGCCAGAACTGCTGGTGTGTCCGAACGGCTCTTCGATTGGTTGTGGTGTTGTCTTGTTCAGGGCAACAGAGCTTTCAGTCTTTTATTATATTTGCCTTCACAGGAATGCTCTTTGCATGCTTCTTCAGTACTTTGTATTATTCCTAAAGCATTGACTTCCAGATTTTGATTGTGGTGCTTTAATCTAGTGTTCAACTTCAAGCTAGCTTCATTTGCACGCAAAGCAAGAACTCAGGAGTATGGTAACTTTTGCTATGGGTTTTCCCTTCTTCAGTCTACTGTATTTTTGCCTGTGTTGTCTAAGCGCTGACAGCCTCGTGCGACAGCTTTTTTTTTTGTGCACTTATTGTGTGCCAATGACTTATTTGCCTCCTCAGCTAAAGACTTTTTGCATTATAAGAGAAAGCTCTGTCTGTATTGCTTTTGTCATTTGCTGATGGTGTATCTTCAGTATCTTTTCTCAGTGCACACCATACTTGAATGGAAGAGCAGCATGACTACCTTCAGCTATTAGCAGGCTTTTAGCTGCTGTAATACTGATTGATGCTCCTTTCTCGGGCGTTCTATTTCGGATGGTTGGCATGTCATTGCTTCTTTTAAACTTTAAAACTGCAGGTGCACCTTTTCCTGGTTACACCTGGTATATTTTTCCAGTGGTTATATATATATATATATATATATATATATATATATATATATATATATATATATATATATATATATATATTGCTAACTTGAGAAACAAGGCCTCTTTACGTTAGGTGCACATCAGGTGGGAAGAGTACTTCTATTACTTGCCAAGATTGTGGCCCCTTATGGTGGGAATCATAATGCACTGTTGATGTGTGAAATTCACATAGCATAATTCCAAGGCACTCGATCAATATCCAAGGAAGAAAATTATGTTCTTTTGTGTGAGTTTTCACGCCACTGCAGTGGCGTGAGCGTGCGTGTTTTTTTTTTTTTGTTATTAACGATTTGTCCTATGCATTCACGTTTCTTCTTTTTTTGTGTGTCGTACTTCTCGTATCGCGCAGCCTACCGTTTTGGGCACACGTAAAAAAAGTACATAAAAAAGATGCGTTCCACGCCGAAATTCACGTTCGCAACGAGCTGGGCACCAACAGGGTGCCCTACGACGCCCACACACTCCGCAACACCTTACCAACCGTTCGCTGCGATGTTGTTGGGAATTCGTGTGGTCGTTGCATGAATATAGCGCGTGCGTGCGTGCGCACGCGCGTCTGTGTGTTAGATCACGGCAACTGCATATGTTGTATGATTCAGTCACCATAACGCAACTGACGACCCCCGCTCTTCCCACACGTCAAGCAGCAGCAAGTGCCGTTAACCGTACTGTGCTGTGAACGCAAAACAGATTCGAATAGGTCGCGTAGATAGCTAGCCCGACACATGATACGATAAGATTTGCGTCAGATATTCGACGTCTACATGCACGCGTAAGACAGCGGTATCCGCAGCAGCTTCGTCATACGTACGGATAGCACCGCATCGGACGTCACGTCTGACAGAGAAACTTGATCGGTAATTTTTTCTCACTTAAAAAGTCTACCTTGCACAACTTCAACCAACGATTATGCATTTCAACGAGCTGTGCATGGTTTAATGATTGATTGATTGATATGTGGGGTTTAACGTCCCACAACCACCATATGATTATGAGAGACGCCGTAGTGGAGGGCTTCGGAAATTTCGACCACCTGGGGTTCTTTAACGTGCACCCAAATCTGAGCACACGGGCCTACAACATTTCCGCCTCCATCGGAAATGCAGCCGCCGCAGCCGGGATTCGAACCCGCGACCTGCGGGTCAGCAGCCGAGTACCTTAGCCACTAGACCGCCACGGCGGGGCATGGTTTAATGACGAAAAGATAGTTCTAATATTGTGCCCGGCACATATATTACTCTCTCTCTCATTTGAAAAATCGGTGCGTGAATTGGGGCCAGAACAGCGCCAAAAAGCAGCACACGCAGAAATTGGCTCATATTTTAATATTATGACATCGTGATGTTGACTTTTCAGCTGACGCCGGCAATAACGTTCAAACAGCGGGCCAATAATGCCGGTCTTATTGGATGGCTCCGCCCATATTGGCTGCTACTTGTACAACCTGGCCCGATGTGTCCGTTCTAATAGGCCGGCACAGCCTATATGGGCGGAAAGTTCTGAAAGCTGGCCCAATATAACCAATCTAATAGACTAGCACAGCCATCATTGGCGGAATGTTGTTAATGCTGGTCCAACATAGCCGTTCTATTCGGCTGGCAGAACCAATATTGGGGGTACGTTGTCAACGCTGGTCCAACGTCGCCGTTCTATTTGGCTGGCATAGCTAATCTTGGCGGTACGTTGTGAAAACTGGGCCGTTCATGGGCCAGGCAATGCCGATCTATCCCCAATATTGGGCCAACCTTCTGTGCTGCCTGGGTAGTGTCCTTGTCACTGAGGGCGCAAGGGCTGCAGTGCATATATATACATAATGAGGGGGTGGTGGTGCTGCGGTGACCTTTGACCTATAGCCCTTGGAACCTCGCAAACTAGTGACACAAGAGACAAGCATGTACAGGCCCACAGATTTTGGAGCTTCGCCCTGAAAGAGCCTCTGAAAGGCAGCTCGTCCAGCTTTAGTTGTGACCGTACTAGTGTGGCTAGTACCCTAACCGTGCTGCGCCATTCCTAACCGCCCTAACCGTACTGCACCTTCCTGGGCCACCCTAACCGTACTGCACCTTCCGTGCAGGCCTGGTTGTTTTTCTCTGTCCCTGGCAATTACTCGATCATGATATTTCTACATGAGCGATATGCGGGGGCTCTGAACATTTTCTATTGGTTTCTATTGGTTTGAAGATAGGGGAAGAGGAAAAAGAACTATGCTCGAGTTTCTATTTCATTGCTGTTTGAAAATGATATTATTCGTGGTTATATAAGACTAACTTTTTTCATGGGGCCACTTTTGGACCATCTGTGTACAGAATGAGCTATGCAATCGCACGGCTTGGCTACTTTGGCAACGTTTAACTTGGGTTCTGGTTCCTTTTCGAGTCCACCCAATTACAACCGTGGTGGCGTTGAATTCTGATGGTTAATGGAAGTGCAAGTGGTCCTCTCTTCAATACCCTTATGCAGGACTTTTTTTTTCAATTAGGTAAAAACAATCTTTGTAATATTGCTACATACCAATCAGCTGTTGCTGGCGCCAATCTTTTTTATGCACGAATTGTACAGGCCAAAAATATTTGCAGCACCTAAAGATACACTGAAATGAATCATTAAGAAGAACTTAGTTAACCTTCTAGTTATTAACCTGAAGGCACTTATCTGGGTTATCCTTCTCTTTTTAAACTAGCTCTAAGAAAGTGCAAAACACTTAGCAGCAAGGGTGGCAACTGCATTTTCGTGTGCTCAGACTTTTACGCAGGCTGAAAACCGGTCTTTTTGCTGCTCTCATAGCTCCTTCAATTGCTGACATAGCTGTTCTTTGCTTCATGTTATATTTTCCCCATAGCTGTTTGTTGAGTGGATGTCGAAGAATATCGGAGCACGTTCTGGCACGCTGAACTATGAACATAGCGTGGAGATCAAATATTTCAAGGTAAATATCGAGCGAGCCTTTCGCAAAGAACTAAGGGATATTAAAAACTTTTTGGCTAGGGAAAACTCAGAGAATGAAGAAATTGCGATAAAGAACCAAGCCCTGAGGACCTCAAATGCTGAAATAAATGTGCAGTGCCTTGATTTCGCGTGGCAGGTCAATGACCATAAGAACAGAATACTCCTGCCCAGCGACGGTGCATGGTCTAGTGGAGAAGGTGCTTGAGTGGAAACCCTAAGGTCGCGAGATCAAATCGGGGCTGCGGCGGCTGCATTTTTCATGGACACGAGAATGTTTGAGGCCCGTGTACTATATTTAGTGCACCTTAAAAAACCCCAAGTGGACTCAATTTACGGAGCCCTCCACTACGGCATCTCTCACAAGCATATCGTGGCTTTGAGACGATAACCCTCCGATATTATTACAATCATTCGAATACATTAAACGGAACAGTATTCTCGGAGGGCAAATGCCAAAATGAAAGGCATATGAGTTCCCCGAAGACGTTGTTGAAATGATTATAAATTTGGAAACAAGGTCGGTGGGCCAGTCAATAGTTGCAACTGGAATTGGACGAGCACACAAACTTAGCCAAGCAGAAAAATTATGGTTTGGCCGTTTGAGAGAAGACAATGTCGGGAAAAATTTTTGACGAATGCGTGCGCAGCAAGCCTGAAGTGTTCTGTTCTCTGTATATAAACCCAGTCGACGTTGTCTGCAGATGAACATATGGGCTTAGAATTGAAAAGACTTCGTGGACAGGCTACTGTGCTCAAGCGCGAGAATGGTTGGACCTATTTCAGGATTCGCGATGGAAATATCTTTGGGTGGCAGGCTGAAAACTCACCAAAGACGAAAATTGAAAACAGAGAGGACGTAACCGGAACGAACCCTTCTTCGAGAAGGTGGTACATTGATGAATTATTGATTCACTTGTGGGGTTTGTCATCCCAAACCACCATATGATTATGAGAGACGCCGTAGTGGAGGGCTCAAGAAATATCGACCACCTAGGGTTCTCTAAGATGCACCTATATGTGAGCACACGGGCCTAAAGCCCATCCCCTCTATCGCAAGTGCAGCCGCCGAGGCCGGGATTTGATCCCGCGACCTGCGGGTGGGCAGCCGAGTACTTTAGCCACAAAGCCATCGTGGCGGGGCAAAGTGGTACCGCGAAAGAGGCTTTGTTGTTGGCACATATGAGCCGTTGCAAACGAGAATATCGGTTGTTTTTTTTATTCTGTCCCGCCACGGTAGTCTAGTGGCTAAGGTACTCGGCTGCAGACCCGCAGGCAGCGGGATCGAATGTCGGCTGCGGCTGCTGCATTTTTGATGGAGGCGAAACTGCTGCCAGCCCGTGTGATCAAATTTGGGTGCACGTTAAAAAACCCCAGGCGGTCAAAATTTGCGAACCTCTCCACTACAGCGTCTCTCATAATCATATCCAAGTTTTGAGACGGTAAATTCCAAATATCAATATTGTTTTGTGCCCAATTCTTGCTGTCAAGCGAGTAAATTACCGTGCATGCTCATCAAATGTGAGTTTATGTTTCTTTATGAATTACTTGGTATACAATGTTGCAACGAAATTTGAGCATGTTAGTTGTTTTGATTGGAGTTTTTTTTTTATTGGTGCAGCCGTTCGTGAGTGTAAACTTTGTTCGAAAAGAATTGTCGCAAATTTTTTCGTGTCCCTGTCGTCCAAGCGCACGCTTTAGGTTGCGTGATTTTCGCGATATGCAAGGTTTAGGTACCCATCAACGCACGAGTTTCTGTTGACCTACTACCACCTGAAATGAGCCCTTATATACCAGGCGTAAATCTGAGGTAATGCCCATACGGTTATGAAATAAAATTGACATCTATCATTTATTGATAAGAACTTGCCGTGAACACGAAGCAAACAGGACGAGCTCTCTGTATTTTTTAGCGATTTCAGCTTCTTGTTTTCTTTTTCAAGGTTGACAGAAACGTGGATTTTGCCTGGTAATGACATTTACTAAAAAGGTTACGAGTCATTTTTAATAAACAAATTCTTTAGAACACGTGGAGGCGTATGTATGTTTTAAAACACGGTATCAGTCATGAACTGTTTGATGATCTATTTTTATGTACTTCAGATATTGCGGTAATATGTTTTAAATACGAAAACTTTGTTTTCACTGCACACAGTCAACCTGATTGTAATTTAGGTCAGTGTTTTGAGCACCTCGACGATATATTTTCTCATGTTAATATACGTCAGTATAGAATATATCTAGATGGTGACCTAAACAATGACTTGCTTTGAAATATATCACAACAAACTGAATTTTGTATGCTTGTTGATTCATATTTATTGTGAAATGTGATACAGCAACCAACTCTAAATTCAGCAACTAGTGCTACACTCAAAGAGAAGATCGAGTAAAATGAGGCGTCTTCTCGTCCCGCAAAACTAATCACCATCAATCTAGCATTCCGCTTTTTTTTTTACTATCACCGCGCACCCGGCACTTTCTAGTCGCAAACGACAAGCGCCTTATCAGCGGGCAATAGCTTTCTTAATAGAGAAGTGGCCAGTGTCGAGTTTCAGAGAAACGAAACGGAAGCCGGGTAATTATTTATTTATTTATTTATTTACAGATACTGCAATCACCTTTGGTGATTTTAGCAGGGTGGTACATGAAGTTAGTCATGAACAAATGGCAAGTACAATGTCATATAATATATACAGGTTATACAATGTCTATAGGGCAAATACAAACTTCAACTGGCAATATCATACAATAAAAAATAGAAGACTACAATTATACAAGCATGTACAGTGGTATGTAATACGATTCAACAATTCAACTGGTTAGTGCACTTTCTAATTTCGAGGAAAACAATGCCAATGAGGGTGCTGAAACAATTGCATTAGTTAGTTTGTTCCACTCGACTATGGTGCGAGGAAAAAATGAATACTTAAAGCAATTATTGTGTGTGGGAAAGGGGGTTATGGTGAGGTCATGTCTCTGTCTGGTAGAGTAGCCAGAAGAAAAAGAAAAAATATCGGCTATGTCTACTTGATATTGGCCGTTAATTAGTTGGTACAGAAACTTAAGCCTTAAGTTACGGTATCTTAATGATAAAGGTAAAAGTTGAGCTCTGCTTAATAGGTCAGTAACGCAAGTCCTCGAAAAATTATTATAGACAAAACGAACTGCTCTTTTTTGCACTTTTTCTAATTTGTTAATGTTAGTCTTAGTAAAAGGATCCCATATAATAGCGGCGTAATCTAATATTGGTAAAACAATTGATTTGTACGCTAAAAGGCGGACAGAAGGAGTGGATAGTTTGAGAGCACGACATAGAAAAAACAGTTTGTAAGTTGCATTGGCCGTTACATGTGTAATGTGTTTGTTCCAGCAGAGATCATTCGATATGAAAAGCCCCAAGTACTTATAATTAGTGACTTCAGTCAAAAAGGTGTTGTTAGCATTGTATCTGAAATGCAAAGGTTTTTTCTTGTGTGTAATTCGCATAAAAACAGTTTTATCAAAGTTAATGACCATCTGCCATTCCTCGCACCAGGAGGCTACTTTTTGAAATGCCTGATTTAACAGAAGTTGGTCGGATGTGCTATGAACCTCAGAGTACAAAACACAGTCATCTGCGTAAAGTTTCACTTTAACAGGAATTTGTTCTACAATATCATTAATGAACAAAAGAAACAGTAGAGTCCCTAGAACTGAGCCCTGGGGAACGCCAGAACCAACCATTACACATTTTGAGTTGCAACCGTGAAAAGAAACAAATTGTTGTCGTTTAGTTAGGTAGAAAGAGAGCCAGCCCATTAACTTTTTGTTTTTAAGTATTTTCTCTAATTTAAAAAGTAATTTTTTGTGGGAAACCTTATCGAAGGCTTTGGCGAAATCCATAAAAATTGCATCTAATTGTTTTCCGTGGTTAATACTTTTCGCAAAGTCATGTACGGTTTCAACTAGTTGAGTGCAGGTTGAAAAACCTTTTCTAAATCCATGCTGATGTCTAGTTAAGAAATTGTGTTTGTTGAGAAACTCTACGATATGATTGTGTATTATATGTTCTAATAATTTGCAACATGTTGAGGTTAATGAAATTGGTCTATAGTTACCGACCTGGTTTTTGTTTCCCTTTTTGTGTAATGGTTTAATTTGGGCAGTTACCCAATCATGCGGTAGTTCACCATCGAGTAATGATTTACAGAACAGTACGTACAAATACTTTGATGTCCATTCTGCATACCTTTTTAAAAAGTCATTGGGTATGCAATCAGGACCAGGTGATTTTTTCGTGTCTAGTTTCAGTAACATGTTTAAGATACCCCTTTCCGAGATAACAACATCAGACATGGGAGGTAAGGAGACATCAAAAGTTGGCAAGGTACCATTGTCTTCAGTGTAAACTGATCTGAAGTGTTCATTAAAAAGGTTCGCGATTGATTCCTGATCACTTATCTCTCTGCCATCGTCATCAAATATTTCGCATTCATTTGTCTTAGGAGAAATTGTTCTCCAAAACTTCTCTGGCGATGAAGTAATGAAGCTAGGTAAGGACTCACCAAAGTAATGTTTTTTATCTGAAATAACCTTAAGTTTAATTTGAGATGTCAATTCTGCAATTCTTTCTTGACAACTGACATCAGCACAACAAGTTTTACTTTTCTTTTTTAATCGCTTTACCCTCCTTCTCAATTTCAATGTCTCCCTAGTTATCCACGGGTTCTTGGTTCTGGGCTTTTTACACGTGGTTGGGACATAACGCTCAATGCTTTTGCTTACAATGCCCGTAAACTTAATCCAAAGATCATTTACACTATCATCACTATCGGCAAAATCATCAAAATGAAAAGAAAGGATATCGAGTATCGACTCATCATCGGCTTTACGATGATGAGTCGATACGATGATTATTAAACTAAAATGCATATTTGGGCCGCTTGGTACATGATTGACTTCGTAGGATGATGGTTATTTTTGTAGGACAAAAATACACTTTTGTACAGGATGTTTTTTTTTACTGTGTAAGAAATTGAGCCTTTAAGCTTAACACGTGAAAGCCTGTGTTCTGGAACAGTCAACGTAACTAATAGTGACCATTTGCCGATATGTTTAGGTAATAAGGGTGCCACATTGAATCAAACACAAAATAAAAATTTTGATGCTATAGAGTATAGCCGAAAATTCTTATTCGCAGTTTCAAGATAAATTTCTATGATACTTCCAGAACAAATTGGACAGCAGTGCCACCGCGCTCATCAGCGAACCCAACGTATGACAGTTGTGACAATGCGAGCACTCGTAAACATCTTGGTATATATAAATTAAAGACGTCTCAAGCTGTCCTCCGAAAAAACTGTTCTCCGAGAAAACTCTGAAAACAAGAACAAGCTCGCTCGTTATCATAATGAAGCCTACCGCAGCAAGTATTCTACTTGAGTTGCTCACCGTGTGTTCCTGACAAGTTTCCCCCGCTGACCACACACACGACCGGACCTTCTTGGCTCTCCCGTTTGGCGCAAAGCGTCATGAAATCAGAAGACTACGCACGTCTTCACCTCGGGACAACGCCCAGCGACACCGCGCTGGCATCGCCCTACATGACTGCAGCATCGCCCCTCGAAATGCAGAGCCCAGGGGGATGGCGAAGACCTGCTGTTTGCGTTTGAGAAGCGCCGTTTTGAACTTGCAGGGTTCCAGCGAAATGCTTGCGACATCGTCCTGCACGGCCGCGAGCTCACTCAAAAAGTGCCTCGGCTCCGCACCTGTGCCTCCTTCAAAAAACGCCTTCCGGTCGGGTCCTGCTGTCGCCTTTGGCCGTCGTGCAAGCGCTACGGTGGGGGCGTCGGCGAGGCAACCGTTATGTGCTCCTTCAAGGCCGGTTCAGTATCAAGATTTAGTCCACGCATCTACGGCTACTCAAAGAGGACCTCAATGGGCAGTCCCGTGTTTTGAAGCGCGGTTTCTTGACGGTCGACATGATGACGCAGAGCTCCACCAGCACCATGTCTGGCTGGCCTGGTAAGGCAACACGAATCGAGTATATCACCTTTCTTGTTCCTTAAAATGGCCCGCCAGATCCTGAACGGCCATATTGTAAAACCACGGGGTTCAGGGTCGCGGTGAGTGTCTTTTCGCTTCCTGATGGCTTCCTGCAGAATAACAATGCGCCTTTACAGGCTGTGCATTGCCAATGAGTGCAGCAGCTGCTCAGGAAATATACGGCACAAATTCATTGTGTGCTCGGGTATATTTACTGTTATCTACGTATGACCAACATGAGTCTGCGTTGTGATCCGCTATATAGTAGCAAGTACTGCTTCGGAGAATTAGTTCACCTTTTGGTCACAGTGGTTTTATAAATAACAATAATATTGCAGTCTCACCTGATCACTTGTGTTGTTAAGCCTCGTTAGAGTGTATATTGATTGACGAAAAGGCTGAGAAGTTCTTATTTGTTCGAAGCATCTTTCATCTCCCATACTGCATTTATATCTGGAAGCAGGACTAACACTAGGATTTTCATAATGTTGCTATAAAATCGACAATGAGAGTAATCAGCTATATGGAGGCAAGAGCGCTTGTGATATAAAAAGGTGACATCTATCTATAGTGTACCTATAAAAGCATTGTTGTGCAAGAGAGACATCGTTACTGTTTAAGTGACTACACTGGAAAAAATTGTGCGTATTTACGGACAGAAAAGCGGACATGGTGTCCAGGAAATAAACACACTCCCTCCCTTCGCCGACATCAATGGTACATCACACGTTTAGGAATCACAGACTTCACCACTTGGCGAATATTATGAATACAGCAAACGTTTACCAATAATGTTTCTCTGAATAGTTCAAAGAACATATGTCTCCTCCATCAACAAAAAAAAATTAGACGAAAGTAATCATTCGCAATACAGATGACCTCCACAAATTTATACTAATATGGTCGTCACATACTATCATTGCATCCGTCGCCACGACTTGTTCTGCACCGATTTTATTCTATGAAACTGTATTTGTTCCCAATGGGCGGTTTAGGTGGTCATCGCGGAAAAAGGAACCAATCGACTGCGGCAGGCGCACCGCCATCGTCACTCATCCGTGGGCTGTCACTACTCTAGTCACTAGCCCGACTCCACTCCTCAAAGGCCAGGACACACACACGTAAAGCCCTTTGCCGTGTCGCCTGTAGGGAGACAGAAATTAGGTGCCTTCTTCTGTTTCCTCATGAACCACTAACCAACCAACCACACAAACGAAACGGGACCCGGCGTAGGTGTTCTGCGACCCGACTGGCGTTGCTTTTTTATCTGGTTTGCATCTTGGACATAAGTGCTTAACTTCTCATTTACTCACCGTTTAGGTTAAAGCTCGTGCCACTAATGATCTGTGTCGTGTAGTACCTACGCAATATCTCAGATTAGGCCGCTTCGAGTTAAGTCAAGGCCATAAACGCAAAGCTCCTTTTTCGATGTAGGTTTCGCGTGGCTTGTATCATGCATGCTTTTCCAGAGATGGAGTACGTACTGAGAGTAGAAAATACATCATTTACGGAAATCGCCGGTTGACTGTGTTGGTCGTGTTTACATTTCGAGCGTGACATTTTCATTGCGCTCTCATCACTTGTCCGCAGTAGTTGCACTACTCTATGCCGACAGTGTTCGGGCTTGTCAACGCCGTAGTGAAGCCGTTTAATGTGTGCGCCTCTCTTTATGCTGGCGGCGTTTTGTTTACGCTGCTGGTACGCCACTGCGCCGAAACACGAGGCGGGTATCTACCGTGAAATCTTAGCGCGCTGCTGCCTACAGGCATGTTCTCCTCATCAAGCCGCGTTGTCTAATAAAAGGTGGCTGGCGGCACGTAGCACCGATGTGCGAACAGTCAGAGAGAACTTTAACTCAAGAATTGTAAAACGGCATGTGAATCCTTCCAGAAAGCTAGAAACCATTACTCGTAAAACGCCTTCTTAAAAATAATGAAAAGAGTGTGCTTCGTCTGCCGTGGTGGTATTGTGGTTACGGTCGTCGTCTGCTGATCACGCGTTCGATGCCGGCTGTCGTATTTAGTCGCGTTTTGATGGAGGGGAAATAGTAATGGTCCGTGTATTGTGCAATGTCAGTGCACAATAAAGAAGACCTATTGGCCAAAATTTACGGAGACCTGCACCATGGTATCCTTCATAATAATATCGTGGTTCTGGGACGTCAAACCCCAGGACTTTTATATAAACATCTGTTGATCCCCAATGCGGTTAGGAACAAATTTTCTGCGTAAAAAAATAGTAGGATTTTCAGTATATCAAGTATATTATCCGTATTGGGGATTTTTTTTATATAGAGAGGACATTTAGTGAAGTATGATAGTTCGTATTAGCTAAATATCATAGTTTTCTTTCTGTGGGCAAAAATAACTTTGAATGTCTACAGCGGCAAATAATTTTTAAAGCTGGTGAATAAGTTGCAAAGATATTGGTTTTTGTAAATTTTTGGTTATAAGCTTTGCATTCAGGTAGTCCTTGTAAAAAATATGGTGAATAACACATTTAGTTGTAACCGTCATTGGTTACTCTCAGAGAAAGTCGTCAAATTGCTTTCTATTTTAAGAGATGAAAACGTTTTTGATGCAGTTGCTGGACTCTGTGCTTAAGCGTGTTTATACCTTGAAGCAATGCGTCCTTGTGGTGAGTACTACCTGCACAGGCATCAGGAAGATTTTCGACAACATATCAATTGCATCTGTTCTTACTTTAATAGTTTGCTATCTAGTACTACCCTGCATGAGTAAACAAGAGATCCTAACCGTACTAGGGTGCATTAACCACATGCAGAATCTGACAGTTCGAATAGTGTGATTATGCAACACTGGTAAGTGGCATGGATACATGCAAGAACTGATTATCTGTGCGATAAGATTTGGAAGCAGCAAGAACACCACAATCAAGAAAAGGATCTATTGAAAACAGAAAAAAAAGGATATGTTTTTGTCATGAACCAATACAGCTGTATTAAAGTGATAATGCCTGATATTAAAGCGACAATGTGGTGCTACCTGCCGTTGAGTATTTGCAGCCAAATTTAGACGCGCGGATGAAAAAAAAGGAATCCGAAGACACTGCTAACTACTGGCATTTTTTTAAAAGCCTCTGCAGATTATATTGCTGATATTATCTCCATTTAAAGACTGTTGGTCAAAGATTGCAAAAGTTTAAAAACGTTTAAACCATAACGGGCAATTCTCATGAAGGTAGTTGATTCTTTTAACGTGAAGCTTCCCGAAAAAGTGGCGTTCTTTCTCTTCAGTTCTGTTTCAAGTTTGCAGGGTGAGATCTACTTAACATCTTTGATGCCACTTCTACATTAAAAGGAAGAGATTCGATACCTAATGTCGGTAATAAAACAGAATGAATTCATTTTTTCACTTGGAAACAGAGTTTACACTTTAATATTGTGACTAAATAGAATGAATGGTTTGTTTCAATGGGAAACAAACCCTACAACTTATTTAAGCAGAAGCTTTTTCATTCACAAAAGGTATGCCTTTTTTGCACACTCTCAAGTCTATGTGCTTTGGTCATTACTTGCTTATAAATAGTAAAATGTTTGACATGGTAGGTTGAAATAGTGCCAACTTTTGTATACCTAATTGGAAAGCTCTTATTCTTTTCAGCTAGAACTGAAATAATACTGGGCAAGAAATTGGCTCAGATGATTAGTGTCACGATGTTCTTGAACTTCATATACACTGACTTTTATATTTTGTTGCATATATTTAATTTAACACACTCAATATAAACACGCTTTTCTTTTTTTTAGTTCTGTTGCTGTTATCCGTGGGATATAATTATTATTCACAATGCCACAGAGGGCACAGAGATAACTTTAAAAAGTGTGGTCTTTAAACTTTCTTATGGAGTAAATCTGAATACAATACAGTGAACTTCATTACTAGTGGAGATCGATTTCATGTGAAAATTCAATGGCAGGCTGTCTTGGCTGTATTTGTTTAATCCTTGATTCAATTGTTACTAAGGGGATATATATTTTTGTGTAAACTTAGGAGCCGTCAGCATATCAAGGGCTTACCAGATATGTCAATCGCACTGATGCCTCAAGAGTAGCTGATGGTACAATATAATGCCTGCACTCACATCTGTGATTTTAAGAGCAGAGACTTCAGGTTTATCAAAATCAGGTACATGCTACGGTGCCATGATGCGCATATCATCATTTTTGCCAGGTAACACAGCGCTCCAATGTAGCTTGTAGAGTCAAATATGAGTATATATATATATATATATATATATATATATATATATATATATATATATATATATATATATATATATATTGTTTATTACATTGTTTTAAACAACGATAGCCAACATTGCAAACACACCTAATTTTGTTTATATACAATGCCTGATTAGTCTTTTATGGAGCATTTACAACCATTAGTGTGGCATTGTACACCCCCTAGATTTCCAAGGTTCAAATTCAGCCAGAACAGATATTCACTGTGTCTTTTCTTTGAAATTTTTCACTAGTTGTGAAGCTGCTATATTTGGCAACAAATGTACTGTTGTACTGTCTCTTTTATGCTTACTCGGAGATTTCCAAAGTGCATTCTTGCTATTCCTGAGTTAACATAGACAGTGAATCATATGTGGGTCATACCCACATCCGTCAGGCAGTAGTGTGCAGGAATGCACAGAGATGAATGATGAAAAAGGTTTGACAACATGTTAGACAAGCATGTCACATTATTCATGTCATGGGGTCATGACACAGCAGTTACATTGTCACACTTTTTATTCTCTTCCAGGTGCTGCCTCTATTGTTCTTGGGCCAGCTGTCACCTCTCATGCCAGCACCACTATGACTGTTCATGCCTCAACCACCTTGGTGACGTGATGTTGCAGGAATTTGTGTCACCGCATCACCAGCAAATTGTCCAGTGCCATCATTTTTGCTACATCCTCCATTGCTATTTCTGGATGGTTGTGCATTCAGTCCAGCAGCATGGAACAGTGACCGGTGATCAAGCGGCTCATAAGCACACCCTTATCTTCGTTGCATGAGGCTATAGCACTACAGTCAAGATTTCATACTCATTGTTAATGTTCTTCCACGTTAGTGAGTGTTAAACAAACCTGTACCATGTACATCATGTTTACTTAGTTGTCATTATCTAGTTTGAAATTTGCGTTCGACATTGCACATTCAACACATGGATTTCGAAGGGTGACCTTTAAGGCCTGGAGCTGGAATTTCTGTGTCGAATTTCACACTGGCAACCTCGAGCCGTAGTTAGTGCAAACATTTAGTGCTGGCAACCAGCAATAGTATTGTAAACATCTTTGGCACATTGCTACTGTGTTTGACAGCATACCAAATTAGTCAGCTAGAGCACAAAAAGTCAAAATAGAACCCAAGGACTAGGCAGCCAAATTTTCTTTCGTTATTTTACATTACTTCAGTGAAATGAGTGGCGGTGCCATGAAGGAGTTTGTACAAAAAGTCAGCAACTATACCTTGATTTTGAGAGTGCATGCTTAGGCCACTTTTCAACTAGTAAGATCAGAACCACCATTGCTAACTTGTATAACAATTAGGAAGTTTAATCTTTGATGAGTAGAAGCTTTCCTATTGCAAGGCAAGGCCTCTAGCTGAAGGTTCGTAACATCATTTTCAAATGTGAGTGCGGCTTTCCAAAGTCTTTTTCTTTGACACTAGACTTGCTGGCCTTTTTGACTTGCTGGCCCCAGAAATTTGCACCCCCCCCCCCCAAATTTGCATCTTGTGGGTTGTCCTAGTGAGCATAACTAATGAAGAAAGTCAATTTCATGGCCATCAACATGTGTACCCCCCCTCCGAAAAACATTCCTGGCTACAAGGTAGTCTTTTTATGAGCTCGTTATTTTTTCTTGCTCGTTCTTCATCGTTTGTTTCTACCTCGCATTGTCTGCATGTGTATGAAATACAGGGTGTTTCAAGAAATTCGTCCAATATTCTCTAAAAATTAAAGAAAGGAGGCACTCGGGTGCTAATTGCGGCATCACCTTTCCTGTGACAAAAGCAATCTTTGGATAGGCACAAACAATAATTGATTGATATGTCGGGTTTAACATCCCAAATCCACAATATGATTATGACAGACGCCTTATTGGAGGGCTCCGGAAATTTCGACCACCTGGGGTTCTTTAACGTGCGCCCAAATCTGAGCACACGGGCCTACAACATTTACACCTCCATCGGAAATGCAGGCCCCGCAGCCGGGATTAGAGCCCACGACCTGCAGGTCAGCAGCTGAGTACCTTAGCCACTAGACCACTGCGGCGGGGCTCAGAAACAATATTTGCGGCAGTAATTATATCAATTAGAATAATTACCCTTTTTACTAGTGGTAGTAGCTAGTCGAGTCCAATGGGCAAGTGCAAATTCTTTCTATGAATAGTCTATAGCCACTTTGAAATTTCGGAAAAGCAGCCACTGATAATCACCGTGGAGTGATGCAATCTGCCTAATTTAGCTGTCGAAACAAAAACCGATGCACCAGACAGCACATCTACCATTCATTTCGACAACGCCCTCAATGACGACACTGTTTCTCCATCCATTATCAACTGTTAATTTAGACACATTGCTTTGTGTCCGCTTATCGACGCTCACCTAATCTTCTCCCCCAATGCAAAAAAAAACAGTGTCGCCATGGGAGGCATTCTCGAAGTGAATAGTAGATGCACAGTTTGGTGCGTCGGTTTCGGTTTCGCCAGCTAAATTGAGCAGAATGCATCGCTCTGCGGTCATTACAGGGGCCGCTTTTCCTAAATTTCAAACTGGCGATGGACTATTTATAGGAAGGGGTTCAATTCATACATTTGACCCAACCGGCTATTAGCCCTGGTTAAATAGATAATTGTGTTAATTTCTATAATTACTGCCATATCTAATGTTTGTACCCTTATGAAGATCTGGTAGAAGGTGTCAACAACACTTCTTTTTCAAAACAAGTTTTTGGAATGCACTCAACAAAAGGCATTTCTGGCAAGGTAATGAAGTTATATAACTTTAAAATTATGACTTAATTATGTATGTCAATACTTTAAGGGCTTTTCGCACGAGCAATATTAAATAAAGTTGCCATATTTTTTTTTCGAGAACATGGTGAGTTCCAAGGACACAAATAAAATATGTGTTGGTGGCCTGTCAACATGCTACAAATTAAAAATAATTAGGCACTGATTTTTTAGCAGGAACTCCTAAAAAGATAGTGAGTGTCACTTTGTTTGAAAAACCTCTGTATTCAGCATCTAAAATATGCCTTGGTGATGGGACTCTAATTATGCACAAAATTTCATAATAAAGCTCAGTGGTCAAGCTAGTATAGGTGAAATTACTTGAGAGTATTATTTTTAAATTCGAAAAATATTTTTTTTTTCAATTGTGTATCTGCACCAGCTTCTCGCCTACGTAGCTGAAGTGACAGGACACACTCGCAAGGGCAATCTTCAGCAGAATCCCACTGACCTGTTATAGAGAGAGTGCGTTTGGTGTTCTCTACAGAGTAATTGAAAATGGAATAGGGTTATCATCTGCATTCCATTGCCAGCGGAGGGGTGCTACGAGGACTGGGTTCAGTGTGGTGACTTACAGGTTAGCCATGCAGCTTTATAGATATAAAGTCAGACATCCTGCTTTCCAGGGGAGTTCTTCAATTGCAGAAGGTGTGTGTTATACACCTAATAAAAATATTTACTCATGTTCAGTACATATGTCTTATAGCATGCTTGTAGCCCTGCTGCGGTGGTCTAGTGGCTAATGCACTAGGCTGCTGCCCGCAGGTCACGGGATTGATTCTCGGCTTCTGCGGCTGCATTTCCGATGGAGGCGGGAATTTTGTAGGCCCGTGTGCTCAGTTTTGGGTGCACGTTAAAGTACCCCACATGGTCAAAATTTCCGGAGTCTTTCACTACGGCGTGTCTCATAATCATATGGTGGTTTTGGCACGTTAAACCCCACTAAATCAATCAATCAATCAATCAATTATAGCATGCTTGTAGCATCGATGCAGTACAGTGATAAATGCTATCGTAAAACAACGATTTCTTATTTTTTCCGGCTTTCAGGAGAGCACCCTGCCCCCAGAGACCCAAAGCCTGTGAAATGAATACAGAAGCGAAAAAAATTTAAATTAGAAACTGGTAGCCAAGGGGATAGTCTTATTTATGTTGTGCATACGGGATAATTGTGTACTTCATACTTTTTAATGACCTGATAGCTCATCTGCGAGTCATCACCAGTGGCGTAGCTAGGAAGACAAAAGGAGCTGCCTAACTCCCCCCCCCCCCAAGCACATTCCAGGTATTTTTCATCTTAAAGCCGTAGATTATCCTTCTACTGTGACCGGTTTGTGGCCGGGTAGTTTATCGATCACTCAGCAGAAGGCACTAGTGTGAGTGACAGACAGACAGACTGATTCACGGTTACCGATAAAACCCTCTGAAGCTTCACCCTACACATCATCATTCACTTCATACGTAGGCTGTGATTTTCTCAGTTCTGCATCTGCATACCTACATGTGCACATACAAACACACAAGAATGTACATAAAGTATGACAGAAGCCGCCTACCCCTCACACATTACCCCTACGCGAAAATTATATTTTTGCTACACTACTGGTTTCCACACTCTAGTGACATTCATTGTAGTGCACCTCTTTTGGCAATGAAATGCAGATGATAGCCCCTTTTCAGTTTCACTGGCTCCGCTTCAAGCTTGCTGTGTGTATCCCAGGTCTGTGGAAGTCTGTTGAAGATTGGTCTTGCGAGTCCTTCATGCCACTTCAGTTAAGTAGGGGTAAAGTTGGTGGAGATACACAATTTCAAACAATACTTTTTGAGTTTAATAAATAATACTCTTTAGTAACTTCACCTATATTGAGGTGGTACATAAAGCTTCGAAATGAAATGTTGCGCATGTTCTTTGACCGACCACTAAAGGTAAGCTTTTTGATGCTGAATACTGAGCTTTTCCTAAAAAAAGCGAAATTCAGAAATTTTTGAGACTATTTGCAAAACTTCAGTGCATAATTTTTTTTATTTGTAGCATGTCAAGAAGGTCACCAGCACATATTTTATTTGTGTCTTTGGAATTTGCCATGTTACCAGAAAAAAACTCAAACCTGGCAATTTTATTCTGTATTGCTCGCGGGGAAAGCTCGTGAAGAATTGATGTACAATAGTAAGTCATTATTTTTAGTTGGATCACTTCATTATCTTGCTGGAAATGCCATTTATTGAGTGCATTTCTAAACGACTTTAGAAAAAAATATTTGTTTGACGATTTTTAGCTCAGTTGGTGCCACAGACTCTCATAACTAGGGAGCAAAATTTTGGCAACGGAATTAAATCACCAAGACGAATTTCCAACTTGAAGAAATGTGAAACTTTTTTTCCGCTATATTCGTGAGGGTCAAGAAAACAGTGGATGATTTTGCATGCAATAACCCTAATGAATGCATTGTTTAATACAATGAATTACTACTTCAATTCTTTTACCTCAACTTTTATTGTTAGCGAATATTTTGGTGTGTTTATGAAGTTGTTTGTGCTTTCAGTCATTCTATTCTGTATGATACGTATTTTTATCTATTATGTGTGATCATTTATTTCTGTGCTGCAAGCCAGTGCCTCTAACAAGGCCTAATAGGAGTCTTGAAATGAATAAATTAATTGTGCTCGCAATGTTTTTTGCTCTGTACTGGCCTGTTGCGGTTGTGCGGAGAAAATGTTTTCTTCTTTTTCAGAAAAGAAGCGTGCACAATACTTTTAGATTAGGAAAACAACACAGGTGCTTTGGCTATCAGGAAGTTATGATATTCCTTCTTCGTATTTTAAATTTCACATACAAAACTGCCGAAATATAATAAATTTTTTGACAATTTTAATTCACACGATTTATAGCATCTCTGTGCTGTATTTTGTTTTATGATCATGGGAAAAAAATTCGATTTCAGTGAATAAGAAACTGGTCCTTGTTGGTTTTTTTAACATTTGAATTCACTTCGTAAATTTTTTAGCATGTGCAGGTGCAGTGAAAAGTTATCAGGTGACGCTGCCAAAGGATTAGTTGCAATAGTGGCCTGGGAAATTTTGAATGACCTTGTACTTGCAGAAGAAAAATCTGCTGTTTACGTATGCCTCATGTTGAATGTAGTAAAAACATGTTTGTTATTTACGGACATGTAGCAATAGTATTACGAATAATGTTTGAGAAATGGCCCTACTGAACTGGTGTTGTTCCGTAACAGCCATCATTTTATTTCTGTATTGCGGAGATCTCTATTAAGGTGAACGGGCTTACGTTCTATGTGTTCTACGTGATCCCTGGTGTATTATTTTATTTTTACGGAAGTTGTTGGCAGCATGTTACCTGCGCCTTTTTATTTATTCAGAGAAAAATATTTTTTGCTGTATACAGCACGTCAAGGTAACAGTGACATCACAGTTCAATTATCCGCAATTTATTACATTCTTATGCATTTTTATGCCCCACCACGGTGGTCTAGTGGCTAAGATACTCGGCTGCTGACCAGCAGGTTGCCGGATCAAATCCCGGCTGGGGCGACTGCTTTTCCGACAGAGGTGGAAATTTTCTAGGCCCGTGTACTCAGATTTGGGTGCACGTCAAAGAAAACCCCAGGCGATCAAAGTTTTCGAAGCCCCCCACTGAGGCGTCTCTCATGATCAAATGGTGGTTTTGGGACGTTAAACCCCACAAATCAATCAAGGCATTTTGATACAGCCATTCTGTTTGGAAAGACTATCTTACAAGTTATGTGCAGTGTCTCTTAAGTCAGCTAAGAAGGCAATGTGGGGAATACAGATGCTTAGTGGAAAGGTACATTGTTTTTGGAATTCTTGGCCTGACGCCAGCGTCACAAATGTGGTGATAGAAGCCGTCGTCGCCTTCTTACTCGGAAGCCACGGGACTTGATATACGTCTGTAGAGTTACACCAGCCTAACAATACCATCTTCTCATCTCCCTACCTTACTAACGCCATTCATCACTTTTTCACTCCCCAGTCATCCTTACCTTCGTAGAGCAGCAAGCAAGGAAACTGTAGCTCAGGCGGACCTCTTTACCTTTCCGTAAATAAACTATCACGCTTTCTTGTTCTTACAAACCAACAAAGACGATTAGCTCACCCGTCAGAGCACAAACATTTAATATTTTGAGCCCCCGTTTTAAGCGCTGGTTCCCTACGTGCATGAACCTTCTTTTGATTTTCTTCCACGCAAAATCAAGTAAAGGAATGAAAGGCGAACAATTGCGCATCTCAAACAGCTTGACGACACTGGTGAGAGGAACACTCTAACACGTGTACATGTTTTTTAGGAGTTGCGGCATTGTTAATGTTGACGGTGGCCGATCGCGAAATTGTATTCTTTCAGATCAATTACTTCCATAGGACGGGAATACTTTTTTGACTACTTTCTCGAGAAAGAAGTATATGGTCGACAATGATCAACGTATGAGCAATGTTTTAAAAGTTTGAAGTTAATTAATTATATGACAGCACGAACTGAAGTCTACTGCATTTCTCCTGTGATCTCACAAAGAACAGGGATTTTGAGAAAATAAATCAGATCTGCTTTAGGATATTGATTCTCCAATCGCAAACAAAGAAACAAACAAATAAATAAACGACGAAATAAATAAACGAACAAACAGCTGAACAATGAAACAAAAAACCAAATAACGATCAGCATTATTATCGCAATTGTCATCATCATCACCACCCTCGACCGATTCTATGTTCAGTGCAGAATGAAGGCCTCTCGCAATAATACTTGGAATTCTGTGAGCGAGCTCAGTCCCTTTATTCTCGCAAATTTCTCGACTTGGACACCTCACTTCACTCGCTAAAATGACAATAACAGGTAAGAAAAAAAGAAATATTAGTTAGGTGGGAAATAACTGCCCTCAGGTTAGTAACCAGAGGTTAACTGAGTTCTTGTTAATGATTCATTTCGGTGTAGTCTAGGTGCTGCAAATATTTTTGGTCTACGACAGGCGCCCGCAACAGCTAACCAGGATGTAAAATTTCTATAAAAAATGTTTTACTTAATATAAAAAAGTCCTGGATAAGGTAATTGATGAGAAGACCGCTTGACGTTCCATAAATTATCGCAATTCAACGCCACCAAGGTTGCCATTGGTTGGACGCGAAAAAAAACCAGAACTCCAGCTAAATGTTGCCAAAGTAGTCAAGCCGTGAAGTTGCATCGCTCAGTTTGTACTTAAATGGTTCAAAAGCGGCCTGATGAAATGAGTTAGTGATGTTGAACCACGAATGATAACATTTTCAAACAGCAATAAAATGTAAACTCGACTATAGTTCTTTCTCCCCTTCCTCGATCTTCGAACTAATAGGAAATGGCAAATAAATGAACAAAGCGTAAGTTCAGGGAGCCCGCATATCGCTCCTGTATAAATATCATGATGGAGTAACTTCCAGAGACAGAGAAAAACAACCCGGCCTGTGCGGAACGCGCAGGCTCACAGTGAAAGCTGGACGAGCTTCCTTTCACGGCCTCTCTTAAGGGCGAAGCTACCAAAGCCCTAAGCCTGTACATGCTTGTCTTGAGTGTCGCTATTTCACGAAGTTTCAGGTCTTTTAGGTCAAAGGTTATCGCAGCAGCGCACCCATCCCCCGGTATGTTATTGTGGGGCAGCCTTTGCGGCCTTAGTAACTAGGACACTAAAAGACCCCCCCCCCCCCCCCGGCGCCTGTGCACATCCCTTGTACATGACTATGGCCGTTACCCTCGATATCGACGTCTCCTTTTATTAACCACGGAACTGCTTAAACATTTGTCTTTGCTTCTATTGTTGAATAAAGTACAGCACTTTTCGGCGGAAGGCAAAAAAATATACAGGCTAAAAAGTTTGACACGCTAAGCGTTCACCTCCTCGCCAAGTTCCTAATTCGTCTTCGCAAAAACTATCACGCCGGTTCGCGTTCTCATTTACCTTCTGTTTCGCCTACACAAACACGTGAACCTGGCGGGTCCTCACCCAATGTGCGTGCCGACTTCTCCGGCGTGAGATGCAGCAACACGGATGTTCGATATGACCAGCAGACCGGAAAGGCTTAGAAACATTGACAAATATATTGAAAACGAAGACAGGGCAAAAGGAGAAAGATATGCAAAACAAACATGCAAAACAATATATAAAGAAAAACAGGCAGAGTATAGAGTCAGAAAGAAAGGGAGAGAAAAACAAAGTGGAATAACGAATAGAAAGAAAAACAATAAAGAGAGTTAAAAATAAAGATAGGGAGCATGAATGGAAAAGGCACAAAGAAAGATGATGATGGAACTGAAAAAAAAAACTGAGCGATAGGGAAAAATAATGAGGGTCAAGCAAGGCCGCCCAGCTTCACAGTTGGTTCAGGTCTTCGGCCACTAATGCAAGCTGCACCAACTTTTTGTTTGTACAGCACTCGCCAACGAATTCCAAGGTTTGTGAAATTCTATTTTACAGTCAAGCCTCTGTTCGTGATTACAGCGAAAATAATTTCCTTTGCCTGAAAATGCAGTGAAAGTAATTTTCATGCTTCCCAAACATACGTGTCCTGTATATAGGCTTCGCACTACCACGTGAAAAACTGCAATAGTATTGCACGGTAAAAGCAAGCGTACATTGCCATCGGGCATAAGAACATGCGATTTAAGATAACGACTTCATGATTTAAAATTGGTCACCCACTACATAAGGCACTTACTTCACTGCTTCAATTTCCTTATGGTCTTGTGGAGGGGGGGGGGGGGGGGACATAGCAAGTTCGAATATATTGTGACGACGGAACGTGTTTATTTACAAGATGGGAAATGCAGAGGTGTAGCTCAGCGAAGGATCCACAGCGTCACTCGCGAGCCAGTCGAGTCTCTTCCTCCTCTTCGTCGGAGATTAGCATCTCACTGACTTGCTCTGAAATTACCTTGCGCTCTGACGCGGAAACTCGATAAGGTTTCTCTCTGAGGGGTGCGCAGATCCGGTGTCGATCTTGTGACGAGTGCGTGTGCTGGGCCTCTGAGGTCTATGTAACTTCCGTGCAAAATCAAATACTTTAGCGTGCCTGGCCAGCAGTGTAACCAACACTTTGCGCTTATGCGAGGGAATAGACTTGCCAACCATCTTATAAAATTCGTATTCCGTGCCAGATACACATCAGCATAGTCTTAATTCGCCGCATTGCTGAGAGCTCCTATGCAGATACTGCACTGTCCTTCAAACATGGCAAGGCGCATTCCCTCTGGTAGTACAACAGACTCGGATGAGCAGTTACCTACCCATAATTTAGTTTTTCCCTCGGTGAGAGACACAACGCAGCGCGGCAGAAAGATGTTTTTCTTCATGCAAGGCAAAGGCAACGACTCAATCACAATATCAGGAGAACTCAAACTCGAGTCGGCATTCGAAGCAGCAACGGGCACGCTGGCAGTACACCATGCCGGTAGAATAGTGTCTTTAACTACGACGAGGTTGTCGTCTCCGCTACGCTGAGGCTGCTGGGCGAGGGCGGACAACAGAACCTCGCCTGCCCCGCAGTCGACAGTCGCACGGCACTCTTGCAAGAAGTCAATTCCAAGGATAACGTCATGTGTGGAATGAGCGAGCACTGCGAATTCTGCCTTGAACGCTTTACCAGCAACACGAACAGACACAGTGCACACACCTACTGGACACAAAGCCGTGCCGCTGACTGCTCGAAAAGTAGAAGATTTATCCCAATAAAACATAACCTTGCGGCCAAGTCTCTCCTTGAAAACTAAACTCATTACAGAAACTGTTGCACCAGTGTCTACCAGAGCCATCGTGGGAACATCGTCAATGAATACATGAACCTTGTTGTGAAGCATGGGAACTAATGGAGGCATACTTGTGTGCGAAGCGGTACGTCCAGCGACCTCGCCTCCATCGGCCGCGCCGGCTAGTTTTCCTGTGGCGGAGAGGAAAGCCGCGGCCGGGGACGGTGAGATGGGGACCGTCGCTGGCGCGTAGTAGGTGGCGTCAAGCTCCTCACAGAGGCAGGCGAGTCACTGCGGATGTTCGGCCGGTGCCCGTGCTTCTGGGCAGTTGAATCCGAAGGCAAGTAGCAGGCGTAATCGGGTTGTTGGCTTCGCCGTGCAATCATCGCTGGTCGGTCAGAAAACGTCGTGCGTGGGCGGCGTCGCGATGGGCAAAACCGGGCGATATGTCCGCGAACACCGCACTGGTAGCCCACGGGGCGTTCCCGAGGCACATTGAATGCTGCGATGTAGAGAGGATGCTCAGGGAACTGTTGCCAGTCGGACACAAACGGAGGCGGTTGGCTGTCGTAGCTATAACTGCTGCGGGGCGCATAAGACGACTCGACGTAAGTAGCCTGTGGTGGCGGAGCCCTCAGCCGTGGACTGCGGGTGGAGTAACTGCGCTCGTCGAAACTCGCAGCATTGATACTTGGGGATAGTGTATCACACTGTGGGTCTCCAGCTTGCATGGGAACAGAGACATGGCGACGCAGTTCCTCCCGTACAATCTGACGAATGGTGGAAGAAAGGTCGGCAGGTAGAGAAATCTGGCAGACATTGACGGTGGCAACAGTCGTGACGTTGGCCAGACGTCCGAACTTCGATGTGATGCGACGAGTTTTAGGATCCTCGAAGGTTCGGCAGTGGTTAATCACGTCGGCCACGCGTTCCAGGCTCTCCTTGCCAATGAGGAGGTGGTAGGCGTCATCGGCGATGCCCTTGAGTATATGGCCCACTTTGTCTTCTTCCGTCATGTGGGCATCCACCGACTTGCACAACTTCGGAATCTCTTCAATGTAGGTTCTGCATGTCTCACCGGTGACTTGAGCCCTCTGCGACAACGTCTGCTCGGCACGTTTCTTCTTCGTTGTTGGGTCTCCAAAGCATTTCTTAATTTTCTCCACAAACTGGTCCCAGGTTGTCAATGTGTCTTCATGGTTCTTCATGGTATGGTTCTCAAACCATACCAGCGCCGTGAAATCGAGGAAGAGCCCCACGTGAGACAGCTGGCTAGCCGCATTCCAACCATTCGAACGGCTCACCCACTGATAGTGGCTTAGCCATTCGTCCACGTCATCGTCGGGTTTCCCTCTGAAGGTTCGCGGCTCCCTGTAGTGGTAGGGCGACGTCCTTGCGGCTGGTTGCTGGTTGCCTCCGTCCGAACTCATTTTTTGAGGTAATGGTGCCAAGCCCGCTAGTCGAATGCTGCGGCGAAGCTTGTGTAGCGGTTCCGTCGTTAGGGGACGGTGCCTCTCCGGTATCACTTGGTAGTAGCTAACTTACCCAGCACCTTCCACCACAATTGTGACGATTAAACGCGTTTATTTACAAGAAGAGTAATGCAGAGGTGTAGCTCAGCGAAGGATCCACAGTGTCGCTCGCGAGCCAGTCGAGTCTCTTCCTCCTCTTCGTCGAATCTTCGCTAGCACGTTTCAATATTTTAGTGCTTGAAGTACGCATTAAAGAAAGATATCGCTAATTTAAAGCAATACTTGCATACATATAGATTGAGTTTTTACTGCAGCGCTGGCGTGCGCACACCCTAATCTAGCTACCTTGAGCCTGCACTGTCCTTATACACCTTGGGCCTTCATTGGCCTTTCTCTTTTTCTTAAGCGCTAGATAGCTTTCACGAGCACGCGTGTCATATGCGCGTAGTGGCTCGTTCTGCAAGGCATTCCACGTCAGCTCGCTTGTCATCATGTCGAAGCCTCAGCAGCAAGTCTTCAACCTGCAGTTCTCAGAAAATGCTTGTCGCGTCTTTCGCCAGCTCACCACAAGTACGACCGAGGCTTTGTTGGCTCTCCTGTTTGGCGTTAAGCGTCTTGAAAACAAAAGACTGCGCATGTCTTCACATCGGGAAGCCACCCAGCGACACCGCGCTCACAACGGACAGAACGACTGTGTCATCGCCCCCTCGAAGCGCAGGGCACGGGGTGACGGCGAAGACCTGGTGTTTGTGTTTGAGATGCGCCGTTTTGGACTTACGGGCTTCCTGCGAAATGCATGCGACATCGTCATGCACGGCCGCGAGCTCATTCGCAAAGCGCCTCCGCTCAGCACCTGTGCCTTCTTCGCGAAACGCCTTCCGGTCGTGTCCTGGTGTCACATTTCGCTTTTGTGCAAAGTCTACCCTGTTGGCGTCGGCGATGCTAGCATTTCGTGCTCCTTGAAGGCTGGTACTTGCGCTACCTTCAAGTCCTCGGCCTGAGCTATGCCACGCATCCGCGAGCGCTCAGATTGGACTTCAACGGTTAGTCTCGTGCTTTGATGCGCAGTTTCTTGCCGGTCGACATGTCACACTTCCCTCTAGCACCATGCAGCGCTGGCTTGCTTCTACAAAGTGAGCCGAGGATCACCTTTCCTGCTTCTAAAGAAGGCCCGTGAGATCCAGGACGGCAATTTTGAAAAGGCATGGGCTTCGGGGTCGCCGTGAGTGACTTTTCGCTTTCTGATGGCTTCATGCAGGATAGGAATGGGCTTTTTCAAAATGTGTATAGCCAACGTGTGCAGCAGCCGCTCAAGAAACTCGCAGCACGGTCTCGCTGTGTCGTTGGACATATTGAATGTTACATACATTTGACCAACATGAGTTTGAGTTATGATCCGCTGTACAGTAGCAGATACTGCTTCAAAGAAGAGGTCTATTTTTTTGTCACATTGAATATATGAATAAACGATAATATTGCATTCGCGCCTGATTACTTGTGACGTTAAGCTTGGTTAGAGTGCATATTTGGTCTTCAAACAGCTCAAAATCTTTTTGATCCAAGCATCTTTCATCTCTCCCTCATCTCCCACGCTTCATATATATTGGGCAGCAGGGCTGGCACCCAGATTTTCATTATGTTGCTATGAATGTCGACAATGAGAGTATTGAGACTTTCGGAGGCAAGGGCAGTCGTGATATAATAAGGTGGCTTTCTAGTAATAGTGCACTAAATAAAAGCATTGTTTTGCAAGAAAGGTTTTGTTACCGTTTATGTGGCTACAGCGCGTCAAGTTAACAGTAACATCATAATTAAAATATTCTTATTTTATTATGGATATTTCATTCGGTCATTTGTTTGGAAAGACTAACTTTTAGGTATGTGCAGTGTCTCTTATGTCAGCAAAGAAGGCAACGTAGACAATACGTGTGTGTAGTGGATAAGTTAATTGTTTATAGAATCCTTGGCCCAACACCAGCAGCATATGCTCTAAAATGTGTTTATAGGAGCCGTGGTCGCGTTCTTAGAAGCCACTGGACAGGATGCACGTATGTAAAGGGACCCCAGCCTAACAAAATCATCTTCTTATCTTCCGACCTTAAAATCGTCATTCAACAATCTTTCAATCACTACTCACATTTCCCCAGTAGCCAGAGACTAACCTTTCTAATGGACCATCTCACGTTCTGCCAACATATAAACACACACCCACGCACCCACACGCAAGCGAGCACACACACACACACACACACACACACACACACACACGTGCGACAGAATATTCGGCTCATCCACAAACTTTGCTTGTACGCCAGCTTGTATTCTTGTATGCGAGGTATAATACATGTATTTACTATGCCCTAAGGGCTAAAGGCACAGCGAAGAGTTGCCTAGTGACGAAGTTGCAACACATCCAAACGTGCTGGTCCATCACAGCCTTACAAAGGCCTACTAAAATACTCATCACAATACTTAACGTGATAAATATAATATGGTGATCTAAACGTAAAGCATCGTACTGAAAAAAATTTCAGTAGCGGCAGCTATAGGGCGCAGAAGTTTTATTGTTCAGCGTTGTGGCAAACAGCACAAGAATAAAGAGCATAACGCTGAAAAAATATGCAAAAACTTAACTATATATACGTTTATTTGCGTCCTCTTCATTCATTTACGTTGAGAGGACTATAGAAAGGTACGCCACAGAGTTTCTGAAAATTAACTAGCGGATACTCTGGCGCTGCGATCGTTCAGCGACCGTGGGGATGGGTAGTAGACGTATTTCCCAAGTGTTCGTTCTTTCGGGCCTCAAATCGCACTTGTGGCTTCGTTTGCTGCCGCGTTTCGGTTTTGCTTCCAAGAAAAAAAACGGAAGCCTTTGAGCTTTGCGACCCGATTTGAAAAGGTGAGCTTAAAAGAATGAGGTGACGAATAGCAACCGCGGAACATTTGTTCATTTTTGTTTCTTGAGGTAACTGCTCCAAGCCCCACAAACACACACGGAGCAAGAAGTACGAAGATTACACAAATTTGTGTACTACCCATCATTGCCATTGCCACTGAATCGCTGCTTGTTGTAGCTCCCATAGACACTAGCGTTAGAGTTCGCTCTAGTGTATATTTAGGAAACTTTATGGGGTACAGCGAGCGATTTCTGCAACTAGCGAAATAACGCAGAATAAGAAATGCGCGTAATAAATAAACATAGGTGAACATATTGTCGTGTGAATTGAAGAACGATACACCTTTACCGATAATTTTTTTACAAGAAATGAAATAAACTCTGCGCAAACAATGTACAGCAGACACAAGACATAGCGGCATACGGTTGATTATCTTTTTTAATTTACACGAAGGTTATCCTGCGCATTACCTGTCACATTATATGCCGCATACGTTGCCCGACATTTGCGCGATTTGTTACATGAAAACTTGGGTTGTTGCATTGCTGTTCACACCTTTCATATCCACGAACCACCTCTGCAAGTGAAAGCTATCACCGAAAAGCGACGAGTAAGCAACAGTAGAGAACGAAAGCACTCTGCCGTGGTGTGAGAGTGATTTTCAGCAATATATCTCCATTAGTAGAACTTGAGCACTTACAGCTGGACGAAAAGTTGCGCGTGCTGATTTTACTAAAGCCATCTTTTTTACTACCCGCCATGGTGATCCAACGGTTGTGGTTCTCCATTGCTGACTCAAATGCTTGTCGTATTTCGATGTTGGCGGGAATGCTCGAAGTCCGTGCACTTTGATACAGATGCATGCTGGAGACCCAAAGTGGTAAAATTTATGGAGCGCCCCACTATGGTGCCTCCTATAATTATATGGTGGATTTGGGATGTTTAACCTCATGCAATCGATCGCTAGCAACTATGTTTTTGAGGCTGTCCGGAAAATATCAAACCAAGAACAACTTCAGTTGACTTTCTTTCTTGTATTTGCGCAGGCACCTGTGGTTGATACTACACATTCAACTGAAGACGCCTCTACGTTCCCGGTAAAGAATAGAAAGAATAGGCAGTTATGGTTTACCGTTAGCGTGATAGCGAATGTTAAGAAAATGACGTTACCGTGCAAGAAACTTTTGTTGCGGGCAGTGTCTTATAATTAAGCGTAATAGCGATTACGAGGCTTACGTTCCCCAGCCTTTGAATGGTTGAAAAGTAAGAACAGTGGAAGGGAAAAGAAAACGTGTGTGTCTACTAGTGTTATGGCGCCAAGCATTTGAAGAATTTTATTTTAGTAATAATGAAAGTAAATAAATATGAGACATGCACCAAATGCGAAAAAATTGATGTTGCCGGTTTGTATACATTGATCTTGTATATAGTTAGGCCTTGACAATTTCGAAATGGGAAGCTGTCTCAAAAACTACACTAACTTATTCGTAGTACTCAGTCATCGAAGCTAACTGAGGGCGATCGAAGCCACTTTAAACAGTCGTTTGCTGCGAACAATCTGAATCCTTCAACAAATATACACAAAAATCACATCGAAGCGGGCGTCCGAGAGCGTCGCGTTGTTTTACGTACACTACGTACACCAACGCTAACATGGTAAGGTTGAAGCTGAAGAACAGCGCGTATGCTAATCGGTACGGGAAACGTACGTATCTGCACATGTGCACTTTGATCCGCTATCACGGTTCGCCAGGTATCCCGGTAAGCCCGGTACACCATCAATGTCTGATTTCTTCCGGGCAGACTTGTATTTCTCGGTGAATGTTTAAAAGAGCGATGTCACTGAATATTTCATTTGTTGTTGTAGCTCTCAAGTCTAATCTCTAGGGGTATCAGCGGTGAAAAAGAACGTTCCGCTTCAGCTGGGCTGACGGGCAGAGTCGCCAGAATCTTTACCAGACGGTGCACGTTTGGGAACAATACTTCTGGGCAATCGGCAACGTTTGCATCGCAGACATGCTAAGGTTTCTCACTTCTCTCACTTCTTTTTCGCAGCCGGTATGCCGATGTTGAGATATTGTTCGAGCACACGTCAGAAAACTCCTCGGCATTGGGAAGAGTGGCAGACTCGGGAGTAGGGAACGGGGGAAAAGAATGGAAGAAACAAAGGAAAAGGACAGAAGGAAAATGCATCTTCAAGGCGTGCCGATGCATTGTAAAGCGTTCACAGGACTGACCTATCAATGAAATTACAGCGACTCGCATGAGAATGCCTGCAACAGACAACCGACAGGCAGAGATGGTGCACATTACCACGTAATTAAGTAAACCAGTTGCATGCGCTGGCAGTTGTGAAATCGTCGTCAGAGTTGACGCGTTCTGAGAAATGGATTATGGTGCACTATGCTCTAATTGAAACCGGAGTTCATTCCTTCGTCACTAGTGAACCGATCACCCAAGATTTTGTGTGGCACGAGGCTGCTTTTCTTCGCGCCAGCGTAAGCGCGAAGAAAAGCAGCCTCGTGGCCGTCATGCCAAGCCTCGTGGCCGTCATGCCAAACACGCCCAAGTGGCCGTCATGCCAAGTATATGACCAACAGCGCTAACTTCTAATGTGGTTAAATCATATAAAAATCCTTTATGCTCGTGCTATTAAATTGGTAAAAAATTGAGAAATTCTCAGTGATTTCAAAGTAGGTTCCAGAACTGTATCTTTTATCTGGCATGCCCATGTAGACTAGGAGAGCCGAATCAAATTGGCACACTGTCGCAGACAAACAGCAGCCCTGGCAACTTTGAATATATTAAAAGCCTACGATAGTGTATAACATAAAATTACACTGGAATAATTAAAACTTCATGACATCCAAATTTATATAGACAGGTGGTTAGCTAGTTTTTAAAGTGAAGGAAAATGTTCACTAAAGGGTAACTCTTCAAATGTACATTTCCAGTTACGAGGAGTTCCTCAGCAATCAGTCACGTAGCCTCTCTTTTGTAATATATTGCTACGTACTATTCCTGTTCATGATGATGTATATGCATATGAACATGCAGATGATAAATCGTTTTTGATTCAGACACGTATACATATTCACTATCATATTAGCTTACAAGCGTATATGTGCATCGTTGAAAATTGGTTACAGGCTATCTATTTACACCGTAATGTTTAAAAGAAACGCAGTTATGTTTTTTTTTTCTTTTGGGTAAACCAGGTACTATTAAAATAACTTGCAACCTGTAGAACATACCCTAATTGGACTCGGTTAAATATCTGAGAATAATTTATGATAACCACTTCCATCGACAAGTCCACGTTGAATACATAACCATACATACATACATACATACATACATACATACATACATACATACATACATACATACGTACATACATACATAAATACATACATACATACATACATACATACATACATACATACATACATACATACATACATACATACATACATACATACATACATACATACATACATACATACATACATACATACATACATACATACATACATACATACATACATACATACATACATACATACATACATACATACATACATACATACATACATACATACATACATACATACATACATACATACATACATACATACATACATACATACATACATACATACATACATACATACATACATACATACATACAAGTACGGACGCTTGGAGCCCTACGAAAGGCTGTGCAAAGGTCGATCGGGGATGCAAGATAGGCATGCTAACTTTAGTTTACAAAACGTTTGTACGCCCAGTATTTGAATTCAGATGGGTTTTATATTCTGAAGCACCATCCTATAAGCTGCGTCCTCTTGTATGCTTTTAGAAAAAAAAAGGCCCTAAGGCTTGGACTGCCCGTATTCATTTAGCCAATGATGTCCTCTATTTAGAAGCACAGTCACCCTCTCTGGGCTGGTTGAGGACACTAATAGTACAAGCATTCCTAAAATATCAATATGCAATATACTTAAAAACAATTTTTATGTATCAGCGAGGCATATTTATTCTATCTTATTGGGCTCGGTTTCATACACCTCAGCTGAGCTACCTACAAGCACTTATTGAACCAGTCGATGTTAAAGCGAATGAAGTTCCTTTCATTGGTCATGAATGAGTACCTCTTACTCATTTTGGCTATATATAACCCAATCATTCGAAAAAGTTGCCTTACCAGTGTCTACGTGGGGCTCAGCCACATCCGCGACCCGGTCGCGTTTTGCAGAATAAAAATAAAGTTATTTTCCTTCATTCCTTCATTACCAGGAAAAAAGGGGGCTTTATCAGAGGCATTTAAAGAAGATAAATACAACGAAGATTACCAGGTGCCCCACACTCTGAGGAAAAATCTAGCATTGCTTTTGTCTTCAAAACCTTTAATTAGTTATTTTCATTACAGCACTTCCCAATTTATTATCGAGAATTTTGGCGGAAATTCTAGCGGTGGTAATAGCATTAAGAAAGCTCCCCATGGACACCAAATATGGCCTTACATAGTTACAGATTCTTTATCTTTGTTCTCAGCAGACGTTCCAAAACGTGACTCTCATTTTTCACGTAGTTTTCATTTTCTGGACCCTATCCGCGTAACTGTAATCAGATTATTCTAGGTACCAGGCCAAAAAGAGATAAAAACGAATAAAATCGCGCAGGCTCTGGCGAAAGCTACTCTCTCTGTTCCGATAATCTCAAACATACCGACAACAGCTGTCATTATTCGTGACAGACTTCGAAGGCGTGCCATAATGCAAGACACTCGGAAAACAATTATCACTCATCTAAACGAATATCCACACCTCTCTTTCCCTTGGCGTGAGAGCTCCTTTTCAACATGACAAGAGGCGATTATGTTTACAAGATTACACTGTCATTTTGCAAAATTTATCTATTATATGCACAGAGCTGGTAAGGCTCCTTCCCCTCGTTGCTCGTTTTACAAGGTTGGAAAAAGGATCGAGCCCCAATTCTTATCACGAAACCGCTTCAATTTTTAAATGAGAAAAATTCTCAAAACAGTGTGCGCATTAGAGTGCATTTTAGAGTTTCAAATGTTCTATCCTTGAAAGCATTAGGCCATTGTGGATTTCCGTTCTGCGGTATAGAAATTTTATAAAAAATCAGGATGGCTTTGATCTTGATTGGCTATAATTTATTCTAACTAATATGTAACTAATCATTGATAGAGTTAATAAGTTATCATTTGTACTTATAAATAAATCGTTTCTTGTCCAATCCCTCAGAGTGGGTAAGAGCCACATGTATAGGTAATAATAATACTCATCATCTGCGCAACAACCAACAGAAACCAGCGCGTCCGCTCGCAGCCGCTGCCGCCCCTTATTCCGCCATGGATGAACCTTGGCGAAGTGCAGCTGCGTGCAGTTCGAAGACCACGTTGTCCCAGCGTAAGCAGCCGTCGGAGCAGTGTCTACTGAGACTCAACGAGGAGCTCAAGGACATCATTGACAACCCGGTGCCTGGAGTGTTCATCGAGCCTGAAAAAGGCGACATCACGTACATCCACGCCGTCATCGTGGGGCCCGAAAAGACGCCGTACCAGGGAGGCTTCTTCCATTTCGTGTTGAAGTGCCCCCGAGACTACCCAGCCTGTCCGCCGCAGGTACGCTTTATGACGACCGACGGCGGAAGGGTGCGCTTCAACCGGAAGCTGTACAGCAGTGGGCTCGTCTCACTCAGCATTCCGGGCACGTTTCACGGACACTCGTGGAACCCGGAGATGACCCTGAAGACGGTGCTGCTTTTGATCCAGTCGTCGCTCATTGAGCAGCCGTTGGCCAATGAACGGGAACTGGGACGGGAGTTCGAAACTTGGCTTGAAAAGACGATTAGTTGCAACGCCAAACTGCGCTTCCAGACCCTCAGGGTTGCGGTTTGCAACGCACTGGAGGCTTCCCTCCTCGGCAACTCGTTGTACCCGCAACTCCTTCAGCAGGCTGTGATGACGCACTTCGTAGAACAATATGCCAAGTATGAAAGTGCAGCCTTCTCCCTACTTGGCGAAGACTCAAGCAAGGAGGAATCTCAGCCGTACGCAGCGCTACTCGAGAGACTGCAAGACTTGCACGATCGAATCCTGCAAAACAACCCAAGATGAGAAAAATATGAAAATGCGACTACAAAGGCATCATGAACTGCTTAGGCTCATGGAGAGTTCTTTAGAGCATAATAGATACTGGTGCGATAGTGCGGGATCACCGTCGTATATTTCGCGGACACGCTCGAAAAACGTTGGCGAACAGTTATTAAACCAGTGGCCTAGCCAGAAAATATATTCGTGGATAAGGGGGGGCGGGGGGGTCACGCCGACGTGACCGGGGAGAGGAGGGTGGAGAAGGTTGATGCCTGGGTCCCCCCCTCCTACACTCCCGGTCTCTGTGACGTAACTACCACATGTAGTTTAGGCAGATTGTGTTTATGTATATCAAAGTCTTGAGACTCCCCCATCCCATATACACGTGAAGAGAGGAGTAAGTAATTATTAAAATGAAGTATTCGCTGCACATGCAGTAAACAACAGGTACGGTAGTTTAAAGAACTAGATGAATCACTGTGACGTGTACTCGAATATTATTTCAAGTCGAGGATGGCTCTGTTTCATGTGGAATGAGATGTAAACACAGCATGCGTTTGCACAGTAATAATTCCATATCGCTTTTGTTTATTTCATGAGCGATTTTTTTACTGTCGATGTGTATGACTGCATACCTATGGGAATATATTTTTCTTTTTAAGCTCTATGTGTCAAGCAGCCCTGACGCATTGAAGCATTTTAGTCAACATTTCTTATTTTACTGCGTGCATCCAAGCATGCTTGCAATACGCAATAAGTAACCGCTTCCGTAAATTATTCGGCACGTTGGCAACACTATTTCACACGCGTTATTTTTGGGGTAGACTTTCTCGCAAGTTTGGTTAACATCAGAGTACTCTGTGAGTTTTGATAGCAATGAAGTAGTCCAATCTTAGAAGTATTGTCGTGCAATCTGCCAGGGCATTGTAATCCCTTTTGAGAAATGTTAACTTACTCTCAAACGAAAATGCATCTGGGACCAGACAATACATACTCACGTAGAAATAGCTTGTTTGCCGCGTATACCCGCCAGTACACTTAAATACTCGCAAAAACGCATGATGTTCTCGTTCTGTGTTTTTCATAACTCCCGTCGCTCTTCTCCTTGAAACGCCAGCGTTGCGGCAAAGTGTCTTCTGTCCTTAGCAAGCGTGCATTCATAATTTCTCTTTACGTCAACATAATGAAAACTGTACATATATGTATATCACCATGCGGCCTAGATATGCCATGCATACACTGTTCTAACATACACTGACCGGCATACACTGACCGCCTCCACGTGTTTGCGGAGCCGGTCATTAATACACCTGCCAGTTTGTCTTATATAGTGTTTACTGCATGAAAGAGGTATCTGATAGATTACAAATTGCGCGCATGTGACAAACAGTGTCTTGTCCACATCTGATGGCACCTAGTTTCAAGGAACAAGCAGAACGACTTCTGGACGCTGGCTACCTCTCTCACGTGCAGGTTTCCGTCGTGGGAATTCAGGTCAAGAAGCTTCAGTCCTTGCAGCAAGCTCTCCCTCATGTTGAGCCAGTAAGACGTCAGAAGCTTGCCGTAGTGCCTTATCTGCATGGAATCTCCCACAACTTGAAAAAGGTTCGGGAGCGGGCCAATGTAAAGGTGGTGTTTTCTGCCCCGAAAAAGCTCTCGTACTTGTGTATGAAAGTTGTTTCACATGCAAAACCGGGATGCTCTAAAAAGCACTTAACACTGTTTGTCACATGCGTGCAATTTGTAATCTATCAGATACCTATTTCATGCGGTAAACACTACATAGGACAAACTGGCAGGTGTATTAATGACCGGCTCCGCGAACACGCTTGCAACGTAAAAAATGGTCGAGATGGTTTTTTGGCACAACATTGCAGCACGTGTGGCTGCAAACCACTTTTTCATGGTACGGTTCTCATAGGAAAAAACAGAAATAAACTGACAAGGGAGATTATTGAAGCAGAAAGGATTAGTAGATTAGGGCTGAACTGCGTCAGCACTCTTTCTCTCGGTCTTTGTGATAAAGAATTGTCGTTTTTGAGATCATAAATTTTTAGCGCATGGCAATAGAGGGTTTTTCATCTGTTTGTCTGTTGTATTCGAATTTCGTGAGCATATATATGTGCGCTCCTCGAAATAAAAATTTTATTGGAAGTAAGCGCTCCCTTCTGTCCCTTCCCTTGTCCTTTGATTCTAACGCGCTACGTCGATTAAAGATGAGAAGATGGTTTTGTTATGCTGGAGTACCATTACATACATGCATCCTGCCCAGTGGGTTCTAAGAACGTGAAGATGGCTCCTATCAACACATTTTTGAGCATACGCTCTTGGTGTCAAGCGAAGAATTCTTAAAACAATGCACTTATTCACTATACGCACGTATTGTCCTCGTTGCCTTTATGGCTGACCTAAAAGACACTGCACATACCTTACAAGGTTAGTCTTTCCAAACGGAATGACTATATTACTTATCCATATAAAATAACGGATATTTTAATTGCGATGTCACTGTTACCTTGACGCGTTGTAGTCACACATAAACTGTAACTATGACGTTTTTGCACAACTCTGCTTTTTTAGGTACAATATTCATAGAAACCACCTACCTATATCACGACTGCCCTTCCCTCCGTAGAGTTCATTACTCTCATTGTCGATATTATTAGCAACAATATAAAAATCTGAGTGCCAGCCCTGCTGCCCGATATAAATGAAGCGTGAGAGATGAGGGAGAGATGAAAGATTCTTCGAACAAAAAAAAATTTAGGTGTTTGGGGACACAATATGCACTCTAACAATAGCTTAACGATACAAGTGATCAGGCGAAAATGCAATCTTATCGTTTCTTTATATATCCAGTCTGACAAAAAAAATAGACCCCTTTGAAGCAGTACTTGCTACTGTACAACAGATCATAACTCATGCTCATGTTGGTCATATGTATAGAACGTTCAATATAACCAACGACACGGAGGGTCCGTGCTGCGAGTTTCTTGGGAGGCTGCTGCACATGTTGGCTATACACATCCTGGAAAGGTGCACTGCTATCCCGCAGAAAGCCACCATTAAGCGAAAAGTCACTCACAGCGACCCAAAGCCCATGTCTTTTCAAGATGGCTGTCGAGAATCTTGCGGGCCACAAGAAAGAGCCTGAAACTGCGCATCAATTCACGAGGCTGGCCGTTGAAGTGCTCTCTGAGTAGTCGCGGATGCATTGCGTATCTCAGGCCGACGACTTGAAGCTAGCGCATCTACCAGCCTTCAAGGAGCGAAAAACGCTAGCAACGCCGACGCTCCAGGGTAGACCTTGCACAACAGCCAATTGTGACAGCAGGGCACGACCGGAAGGCGTTTCGCGAAGAAGGCACAAGTGCGGAGCGGAGACGCTTTGCGAATGAGCTCACGGCCGTGCATGACGATGTCGCATGCATTTCGCAGGAAGCCCGCAAGTCCGAAACGGCGCATCTCAAACACAAACGCCAGGTCTTCGCCGTCCCCCTGTGCTCTGCGCTTTGAGGTCGTGATGCCACAGTCATGCTTTCCGATGTGAGGGCGGTGTCGTTTGGCGGTGTCCCGAGGTGAAGACATGCGTAGTCTTCTGTTTTCAAGACGCTTTGCGCGAAACAGGAGAGTCAACAAGGCCTCATTCATACTTGTGGTGAGCTGGCGAAAGACTCGACAAGCATTTGCTGAGAACTGCAGGTTGAAGACTTGCTGCGGAAGCTTCAACATGATGACGAGTGAGCTAACGTGGAATGGCTTGCAGAACGAGCCACCGTGCGCATATGACACGCGTGCTCGCCAAAGCTACGTAGCAATTAAGAAAAAGAGAAAGACCAAATAAAGCACCAGGTATAGCTAGAATAAGACGTGTCCATGCCATCCCTGAAGAAAAAACTCAATCTATATGTGTACATGCATTGCATTAAAATTAGCGATATCTTGCTCTAGTGCGTACTTCAAGCACTAAAGTATATTTGAACTTGCTATGCACCCCCCCCCCTACGTGGCCTTAAGGGAATAAACGCAATGAAGTATGTGCCTTATGTAGTGGCCAACCGGTTTTAAACCATGAAGTGGTTATTTTTATTGCCATGTTCTATTGAGAGATGACAATGTACGCTTGCTTGTACCGCGCATTACTTTTGCAGTATTTCCCGTTATAGTGTGAAGCCTTTTTATCTGACGCGTATGTTTGTGAAGTATGAAAATTACTTTCACTGGTTTTCCACGCGAAGGAAATTATTTTCGCTGTATTAACAAACAGAGGCGCGGCTGTTTAGTAGAATTTCACAAAGACTAGAATGTGTTGGCGAGTGCTGTACAAATAAAAAGTTGGTGCACCTTGCATTAGTGGCGGAATGCTTGAACCATCTGTGAAGCAGTGCGGCCTTCCATGATCCCTTTTATTTTTCTGTTTCGCTCCATTTTTTTCAGTGCCATCTTTGTCTCTATTTCTGCCTATTTCTTTCATGCTCTCTATCTGTACATATTTTTAACTTTTTTTATTGTTTTTATCTTTATTCATCAATTCATTTTTTTTAATTTTCTATCCCTTTTATTCTGACTCTATACTATAACTGTTTTTTTTCTATATACCTTTTAGGCTGTTCCTTTGCATATCTTTCTCTTTTTTCCCTGTCTTCGTTTTCAATCTATGTTTCCATGTTTCTAAGCCTTCCCGCTCTGTGCTGGTTATATCGAACATCCGTGTTGCTGCATCTCACGCCGGACAAGTCGGCACGCACATCGGGTGAGCTCACGCCAGGTTCACGTGTTTGGGTGGCGAAGCAGAAGATAAATGAGAACGTGAACCGGCGTGATAGTTTTTGCGACGGCGAATTGGGAAATTGCCTAGGAGGTGAACGCTCAGCTTGTCAAACTTTTTAGCCTGTATTATTCTTTGCCTTTCGCGGAGAACTTTTGTATTTTCCATCATTATAAGCAAGGTCAAATGTTTAAGCAGTTCCGTGGTTAATAAAAGAAGGCGTCGATATCGAGGGTATTGGCCGTAGGCGTGTGCAAAAGTTGAAGACAGGCGCAAGGAAAAGAGGGGGGGGGGGGGGGACTTCTAGTATCCTAGTCACTGAGGGTGCAAAAGCTGCCCTACATTTACATACCGGGAGGTGTGGTGCTGGGATGACCTTTGACTTAAAACCCCTGAAACTTCTGAAAGGCAGCTCGTTCAGCTTTCGCTGTGACCGTGCTGTGCGTTCCAGCAGGCCTCGTTGTTGTTCTCTGTCTTTGGCAGTTGCTTCATCATGATATTTCTACATGAGCGATATGCGGGTGCCCTGTACTTCTGCTTTTTTCATTTATTTGCGATTTCATATTGGTTTGAAAGTAGAGGAACAGAAGAAACAACTATGCTCAAGTTTCTATAATTTGCTGTTTGAAAGTGATATCATTCACGGTTCAATACCACTAACTCTTTTCATAAGGCCGCTTTTGGACTATTTCAATACAAACTGAGCGATGCAATTGCACGGCTTGGCTAAGTTGGCAACGCTTAGTTGCGTTCTGGTTTCTTTTCGAGTTCAACCAACTACAACCGTGGCGGCGTTGAATCTCGGTGATTTATGGAAGCGCAAGCGGTCTTCTTATCAATACCCTTTTGCAGGATTTTTTTTCTATAAGGTAAAACATTTCTTGTAAAATTGCTTCATCCCAGTCAGCGGTTGCTGGCGCTTGCCTTATTTATGCACGAACTGTACAGGAGAAACGTAATTGCAGTACCTAAGGTTAAACTGAAATGAATCATTAAAAAGAACTGAGTTAACTTTCCGGTTATTGACCTGAAGGCAGCTATTTGGGTTATCCTTCTCTTTTTACACTAGTCATAATAAAGTGCAAGCAACTTAGCAGCATGGGTCGCAGTTGGATTCTCGTGTGCTCACAGACTTTTACACAGGTTGGAAACAAGTCTATTTATTGCTCTTATAGCTCCTGCCGATGATGACATAGCTGTTATTTGTTTCATTTTGTGTTTTTCCCATAGCTGTTTGTTTAGAGAATGTCGAAGAATATCAGAGCACGTTTTGGCAAGCTGAACCACGAGCATAGCGTGGAGATCAAATATTTCAAGGAAACAATCGAGCGAGCCTTTCGCAAAGAACTAAGTGATATTAAGAGCTTTTTGCTACGGCAAACTGAGAGAATGAAGAGATTGCGATAGAGAACCAAGCCCTGACGACGTCAAATGCTGAATTAAATGTGGAGTGCCTGAATTTCTCACGGCAGGTGAACGACCATAAGAACACGATACTCCTGCCCCATGACGGTGCACGGCCTAGTGAAAAAGGCGCTTGACTGGAAACCCTAAGGTCGCGTGATAAATCCGGGCTGCTGCGGCTGCATTTTTCATAGACAGGAGAATGTTTGAGGCCCGTGTACTATATTAGGAGCACCTTAAAGAACCCCAAATGGTCTTAATTTGTGGAGCCCTCCACTACGGCATCTCCCGTACACATATCGTGGATTTGAGACATTAACTCTCCGATATTTTTACTATCATTCGAATACATTAGACGGAACAGTATACTCGGAAGGCAAATGCCAAAATGAGAGGCATATGAGTCCCCCGATGACGTTGTGGAAATGATGAAAAATTTGGAAACAAGGTGGGTGGGCCAGTCAATTATTGAGATTGATATAGGAAGAGTACACAAACTTAGCCAAGCACAAAAATTATGGTTGGGCCTTTCGATAGGAGACAATGTCAGGAAAAATGTTTGATGAATGCGTGCGCAGTAAGCCTGAAGTGTTCTGTTCTCTGTATATACACACTGTCAACGGTGTCTGTAGATGAATATATGTGCGTAGAATTAAAACGACTTCGTGGACAGGCTACTGTGCTCAAGCGCGAGAATGGTTGGAACTATTTCAGGGTTCGCGATGGATAAATTATTGGGTGGCAGGCTGAAAACTCACCAAAGACAATAATTGAAAAGAGTGAGGACGTAACCAGAATGAACCCTTCTTCGAGAAAGTGGTACAGTGATGATTGATTGATGTATTTCTGGGGTTTGTCATCCCAAAACCACCATATGATTATGAGAGACGCCGTAGTGGAGGGCTCCAAAAATATCGACCACCTGGGGTTCTCTGACATGCACCTAAATGTGAGCACACGAGCCTACAGCACTTCCGCCTCAGACAGAAATGCAGCTTCCGTCTCCAGGATTCAATCCCGCGACCTGTGGGTTGGCAGCCGAGTACCTTAGCCACTAGGTCATCGTGGCGGAGAAAAGTGGTACCGCGAAAGAGGCTTTATTGTTAGCACATATCGCGCCGTTGTAAACGAGAATATCGGTTGTTTGTTTTATGCTGCCCCGCCGTAGTGGTCTAGTGGCTAAAATACTCGGCTGACGACTCGCAGGCCGCGGGATCGAATGTCGGCTGCAGCTGCTGCATTTTTGATGGAGGCAAAACTGCTTCAGGCCCGTGTGCTCAAACTTGGGTGCACGTTAAAAAACCCCAGGCGGTCAAAATTTTCAGAGCCCTCAACTACGGCGTCTCTCATAATTATAAACAGGTTTTGCGACGTTCAACCCCACATATCCCTATTGTTTCATGCCCAGTTCTTGTTGTCAAGTGAGTCAAATGCCGTGAATGCTCGTGAAATTGAGTTTATGTTTGTTCATGAAATACTTGGTATACGATGTCGCAACAAAATTTGAGCGTGTTAGTTGTTTTATTAGAGTTTTTTTTTATTGGTGCAGCCATTCGTGAGTGTAAACTTTGTTCATTAAGAATTGTTGTCGGCAATTTTGTCGTTGACCTGTCGCCCAAGCGCACGCTTTACATGCGTGATTTTCGCGATATGCAAGGTTTAGATGCCCATCAACGCATGAGTTTCTGTTGACCTACTAGCACCTGAAATGAGCCCTTATATATATACCAGGCGTAAATCAGAGGTAATGCCATATACGGTTAAGAAATGCAATTCATATCTGTAATATATTGATTCGAACTTGGCATCAACACGAGGCAAACAGGACGATTTCTATATATTTCTTGTGATTTCGTTTTTTTGTTTTCTTTTATAATGTTGACAGAAACGTAGATTTCGGCTGATTATGACATGTACCTAGAAGGTTATGAGGCTATTTTTATAAACAAATTCTTTAGAACACGTGGATGCGTATGTATGTTTAAAAAATGGTATTAGTCATGAACTGTTTGATAATCCATCTTTATGTACTCCAGATAATGAAGCAATATGTTTATATCTGGAAACTTTGTCTTCACTGCATATGATCATCCTGATGGTAATTTGGGTCAGTTTTTTAGCACCTCGACGAGAAATTTTCTCATGTTAATATACGTCAGTATAAAATATATCTAGATGGTGACATAAACATTGACTTTCTTTCAAATATATACCAATGGGCTGAATTTTGTTTGCTCGTTGATTGATATTTGTTGTCAAATGTGATACAGTAATCAACTCTCATTTCAGCAAGTAGCGCTGCACTCAAAGAAAAGATGGAGTAAAATGGGGCGTTTTTTTTGTCCCACAAAACTATACATCATCTATCTAGCATTCCACTTTTTTTTTACTATCAACGCACACCCGGCACTTTCTAGTGACCAACGACATGCGCGCTATCAGCGGGCATTAGCTTTCTTGATAGAAAAGTGGCCAGTGTCGAGTTTTAGATAAATGAAACGAAAGCCGGATGATTGTTACATTTGAGTGCTTATTTGGGCCGCTTGGTACATGATTCATTTCACTGGATGATGATTATTGTTAGAGAACAAAACGACACACTTTCACATGATGTTTTTTTAGAGTGTACAAAATTGAACATTTAAACTTAACCCGTGAAAGCCTGTTTTCTAGAACAGTCAACGTAACTAACAATGACCATTTGCCAATATGTTTAAGTATTAATGATGCCACATTGAATCAAACCCAAAGAAAAATTTCTATGCTATAGAGTATAACCGAAAATTCTTATTCGAAGTTTCGAGATGAAATCCGTGAAATCTCTAGAGCTAATTGGACAGCAGTGCTGCCGTGCTCATCAGCAAACCCAGTATATGACAATTGTAACAGTTTTAAGGCGAGCACTCGCAAATATATTGGTATATAAAAATTAAAGACGTCTCGAGCTGTCCTCCGAGAAAACTGTTGCCATGGCTTACTCGTGGAGGAGAATAGACAAATACCCATTAGTGCTGCGCAGTCCCACCTTCCCATACGTAAACACACAATGATTCTTTGGAGTGACACTTGGAAGAAAGCTTACATGATCGCCTCAATTGAAACAACTGGGGGAGAAGAATTTGTCCGCATTGCACATATTCCTATGTTTAGCCGGATCCCAATGGGGCAGCAACTGCCGATCGATGGTGCTCCTCCAAAAATCCTATATCGATGACACACTGCGGTTTTATCCACCCGTTCTACGCATTACAAAACATATAAGCAGGAGAAACTCGAGGCAGCACGCAACAACTGTTTTCAAATTTTAGTTAGACTGCCGAAGGGGTCGTCTCGAGTGGACACTGTAGCAGAAGCCAGATGCCTTCTTCTAGTAGCAATCTCTTTGCAGGAGACACTTCTAATTCACGTCAGACACGTTATTCAATCCAAGACTCATTTTTTGAAGAACATATATCAAGCCAATCCTACATGTACCTTCGGAAATGTCGTCGAAAGAATATGCGCATAGACGTATACCAATACCTGCTCAGACGTTACCTGTTAGGCCAAGGAACATTTCACCCTCGACACTGTCGACCTCAAAAATTATTCGCTAACTACCCGGCATCAGCGCAAAAAGGGAAATTCCCGAACAGCAATGCATCAGACAGCCTTGGAGTATACGTACACACAAATTTGTGATGTATCATGTATTCTCAGACGGCTCTACAACTCAATGTCGATCGTCTTACGGAGTCCTCGTGACCTCTACAGAAAAATTCATTGTGTTTCGTCTAGGGAGAGCAACATCTTCGATGACTGCGGAGTTATATAGAATTAGGATGCTCGATTGCTTATTCTAGACACCAGTTGCCTCAAAGATGGGCTGTAGTTGCAGATTCTAAAGCAGCTCTTCATAGTATTTGGCACAGGCAAAAGAGTGGGAATCTTTAACCAGTCACACCCCATATCGCCTATCTCCATCACAAGGCTGAGGTTGCTTGACACAGAATTACGTTTTAATGGACACCTCGCCATGCTGGTATTTCGGGAAACAAAAAAAGGTGATGATGCTGCTCAAAATTGACCACAATTGAAGAATATCTAAAAAAATCTTTTTTACGATAGCCAGTGCTTGGAACAACGCGAAAAGATATGCCCGCCAAGAAAAAGAATTCACCACTTCGCAACAATGGTTTACTTTATTGCATTGCCCCAAAACTGAGCGCGGAACGCTCCCACTCATTCCCTCACCTCCTAGAGATGTTATGTCATCGTCTTCGATTGAATCTGGCATATACGAAAAGTTACATGTACAAAATAAACCGTACCACAAGTCCATGTTTTGATAACTGTGGCAGCATAGAAACAGTGCCGCACACACTACTAGAACGTGCCACGTACCGCACACAGAGAGGCAGCTGTTCCAACAAAAATAGACATGATCTACCACAGAAAAATAACGTTGCGCAACATATTAGGCTCTGTGTGCAGACCTTCAAAACAACGTCGGGTCATACTGTGATTGATGAATTACCTATAAGATATTGTCCTTGCCGGAGAGCTCTAATAATGCGACATCTAACACCGCAAAGCCTTCATTCACCTGATAGCCTAACGTAAATTGTCGTATGAGGTTCACTAGGCCACAGCATTTTTTCATATCTTTCTTTTCTCTCTGCAGAAGTGATTCGTCCCGTTCCCCATCCTGATACAGAGTAGCATACCAGCGGTATATAGGCGCTGGCAAATATTTCTGTCATAATAAAGAGTTTTTCTCTTTCCTGCTCTCTCTCTCTTATGAAGATAACTTTTCATATTTACAAGCAAAGTTTTTCTGACAAAGAAAGAAAAGATTCGAATTGTTCGCGAAAAGCATGGGCTGCAAAGATCCTGTTAAACATAATAAATGAGTTAAATGATCTCTTTAAGCTGGTCTTCAATAATCCTGATCCAGACACCCTAAATTCCTTTCAGAAATATAATAACCATTCAACAACCTTTGCGAAAAAATCAAAACGCAGTCATCATTCTTGCATGCTTAACGGTGTTTCTGGGGTCACAAGTAGGAGAAGCAAGTTAATTTGATTTTCGCATTACGTAAAGCAAACTCAATGCGCAGAAGAGATATCTTAAGGCAATCGTACATACAGGGGCAAAACATTGGCTGAGAAATTTAAAAATCACCTACCTTTCATCTTTCTAGGATATATAGTGTAAGTGACATTACTGCACTACATTACATGTCCGTAAGAGCAGTAGCTTTGTCGATAATTTTTCCCAACAGGTGAATACGAAGTTATCAGTGTTCTCAAAAAAAACTACAGGGATATTAGTCGAGAGATATTCGTGGTTCAAAGATGACCTCAATCTGCTCTATCACAGATATATTAGAGAAGCTCCAAACGTACATTTATAACCTAAACTTAGGCACAAGTATTTTTCACAACGTATGAAGGATGCACAAGGGACGGTGCTTTTTATAGGAGGAGATCAAAAGTTTGTAAAAAACTATGGGTCCATATCCACTGTACGACTGTTTTCAAAGCCCATAGAAAAATGAATATGTATAAGATTGTGAAACCTTTTTGATAAACGTTCGGTCATCACTCCAGCCCAGTATGGTTTTAGGTGAAGGTCCTTAACAGAAGTACCATCGTCACCAGAGGTACCAGAGGCAGCCCTGCCACTGCCTGTGATTCCTCTAGTCCGTTCAGCACAATAGAGACGTGTTTCGACAAACGCAATAATGGCAGCTTTTCTTCTTCTTCTTTTTTGTCTTGTCGTTTCCATGACTTCGTGTGGCGTCTAGAATGGAAAAGATATTTCTACCACGGGACGGAATGAAGGGGGTGTGGGGAGGGGGCGGAGACATGGTCATCTTTCACTTGTTGATAACTGTTCGCTACAAGAGTCCATCCAACGAGCACGTGCTGCAGCAATGTGTAATCAAAAAGGCATTTCGGGAAACCACGAACAGCGGTTTCTCTGGCCTAGGTGTTAACCATTTCGCATGCTGGTCGTTGTTAGTGTTTCTGCTTTAGCAGGAGCGAGGCCGTTGCAGCGGGTCAGCGTCGTCGTGCTCTGTTTCTGACTCTCGAACACTTGTACTCCAAACGTCTGGCGTTTTCGTCGGAGGAATGGTTCTTCTTGGCAGAAGATAATTTTCTATGGCAGTGGTTGTGCCGCTTTCTTTCGGCTGTAGATGGACTTGTGCAGCTAGTTTTTCATCTGGCCTGGCTCTTAGAGCCAGCTCATCAGACAGTGACTGATTAGTGCATAAATAACGTGTTCATCAATTTCGTTTGTGTATGTTGCCGTTGCATGTGGGCTCTTGTATATGTACACTTTACGTCAACGCTCTATATTATGTATATTGTGTTCACAATAACAGCTGTTGCGCATATTAGCTGACATCTTTACCAATTGGTTATATTCTGTATTAGACATCATGTATAATGCGTATACATAAAGTCCCACCTAACATGAGCCAGAGTTTAGAAATACGACGGAACACGTAAGTACAACGCCATCAAACGCATGCTGCTCACCAATGCCTGAAGTTAGTCAGATGATGTTTTGCGCTCTCAAATAACGTTTAATTAGATATGTTTATTAACTATTTTTTCAAAAAACGAACATAGATAAAAAATGTCTATGAGAAAGTTGTAGATCGGTTTGCAAAGCGTCCAAAAAGAAAGTTTTGAACTTCATGTTTTTTAGGTATTAGTATTTTTATGCTAAATACATATTCCCGCGAAATATAAAAAATACCACGTCACAAACACGCTCGTGTGCCAGTGCATGCAATGTTTCTAGTGCTACCCAAGTCGTAGCTAGGCACGCATCTTATCATGACTCTCCTCCCCTCTGTGCATAGATTACGCTTACTAAGTTTCATATACCAATTTTTTTGGTGACGCCATTAAATGCCCTGAATTTTGGGATCAATTTAAATCAACTATTTGCTAATACAGGCACCTCGTTGACATAGACAAACTGAAATATCTCCGGAGCTACCTTTCGGGACAAGCAGAAGGAGTCATTAGCGCCTTGGTTTTCACCAACGAAAGTTATAGCTCAGCTGTAGATCTTCTACGAGAAAGAGTTCGCCACAAATCACTGATTGTGAACGACCACATGCGATGACTTTTCAACCTACGTAAAGTACTCTCATGCGAAGATCTTGGAGGGCTTCGAAGTCTTTATAAAATGTGCACACTCGCGTAAGACCCCTTTGTAATCTTACTATCGAAGAAAGAGTGTATGAAGTGTTGCTCAAAACGGCAATAATGCAGAATCCCCCGCAAGAAATGGTACTTCTTTATACTCAGAGCACCTTGTCTTCCAAAAGTACAAGTTCTACTACAAGCCAACCAGATGAATCATCTATTCTTCTAGAGTTCTTGAGCCTGGTAGTGAGAAGCCTGAACCAGCCGCTGCTGATGACGGTTGATCAACATGAACGAGCCCTAACCGGCAAACCGAAATTTCAGGAAGATAACCAAAGTTCAGCGTTCAACTTCCTGAGGATATAAAAGAAGCGCCAAAAAGCCCCCTACCCCCTGCCCCGTTTCTGGAACGCTCGCTCCAACTTGTTCTAAACCAGTGGGGGCATTTCCCCGCACTCTGACAACGCTCCCTTCAACGCATTTCCCCCTTGGTATCAGCCGTGAGGCCAGATATTCGGAGAGGGAGGGGGGGGGGGGACACGTCTGCGCTTGTTTGTGTTCAGGTGTCTCCTATGGTCTTCGTCAAAATCACACTGAAGCCTATCTAATATGTACCAACTCACCTAAGTCAAAGTGCTATTGGTCGGGTACTCCTTTGACTAGGTAAAGGGTGCTTCTTTTCTTTGCCCTGCCGAAGAGGTCTAAGTGCTAAGGTAGTCGGTTGTTGACCCACAGGTCGCGGGCTCGGATCCCGGCTGCAGTGGCTGCATTTTCGACGGAGACGAATGTTGTAGCCCCGTTTGCTGAAATTTCGCTGCATATTAAAAAAACCCAGGTGGTCAAAATTTCTGGAGCCCTCCACCACAGCGTCTTTCATTATCAATGATGATTTTGGGACGTTAAACCTCCCATATATTTCGATTTATTCTTCTTCTCTTCAACAAACGAAACCCAATCTTCTGGGAGCCTGTGGCTTCTGGGAAACTGTGGCTGATTTAAGAAGCTTGTGGTTATTTCCTCGTACACAAGCTCATGAAAAGCGACAAGATTAATAGGTCTATGTAAGCCCGTTTACATTTAAGAATGGTTTTAACCATGAATGTGCCTATTCCGGGTCTTAGACAATCACCTTCTTATTGTGTTCTCACTTTTTTTGATTTGGGATTTGGCATGTGTTTGTGTGCACATATACAGGGTGTTTCAAGACATGTGTCCAGTAATAATGAAAAAATACAGAAAGAAGGTACCTGCGAGCTACCAGCGCCGTTCCCATTACTGTGGCAGAAGGTATCTTCGGAAGCGTACAAACAATAAGTACGGCAGTAATTATACAATAAAATATTATTAACTTCTTATCCAGTGGATTTAGGCAGTCGGGTCAATCAGGCGAATTGAACTCCTTGCTGGGAGTACTCATTAGACACATTGAAATGTCTGAACAGTGGTCGTTGGTGCTTGCCGCGAATCAATGAAGTCTGGCTAATTTATCAGGCGAAGCAATACTTCACAGTAAATATGGAAGCGGCTGGGCAGAAGGCATTGAGGTACGAAGGCAATGAAAAAGTTGTTGGGGAAACTGGGAGACAGTATTTGACACGCTATTTTTTTTAAATTATACGCGCCATGCGACCTTCTGTTGAATGCTTGCAACTTGCCTAAAAACAAGACCTATACGGCGTGCAAGTGACGAAATCAAATGAATGCCTAACACTGAGTGTGATTTAGCATCAAACGAGCTTATCTCTGCTCCTTGTTTTTCAAAACCAGCGCATCCCTATATGAAAACGACAGATTCAGAAAATATTACTACGGCTAAAAAGAGAAAAATGTCGTGTGCCAGCACGGACTCGTCCTGTTTTCCTCACTTCTGCTCTAGATCAAAGAAAGGTCAGTCGAAATCTACTTTATACTAGAGAGTCTATTTCGACTTCCACACTTTTTTTTTACCATAGGGCCGTTGAAAGTACTTCAGTGTTTTCATTTAAAGTCTTGCAGGTGTTTTAGATTCGACTGTCTATTGAAGCCCTGGGTCTAGTCACTATAAATTCGGGTAAAATATGTCGTAAGGCGGAAATTATTTTTTAAGTTATAAATCTAGGCTGTGAAATTATAACCGCAGAGCTAGTTTTACGAGGTGTTTTCCGATATAAAATCTAGACAATACTTTCCTTACAATGTTAAATGTACTTGCCGTCTTGACAGAGCTCTAAGTTTTATAATGGATGTGACACGTGGATTTCTCGGGACGAAGAAATAAAACAAATGCTAAAAAATATAGCGAATGTTGTGAAAGCAAACATCCTTCTTTCGTATTCTGAAATACCGAGTGATGAATTCAATTGAGGTATCCATAATTGAACACGCCAACGTTATGCAAGGATCGACTTGTCAATTACGCTCCAGTTGGTGACGCTAGAGAACAAATATTTATAAAATTTTAAATTCGAAGCAATTCTTTGCGAACTTTAACGTATCTATCAATCTATCTATGTATCTAATCGCTTACGTTTGGGTGCTCTCGTGGTCACCTTCTTAACTTGGCGTGAACCAAAATGAGCATGAAAGGGTAAGATGGTTTGACGCACATGGCGCGCTGGTCAAAACATGAATTATCTCATAATCCAGTAGCGTACGTCGTCACACACATCCCGCCAAACAGCGGCAAATACTCACTGGCGGGTATGTGCCGCTGGTATGCGCGTATGAGCCACAGGAGATTGACACATTAATATCTACCTAGGAACCATGAGAACACACATGGGATATTATAATGCATAAGCGTTAAGAATTACCCGACATCAATAGCGTCGACCCAATGATGGCATAGAATAAACGTCAGTGTTGAGAAAACTTGAAATAGACAGTTTTGATCTCCCGATGAATGCAAATAAAGAATTTCAGGGTACCAGCAGGAATCAAACATGAGTATTCTACGTGGCAGTCAAGCATTCTCTCAAAGGCCTCGAAACATTTTTTCATATAAATTCTAATCTTCGTGAAACGTCAATAGTGGGTGCAGTGCTGCCTACCTAATTTTATGAAAGTTACATATGCACTCCTCTGATACAGCCGTCACGTCGAGTTAAAGTCAATTGTGGTTAGGTACCATGCGCTGAAGTGTATTTATGTAGCATTGTCCAAGGTCAGCATCTTCGCTAGCATCAGTGCTTCATAGCAGCATCTGGTGTTTTGTCATACGCATGTTCCAGTTGGCATTGTCCCGCAAGTACAAACAACTGGTTATATTAAAATCGGCAACTCTTCAACATAGGTGTGTGCGTGCAACAATTGTACATATATTTGGCGCCATTTCATGACGTGTCGCTCAATAAAACAAAACTGCATTTGGGTCACCTTGCCTCCGCATGCTTTGCACAACGTCGATTCCCTGCTACGTGGGATCTCGCAAATTTTTTTTCAAGGGGGCCCCTGAAAATTCGCTAGGTATAGTCAACCATTATATCAAATGCTCGCCGATTAATCAAATTTGGAAAATTGTTAAGACACTTCCAGTTCCTATAAACAATTGTGCGTTATATACCTTGGACAATATAATACCTATGATGAAACAAGCGCTAAAAGATGCACTCACTAGGAGAGGACACAGACAAGCTCTTACTAGATACTGAAAATTTTATTTCGAAGCGAACACTAATCTATGCATAACACGCATGTACCTCAACTCAAACTCATTAAATAGGTGTGGGGTTCCCAGCATCTTACAAACTTCTTAGAGATACACATGGCTCCTATAGCCGGACAAAACAGAGCAATAACAGGTCTGTGATGCCCTTAGATGTCTGGGGCCGAGTGCGCATCTTTGAAGAGAGGAGCGTGTCATTATCAGACTGAGTAACCTGTGGAATATCTTTCGTGATTGGGATAGGGGCTTGCAATTCTTCCCCTTGGACGGGGAATTCCCTGTAAGCACGAGTCATAAGCTCGCGTTGATTACGTCCCTGCCCTTTGTACACACCACCCGTCACTACTATCGATTTATTATTTTAGTAAGGTCTTCGAACCGATGTCTGGCACAGCCTTTCGATTACGCCAGTCTGTTGGAAAGATGACGAAAATTGATCATTTATAAGAAGCAAAAGCCGTAACAAGTATTTACACGTGTTTGTTTCCGGTTGTGTGCCATCAATTATAAAAGTGGTTTTTTTTATATCACGTTGATGATGACAGGGGGAGGTCTGGAATGACGTACTAGCGAGTTACGCATATTTTACTGTTCGCTTTCAAATTAAATTTTCAGTTGCTAGTAAGCGCTCGTCTTTGTCCTCTCTAAGTGTGTGTATATTTTAGCGTCTGTTTCATCGTGAACTTTTACTAACACGCCCAAGTGGCCGTCATCCCAAGTATATGACCAACAGCGCTAACTTCCAGTGTGGTTAAATCAATTTAAAAAATCCTTTATGTTCATGCTATTAAATTGGTAAAAAAATGAGACATTCTCAGTGATTCCAAAGTAGGTTCTAGAACTGTATGTTTTATCTGGCATGCCCATGTAGACTAGGAGAGCCGAATCAAATTCGCACACTGTCGCAGACAAACAGTAGCCCTGGTAACTTTGAATATATTAAAAGCTTACGATAGTGTATAACATAAAATTATGCTGGAATAATTAAAACTTCATGACATCCAAATTTAAATAGACAGGTGGTTTAGCTAGTTTTTAAATTGAAGGAAACTTTTCAATAAAAGGTAATTCTTCAAATGTACATTTCCAGTTACGAGGAGTTCCTCAGCAATCAGTCACGTTGCCTCTCCTTTGTAATATATTGCTACGTACTATTTCAATTCATGATGATGTATACGCATATGTATATGCAGATGATAAATCATTTTTCATTCAGGCATGAATACACATTCACTATCATATTCGCTTACAAGCGTATATGTGCGTCACTGAAAATTGGTTACAGGCTATCTATTTAGACCGTAATGTTTAAAAGAAACGCAGTTATGTTTTTCCCTTTGGGTAAACCAGGTACTATTAAAATAACTTGCAACCTGCAGAACATACCCCAATTGAACTCGGTAAAGTATCTGAGAATAATTTATGATAACCACTTCCTTTGACATGCCCACGTTGAATACATACATACATACATACATACATACATACATACATACATACATACATACATACATACATACATACATACATACATACATACATACATACATACATACATACATACATACATACATACATACATACATACATACATACATACATACATACATACATACATACATACATACATACATACATACATACATACATACATACATACATACATACATACATACATACATACATACATACATACATACATACATACATACATACATACATACATACATACATACATACATACATACATACATACATACATACATACATAGAATTATGGGAGCTGGGAGCCGCATGAAAGGCTGTGCAAAGGTTGATCGGGCATGCAAGATAAGCATGCTAACTTTAGTTTACAAAACGGATGTACGCCCAGTATTTGAATTCTGATGTGTTTTATATTCTAAAGCACCGTCTTCTAAAGTGCGTCCTCGTGTATACTCTTAGAAAGAGAGGCCCTACGGCTTGGATTACCGATATTCATATAACCAATATAGTCCTCAATTTAGAAGCACAGTCGTCCTTTCTGGGCCTGTTCAGGACACTAACAGTACAAGCATTCCTGGAAATTATCAATATACGATAAAATTAAAAACAGCTTTTGTGTTTCAGCGAGGATTAAATTTTCATCTTATTGGCCTCGGTTTCACACACCGCAGCTGAGCTTCGTACAAGCACTTGTTTAACGAGTCGATATTAAAGTAAAGTTCCTTCCATTAGTCATGAAAGACTGTACCTCCAGTCATTTTGACTATATATATCCCGATCATTCGAAAAAGTGGCCTTACCGGTGTTTACGTAAGGCTAAGTCAGATGCGGCACCCTGTCGCGTTCCGCGGAATAAAAAGAAAGTTAGCTGATATCGTTCAATCCTTACCATGAATTAAATGTGCTTTCACAAAGGCATTTAAAAGGGATAACTATAACAAATATTATCATGTGTCTCATAATTTGAGGGAAAATCCCGCATTTGTTTTATCTTCGAAACCTTCAATTAGTCAATTTAGTTACAGCATCTCCCAAGTTCTTATCGAATTTTTTGGCGAAAATTTTGGTGGTTCTAATAGCATTAAGGAAGCTCCCCATTGACATCAAATATTAGCATATATAGTTACACATTCTTTATCTTTGTGCTCAGCCCACGCTCCAAAAAGTGACTCCCCTTTATCACGTAATTATCATTTTCTGGTCCTATCCACGTAACTGTAACCAGACTATTTTGCGTACCGGGCCACAAAGGGATCAAAATGAATGAAATCGCACACGCTCTGGCAAAAGGTGCTCTCTGTGGTCCGATGTTCTCAATCATACCGACAACACTTCTCATACTTCGTGACAGATTTAGAAGGCGTACCAAGATGCAAGACACTAGGAAAACACTATTCGCTTATCTAAACGAGTATCGACACCTCTTGATCCCTTGGCGTAGAAGTTTCAGTTGAGCACGACAAGATGAAGCTATTTTTACAAGATTGCACTGTCGCTTTGCAAAAATGAACTATCATATGAACAGAGCTGGTATGGCTCTTTCCTCACCTAACTCGTTTTACAGCGATGGAAAAAGGATCGAGCACCATTTCTTATCATGAAACCGCTTCAATTTCTTGATGAGACACATTCTCAAAATTGTGTTCAATCACATTACTGTGGGTTTTACAGTATCCAATATTCTATACTAGGGAGCATGAGGTCATTTTGGATCTCCGTTCTGTGGTACAGAAATATTAAAATATATCAGGGTGGCTTTTATCGTGACTAGCTTCATTACTTTTTCTAACTATTTTGTGACCAATTTGGCATATGTGATCACTTTATATAACTTCTTTCTTGGCCAATCCCTAAGAGTGGGTGTGAGCCTTTGTGGAGGTGATAATAATAATCGTCGTCTACGTGAACGGCCAACCGAATGCAGCGACGACCAGTCGCAGCCGGTGCCACCCCTTATTCCGCCATGGATGAACCTCGGCGAAGTGCAGCTGCGTGCAGTTTGGACACCGCGTTGTCCCAATGTAAGAAGCCTTCGGAGCAGTCTCTGCTGAGACTCAACCACGATCTCAAGAACATCATTGACAATGCGGTACCGGGAGTGTTCGTCGAGCCGGAAAAAGGCAACATCACTTACATCCACGCCGTCATCGTGGGACCCGACAACACGCCATACCAGGGAGGCTTCTTCCATTTCGTTCTCAAGTGCCCCCGAGACTACCCAGCCTGTCCGCCGCAGGTACGCTTCCTGACGACAGACGGCGGAAGGGTGCGCTTCAACCGGAAACTGTACAGCAGTGGGCTCGTCTCGCACAGCATTCCGGGCACGTTAAACGGATCCTCGTGGAACCCTGAGATGACCTTGCAGGCAGTGCTGGTTTCAATCCAGTCGTTGCTCATCGAGCAGCCTTTGGCCAACGAACCTGCAATGGGACGCGAGTTCGAAACTTGGCTTGAAAAGACGATTCGTTGCAACGCCACACTGCGCTTTCAGACCCTCAGGGTCGCGATTTGCGACGCACTCGAGGCTTGCCTCCTCGGCAACTCGTTGTACCCGCAACTCGTGCAGCAGGCTGTGATGAAGCACTTCGTAGAACAATATGCCAAGTACGAAAGTGTAGCCTTCTCCCTACTTGGCGAAGACTCAAGCAATGAGGAATCTAAGCAGTACGCAGCGCTACTCGAGAGACTGCAAGACTTGCAAGATCGAATACTGCAAAACAACCATACGATGAGGAAATTGTGGCAATGCGACTACAAAGGCGTCATGAACTGCTAAGGCTCATAAAGACTCCTTCGAGCCTAAAAAAAGTTGGGAAATCGTAAATAAACCAGTGGTGCAGTCAGAATATATTTTCGTGGGGAGGGGTCACACCTACCCGACCAGGGAGACGAAGGTGGCGCAGGCTGCTGTCTGAGTCGCCTTCCCCCCTACTACACTCCCGGTCGCTGTGACGTGAATATCACCTTTAGCTTTGGCAGATTGTGTACATTTAAGTCTTGAGACTCCCCTGCCCCATGCATATATGCCTGTGAAAAAAGGAGGAGTAAGTAAATAAAAGGTAAAGTTCTTGCTCTAAAATGCAGTAAGCTACAGGTACAGTGGCCCCCATTCAATCAACTAGACTTCAAAAACAAATCATTGTGACGTGTACTCGAATATTATTTCAAGACGAAGATGGCTCCACTTAATTTGGAATAAGATGTAAACGCAGCATGTTTTTCCACATTAATAATTGCATTTTGCTTTCGCTTATTTCCTGAGCGATTTTTTTACTGTAGATGTTTGTGACTGCATGCCTGTGGGAATAGTTTTTATTTTAGGCTCTATATGCCAAGCAGCCCTGACGCAATGAAGCCTGTTAGTGAACATTTCTTACTTTACTGCGAGCATCCAAGCATGCTTGCAATACGTGATTGTTTTTATAAGGTAAGCGGCAACTTGGCAACACGATTTCGCGCGCATTAATTTCGGGAAGACTTTCTCGCAACATTGGTTCACATTAAGCTTCCCTGTGACTTGACTTTTGATAGCAATGAAGTAGTCCAATCGTAGAGATATTGTCGTGAAATCCGCCAAGGCAAGATAATCCCTGTTGAGAAATGTTTACTAAGTCTCAAACGAAAATGCACCAGGGACCAGACTATGCGTACTCACCTAGAAATAGCTTGTTTGCTGCGTATACCCATCAGTAAACTTGAATACGCGCGAAAACGCTTCATGATCTTTTTTTGCAGTTTTTGTTTTAGAAACTCCCATCGCTCTGCTCCCTGAAACGACAGTATTCCGGGAAAGTGTCTTCTGTGCTTAGCAAACGTGTAGCCATCATTTCTCTTTACGTCAACATATTCACAGGTGTACACATATGCCTATCACCGTGTAGCATAGATATGCCAAGAATACACTGTTTTAACTAATACGCGCATTCATGTTTGCAGAACTTACGCCTGCCCGAAGAGAAGCAGCCTTGTGCGACACAAAAACTTGAGTGGTTAGTTCACTAGTGACGAAGGAATGAACTCAGCTTTTGTTCAGAGCATGGTGAACCATAATCAATTTCTCAGAACACGTGAACTTTCACGACAATTTCACGAGAACTGCCAGCGCATGCAACTTGTTTACTTAATTACGCTGTACTGTGCACCATTCCTGCCTGTCGGTTGTCTGTATCGGGCATTCTGATGCGAGGTGCTGTAATTTCATTGCTAGGAAAGCTCAGTTAGCGCTTTACAATTCATCGGTACACCTTGAAGATCCTTTTTTTTGTTCTGCCTTATTTCTTTCTTTTTTCCCTTTTTTTCCTTTTTTTCTACTCCCGAATCTGCCACTCTTCCTACTGCTGAGGAGTTTTCTGACGTGTACTCGATTATTATTTCAACTTCAGCTTTGCAAGGGGAGTTCGTAGCGTACAGGCTACGAAATTCAAGCAAAAGAAGAGAGAAACCTCAGAAAGTCTGCGATGCATGCGGTTGCCAATTGCCCAGAGGTGTTGTTCTCAAACGTGCACCGTCTGCTAAAGATTATGGCGACTCTGGCCGTGAGCACAGCTTAAGCAGAACGCTCTTTTTCATTGCTGATACTCCTAAAAATTAGACCTGAGAGCTACAACAACAGATGAAAGGTTGGTTGGCATCGCTCTTTTAATTATTCACCGTGAAATACAAATCCGCCCGAAAGAAATAAGACAGTGATAGTACACAGGGCTTACCGGGACACCGGGCGAACCGTGATCGCGGAGTACACATGTTCAGATAGGTACGTTGCCCGTACCGACTAGCATGCGCGCTAGCTGCTTTTCAGCTTCAACCTTACCATGTTAGCGTTGGTGTACGTAGTGTACGTAGAACGACGCGACGCTATCGGACGCCCACTTCGAAGCAAGTTGGCGTGTAGTTGTTGAAAGATTCACTTTGTTCGCAGCAAACGACTGTTTAAAGTGGCTTCGCCTGCCTTCAGTTAGCTTCGATGACTGAGTAGTACGAATAAGTTAGTGTAGTTTTCAAGATAGATTCCTATTTCCAAATAGTCTAGGCCTAACTACAAGATCGATGTAAACAAATCGGACACATATTTTTTTAGCATTTGGTGAATGGTTCATATTTATTTACTCTCAGTATTACTGAAATAAGCTTCCCAAATTGCTTGGTGCCAAAGCACAAGCAGGCAGTCACGGTTTCTTTTCCTTTCCAACTTCCCTAATTCTCAACCATTGGATATCTGGGGCACGTACATCACGTAAATGCTATCCCGCTTAATTATAAGACGCTATCAGCTAACGGTAAACCATAACTGCCTATTCTTTCTATTCTTTACCGGGAACGTACAGGCGTCTTCAGTTGAATGTGTAGTATCAACCGCAGGTGCCTGCTCAAAATCAAGGAAGAAAGTCAACTGAAGTTGTTCTTGGATGGATATCTTCCGTACAGCCTTAAAAACATTGTTGCTAACGATAGATTGGATGAGGTTAAACATCCGAAAACCACAATATGATTATAAAAGACGACGTAGTGGGGCGCTCCATAAATTTTACCACATTGTGTCTCTAGCGTGCACCTATATAAAAGTGCAGGGACTTCGAGCATTCCCGCCTACATTGAAATACGACAAGAAATTTAGTCAGCATCGGAGAACCACAACTATTCAACCACCGCGGCAGGTAGTATAAAAGACGGCTTTGGTAAAATCAGCACGCACTACTCTTCGTCCAGCTGTAGGTGCACAAGTTCGACTGATTGAGATAAAATGCTGCAAATAACTCTCACGCCATGGCAGAGTGCTTCCATTCTTTACCGTTGCCTACTTCTTGCTTTTCGGTGATAGCTTGCACTTGCAGAGGTGGTTTGTAGATATGAAAGGTGTAAACAGCAACGCAATTACCTAAGTTTGCATGTAACATATCGCGCAAATGTTTGGCAACATATGCGGCATATAATATGACATGAAATGCGCAGGATAATTTTCTTGTCAATTGAAAAAGGTAATCAACAGTATTCCGCCATGTCATGTGTCGCCTGTACATTGCTTGCACAGAGTTTATTTCTTTTCTTGTAAAAATTTATGGTTACTATGTATATCGTTCTTCATTTCACATGAAAATATGTTCAGCTATGTTTCTTTAGTGTGTGCATTTCTTGTTCTGCGTTATGTTGCTATTTGCAGAAATCGCTCGCTGTACCCCATAGAGTTTCCTAATATGCACTGAAGGGAACACTAGCGCTAGTGTCTATGGGAGCTACAACGGACGGCACTTCAGCGAGCATGGCAATGATGAGTAGTACACAAATTTGTCTAGCCTTTGTACTTCTCGCTCCGTGTGTGTTTGTGGGGCTTGGAGCAGTTTCCTAAAAAAAACGAAAATGAGCAAATGTTCCACGGTTGCACTTCGCCACCTTATTGCTTTAGGCTTACCTTTCCAAATCTGGTCACAAAATTGAAAAGGGTTCGTTCTTTTCTACTCGGCAGTAAACGAAACCACGAGGGCAATTTGAGGCCCGCAGGTACGAAGACTAGTCAAATCGGTGTACTACCCATCATTCCCATGGTCGCTGAACGATCGCAGCGCCAGAGTCCCCGCTTGTTAATTTAAGGAAACTCTATGGCGTAATCTTCATAGTCCTGTCAACGTAAAGGGACGAAAAGGAAGCAAATCTATATATAGATAGTTAATTTGTCACTTATTTTTTCAGCGTTATGCTCTTTATTCTTGTGCTGTTAGCCACATTACTGAACAATAAAACTTGTGTGCACTACAGCTGCTCACACTGCATTTCTCATAACAATGCTTTGCGTTGATGACCACCATAATTTACTTAAGTAATTTATTTAAGTATTTAAGTAATACGATGAATATTTTAGTAAGGTTTTGTAAGGTTGTGATTGGCCTACACTTGTGCACGTGTTGAAACTTCGTCACTAGACAACACTTAGGAGTGCTTTTAGCCGTTAGGGTATAGTAAAGACATGCATCAATATATTGTACACTCGCATACGAGCAAAGTTCGGTGGATTAGCCAAATATTCTGTCACGTGCGCGTCTGTGTGTGTCTCTGTGTGTGTTCGTGTGCTCGCGTGCGTCTGTGTGCGAAGGTGTTCATATGTTAGCAGAACGTGCGAAGGTTTAAAAGAAATATTTGTCTATGGCTTGAGTACTGGGTAAGGGTAACTGAGGAGTGAAAGAGTGCTGAATGACGTTGGTAAGGTAGGGAGATGAAAATATGATTCTGTTAGGCTGGCGTAACTTTAAATACGTGCATCCTGTCCTGTGTCTTCTAAGAAGGTGACGAGAGCTCCTATCAAGACGTTTTTGAGCATATGCTGCTGGTGTCGGTGCAAGGATTTTAAAAACAATCTACTGATCCACTACCCAAATGTATTGTCTACATTGCCTTCATCGCTCACATAAGAGACACCGTACATACCTTACAAATTAGTCTTTCCAAACCGAATGATATTAATAAATATCCATATTAAATTTCAATATTTCAATTGTGATGTCACTGTTACCCTGACACGGTGTAGTCACATAAACGGTAACGATGCTTTCTTGCAAAACAATGTTTTTTTTCGGTGCGCGATACCTCGAAAGCCACCTTCCTATATCACGACTGTCCTTGCCTCCGTATAGCTCATTACTCTCATTGTCGACATTCATAGCAACAACATAAAAATCCGGGTACCGGCCCTGCTGCCCGATATAGGTGAAGCATGGGAGGTGAAGGAGAGTTGAAAGATGCGTTGAACAAAAAGATTTTCAGCTGTTTGTGGACCCAATATGCACTCTAACGAAGCTTAAGGTCACGAGGGATCGACGATACTGCAATATTATCGTTTATTAATAAATCCAATGTGGCAAAAAATTAGAGCCCCTTTTCCGTAGAAGCACTTAGTCCTGTACAGCGGATCATAACTCGCACTCAAGTTGGTCATATGTTATAACGTTCAATATGTCCAAGGAAATGGCGGGTCTTTGCTGCGAGTTTCTTGAGCAGCTGCTGCACACGTTGGCTAAACAAATCCTGGAAAGGCGCATTGCTATCTCGCAGAAAGCCATCAAGAAACGAAAAGTCACTCATGGTGACCCAAAGCCCGTGCCTTTTCAAGATAGCCGTCCAGGATCTCGGGGGATTCTTAAAGGAGCAGGAATAGGTGATCCTCGACTCGCGTTGTAGTTGCAAGCCAGCCGCACATGGTGCTAGGGAACTTTTCGTCTTCATGTCGACCGGCAAGAAACTGCGCATCCATGCGCGATGCTGGCCGTTGAAGTGCTTTCTGGGTGCCCGCGGATGTGTGGCGTAGCTGAGGCCGAGGACTTGAAGTTAGCGCATGTACCAGCCTAAAAGGAGCACAAAACGCATGCCTCGCTGACGCCTACAGCGTAGCCCTTGCACAACAGCGAAAGGTAAGAGCAGGACACGATCAGAAGGCATTTCGCGAAGAAGGCACAGGTGCGGAGCGGAGACGCTTTGCGAATGAGATCGCGGCCGTGCATGACGATGTCGCATGCATTTCGCAGGAAACCCGCAAGTCCGAAACGGCCCTTCTCAAACACAAACACCAGGCCTTCGCCGTCCCCCTGTGCTCTGCGCTTCGAGGTGGCGATGCCACCGTGATGCTGTCCGATCTGAGCGCGGCGTCGCTGGGTGGCTTCCCGATGTGAAGACATGCGTAGCCTTCTGTTTTCAAGACGCGTTACGCCAAACAGGAGAGCGAACAAGGCCTCGGTCGTACTTGTGGTGAGCTGGCGAAAGACGCGACGAGCATACGCTGAGAACTGCAGGACGAAGATTCGCTGCAGAAGCTTCAACATGATGACGAGTGAGCTAACGTGGAATGCCTTGCGGAACAAGCCACCCCGCGCATATGACACGCACGCTCGCCAAAGCTACGTAGCAATTAAGAAAAAGAGGAAGGCCAATGAAAGCGCCTGGTGTATATGCACAGTGAAGGCCTCACGGTAGCTGGAATAAAGGGTGCGCACGCCAGCTCTGCAGCAAAAACACAATGTATATGCATGCTTGCCTTGCTTTACAATTAGCGATATCTTTCTCTAACGCGTATTAGAACCACTGGAACATATTCAACCTTGCTATGCCTCCCCCCCCCCCCCCCACTATACGTGGCCATAAGAGAAATGACGCAGTGAAGTATGTGCCTAATGTAGTGGGCGACCGGCTTTAAATCATGAAGTCATTATTTTTAATCGCCTGTTCTTATGCCCGATCGCATTGTACGCTTGCTTGTACCGCGCATTACTATTGCAGTATTTCACGTGGTAGTGTGAAGCCTGTGTACATGACGCATCTGTTTGTGAAGCATGAAAATTACTTTGACTGCATTTCCAGGCAGAGGAACTTATTTTCACTGTATTCACAAGCAGAGGCGTGGCTGTGTAGTAGAATTTCACAAATCCTCCAATTTTTCGGCGAGTGCTGTACAAACAAAAAGATGGTGCACGTTGCATTAGTGGTGGGAGGTCTGAAACAACTGGGAAGCCGGGCGGCCTTCCTTGATCCTCTTTATTTTTCTCTTTCGCTTCGCTTTTTTTTTTCAGTGCCATCCTTGTCTCCCTTTCTGCCTATTTCTTTCATGCTCTCTATCTGTATACATTTTTAACTCCTTTTATTGTTTTTATCTTTATTCGTCATTTCATTTTCTTTGTTTTTTCTCCCTTTCTTTCTGACTCAATACTATGTCTGTTTTTTTTCTATATATTTCTTAGAGTGTTTCTTTCTATATCTTTCTCTTTTTTACCCTGTCTTCGTTTTCAATATATATGTCTACGTTTCTAAGTCTTTCCACTCTTTGCTGAAAAGAGACCATCCGTGTTGCTGCGTCTCACGCCGGACAAGTCGGCACGCGTATCGGGTGATCTCACGCCAGGTTCACGTGTTTAGGTGGCGAAGCAGAAGATAAATGAGAACGCGAACCGGCGTGATAGTTTTTGCGAAGGCGAATTGGGAACTTGTCGAGGAGGTTAATGCTTAGCTTGTCAGAATTTTTAGCCTGTGTTAATCTTTGCCTTCCGCAGAGAAGTTTTGTATTTTTTCCAGCAAATGAAGCAAAGTCAAATGTTTAAGCCGTTCCGTGGCTAATAAAAGGAGGCGTCAATATCGAGGGTAATGGTCATAGGCGTGTGCAAGGGACAGGCACAGGTGCAGGGGAAAGGGGGGGGGGGGTCTTCTAGTGTCCTAGTCACTGAGGGCGCAAGGGCTGCCCTACATTTACATACCGGAGGGTGGTGTGCTGCGACGACCTTTGACCTAAAACCCCGGAAAATTCTGAAAGGCAGCTCGTCCAGCTTTCGCTGTGACCGTGCTGCGCATTCCTGCAGACCTGGTTGTTTTTCTTTGTCTCTGGCAGTTACTCCCTCATGATATTTCTACATGAGCGATATGCGGGTGCCCCGAACTTATGCTCTCTTCATTTATTTGCAAATTTCTATTGCTTTGAAGATAGAGGTAGAGGAGAAAGAACTATGCCCAAGTTTCTATTTTATTGCTGTTTGAAAATATTATCACACGTGGTTCAATACCACTAACTCTTTTCATCAGGTCGCTTTTCGACCATTTGAGTACAAACTGAGCGATGCAATTGCACAGATTCGCTACTTTGGCAACGTTTAGCTTGAGTTTTGGTTCCTTTTCGAGTCCACCAAATAACAACCTTGACAGAGTTGAATCTCGATGATTTATGGAAGGGCAAGTGGTCTTCTCATCAATACCCTTATGCAGGACTCTTTTTTCTATTAGGTAAAAACATATTTTTGTAAAATTGCTACATCCAAGTCAGCCGTTGCTGGCGCCAATCTTAATTATGCATACTGTACAGGCCAAAATTATTTGCAGCACCTAACGGTACACTTAAATGATTGATTGATTGATTGATTTAATGATTGATTGATATGTGGGGTTTAATGTCCCTAAACCACTATATGATTATGAGAGACGCCGTAGTGGAGGGCTCCAGAAATTTAGACCACCTGGGGTTCTTTAACGTGCACCCCAATCTGAGCACACGGGCCTACAACATTTCCGCCTCCATCGGAAATGCATCCGCCGCAGCCGGGATTCAAACCCGCACCCTGCGGGTCAGCAGCCGAGTACCTTAGCCACTAGACCACCGCGGCGGGGCAGGTACACTGAAATGAATCATTAAGAAAAACTCAATTACATTCTAATTATTAACCTGAGGGCAGTTATTTGGATTATCCATCTCTTTTTAAACCAGCTGTAAGAAAGTGCTAACAACTTAGCAGCAAGGGTGGCAGTTTGATTCCCGTGTGCTCACCGACTTTTACGCAGGTCGCAAACCAGTCTATTTCTTGCACTCATAGCTCCTGCCACTGCTGACAAAGCTGTTATTTGTTTCATGTTGTATTTTTCCCATAGCTGTTTGTTTAGAGGATGTCGCAGAATATCAGAGCACGTTTTGGCAAGCTCAGCCGCGAACATAACGTGGTGGTCAAATATTTCAAGGATACATTCGAGCGACCCTTTCGCATAGAAGTAAGGAATATTAAAATCTTTTTGGCTATGGCACACTGGGAGAATGAAGAAATCGCGAAAATAACCAAGCCTTGAGGACCTCAAATGCTGAATTAAATCTGCAGTGCCTTGATTTTGCGCAGCCGGTCATTGACCATAAGAACAAAATTCTCCTGGACCCACGACGGTGTTCTAGTGGAGAAGGTGCTTGACTGGTAACCCTAAACTCGCATGATCAAATTGGGCATGCGGTGGCTGCACATTTCATAGACGCGAAAATGTTTGAGGCCCGTGTACTATATTTAGGTGCGCCCTAAAAAACCTCAAAACTGCACGTGGTTTTAAATTACGGAGCACTCCACTACGGCATCTCCCATAAGCATATCGTGGCTTTGAGACGTTAACCCTCCGATATTATCACTATTATTCGAATACATTGGGCGTAACAGTATTCTCAGAGGGCAAATGCCAAAATGAAAGGCATACGAGTCCTCCGAAGACGTTGTTGAAATGATTATAAATTTTGGAAACAAGGTGGGTTGGCCAGTCAATTGTTGTGACTGATATCAGACGAGGACACAAACTTTGCCAAGCACAAAAATTATGGTTGAGCCATTCGATCAGAGATAATGTCGGGGTGAATTTTTATGAATGCGTTTGCAGCAAGCCTGAAGTGTTCTATTCTCTCCATGTACACCCAGTCGACGTTGTCTGCAGATGAACGAATGGGCTTAGAATTGAAATGACTTCGTGGACAGGCTACTGTGCTCAAGCGCGAGACTGATTGGAAATATTTCTGGGGTCTCGATGGAAAAATCTTTGCGTGGCAGGCTGAAAACTCTCTAAAGACCAATGTTGAAAACAGTGAGGACGTAACCAGAATGAACCCTTCTTCGAGAAAGTGGTACAGTGATGGTTGATTGATTCATTTGTGAGGTTTGTCATCCCAAAACCACCATATGATTATGAGAGACACCGTAGTAGAGGGCTCCAGAAATATCGACCACCTGGGGTTCTCTAACATGCACTTAAATGTGAGCACACGGGTCTACAGCATTTCCGCCTCAGTCAGAAATGCAGCTTCCCTCTCCGGAATTCAACTCCGCGACCTTCGGGTCGGCAGCCGAGTACCTTAGCCACTAGGCCATCGTGGCGGGGCAAAGTGGTACCGCAAAAGAGGCTTTGTCGTTGGCACATACGGTGCTGTTGTAAACGAGAATTCTGGTTGTTTGTTTTAAGCTTCCCCGCCGTAGTGGTCTAGTGGCTAAGGTACTCGGCTGACGACTCGCAGGCAGCGGGATCAAATGTCGACTGCGGCTGCTGCATTTTTGATGGAGGCCAAACTGCTGCAGGCCCGTGTGCTCAAACTTGGGTGCACGTTAAAACCCCAGGCGGTCAAAATTTTCAGAGCCCTCACCTACGGCGTCTCTCATAATTATAAGCAGGTTTTGCGACGTTAAACCCCACATATCCCTAATGTTTCATGCTCAGTTCTTGTTGTCAAGTGAGTGAAATACCGTGCATGCTCGTGAAATTGAGTTTATGTTTGTTCATGAAATACTTGGTATACGATGTCGCAACAAAAATTGAGCGTGTTAGTTGTTTTGATTACAGTTTTTTTTATTGGTGCAGCCATTCGCTAGTGTAAACTTTGTTCGATAAGAATTATCGCAAATTTTGTCGTTGACCTGTCACCCCAGCGCACGCTTTAGTATGCGTTTTTCGCGAAATGCACGGTTTTGATGCCGATCAACGCATGAGTTTCTGTTGACCTACTAGCCCCTGAAATAAACTCTTATATACCAGCCGTAAATCAGACTTAAAGCGCAATACGGTGAAGAAATTCAATTTACATCTATCATTTAGTGATTCGAAGTTGCCGTCAACACGAGGCAAACAGGACAAATTCTGAATATTTCTTCGTGATTTCAGCTTGTTTTCTTTTATAAGGTTAACGGAAACATGGATTTTTTCTGGCAATGACATGTACCAAAAAGGTTACGAGGCGATTTTATTTAACAAATACATTAGAACACGTGGAGGCATGATTGAAAACACGGTATCAGTCGTGAACTTTTTGATGATCTATTTTTATGTACTTCAGATATTGGCGTAATATGTTTTAAGTGTGGAAACTGTGTTTTCACTGCATACGGTCAACCAGATGGTAATTTAAGTCAGTTTTTTGAGCACCTTGACGAGAAATTTTCTCATGTTAATATATGTCAGTATAAAATATATCTAGATGGTGACATAAACATTGATTTTTTTCAAGTATATCCCAATGGGCTGAATTTTGTATGCTCGTTGATTCATATTTGTTGTCAAATGTGATACAGCAACCAACTCTCATTTCATCAAGTTGCGCTACACTCAAAGGGAAGATGGAGTAAAATGGGGCGTCATTTCGTCCCACAAAACTAATCATCATCTATCTAGCATTCAGCTTTTTTTTTTTACTATCAACGCGCACCCGGGCACTTTCTAGTCACCAACGACATGCACGTTATCAGCGGGCAATAGCTTTCTTGATAGAAAAGTGGCCAGTGTCGAGTTTTAGAGAAAAGAAACGGAAGCCGGATGATTGTTACACTAAAGGGCTTATTTGGGCCGCTTGGTACATAATTCACTTCGTTGGATGATGATAATTGTTGTAGAAGAAAACAACACACTTTAACATGATCTTTTTTTACAGTATACGAAATCGAACCTTTAAACTTAACACGTGAAACCCTGTTTTTTGGAACAGTCAACGTAACTAATAGTGAACGTTTGCCGATATGTTTAGGTAATAAAGGCGTCACATTGAATCAGACCCAAAATAAAAATTTTGATGCTTTGAAGTATAACCGAAAATTTTTATTCGCAGCTTTTTAATGAAATCCATGATATCTTCAGAACTAATTATACAGCAGTGCCCCCGGGCTCATCAGCAACCAAACATATGGAAGTTCGGACAATGCGAGCGCTCGCAAATATTTTGGTATATATGAATTAAAGACGTCTCAAGCTGTCCACCGAGAAAACTTGACATGGCTTACTCGTGGAGGCGAATGGACAAATAGCCATTATAGCTGCGCAGTCCCATCTTCCCATACGTAAAGACACAACGGTTTTTTGGAGTTACAATGGGAAAGAATCTTACATTGAAGAAACTGGGGGAGAAGAATTTGTCGACATCGCACATATTCTAATTTTTGCCGCCTCCTAGTGAGGCAGCAACTGTCGATCGATGGTGCTCCTTCAAAAAGCCTATGTCGATGGGACATTACGGTATTATCTACCCGTCCTCAATAATACAATACATATAAGCAGGAGAAACTCGAGGCAGCACGCAACAACTGTTCTGAAATTTCTCTTGGTCTTCCAAGGGGGTCGTCTCTAGTGGACACTGTAGCAGAAGCCAGATGCCTTTTTCTAGTAGCAATCTCTTTGCAAGAGACACTTCGGCACCTCAGACACGTTATTCAATCCAAGACTCATTTCTTAAAAAACCTTAATCAAGCTAATCCTACATGTACCTTCGGAAAGGCCGTCGAAAGAATATGCGCATGCACGTATATCAACACCTGCTCAGGCGTCCCCTCTTATGCCAGGGAACATTTCACCCTCGGCACTGTCACCACTAAAATTATTCGCTACATACCCGGCATCAGCGCAAAAAGGAAAATCCCCAAGCAGCAATGCATCAGACAGCCTTGGAGTATATGTACACAGAATATTTTCATGTATCATATATTCAGAGACGGCTCTACAAATCAAAATCGATCGTCGTACGGAGACAGAATAATTCTCTGCGTTTCGTCTAGAGAGCGACATCTTCGATGACTTCGGAGTTATATGGAAATAGGTATGCTCTATTGCTTATTCTACGACACCAGTTGCCTCTAAGATGGGCTGTATTTACAGATTCTAAAGCAGCTCTTCAAAGTATTCGGTAGAGGCAAAAGAGTGGGAATCATTTACCTGTCACACCCGATATCATCTATCTCAGACTAAGGTAGCTTGACACAGAATTACATTTTAATGGACACCTCGCCATGCTGGTATTTCGGGAAACAAAAAAGCTGATGAAGCTGCTCAAAACTGACCACAATTGAAGAATTTCAGAAGAATATTTTTACGAAAGCCAGTGCTTGGAACAACACGAAAAGGTATGCCTGCCAAGAAAAAGAATTCGCCACGTCACAACAATAGCTTTGTTTATTGCATTAACACAAAACTGAGCGGGGAACGCTACCACTCATTCCCTCACCTCCTAGAGACGTTATATCATCGTCTTCGACTGAATGTGGCATATACGAACAGTTACATGTACAAAAAAGACCGTACCACAAGACCATGTTGTGATAACTGTGGCAGCATAGAAACAGTGCAGCACATACTACTAGAATGTGCCGCGTACCGCGATGAGAGGCCGCTGTTTCAACAAAAATAGACATGATCCACCACGAACAAATAACGTTGCGCAACATATTAGGCCCTGTACGATGATCTTCTAAACAACATCGGGTCAAACTGTGATTAATGAATTACCTATCCCATATTGGTCTTGCCGCAGACCTTTAATAATGCGACATCTAACACAGCGAAGCCTTGATGCACCTGATACCTTAATGTAAATTGTCGTATCAGGTTCACTACGCCACAGCACTTTTTTCATATCTTTCTTTTCTCTCTGCAGAAGTGATTCGTCCCGTTCCACATCCTCAACAGAGTTGCATGCTAGCGGTATATAGGCGCTGGCAAATATTTCTGTCATAAAAAAGAGTTTCTCTCTTTCCTGCTCTCTCTCTCTCTTATGGAGATAATTTCTCATAATCACAAGCGAAGTTTTTCTGACAAAAAACAAAAGATTCGGATTGTTCGCGAAAAGCATGGGCTGTAAAGAATTTGTTAAACATGATAACTGAGATAAAAGACATTTATCAACCGTTCTTCAAAAATAGTGATCCAGACGCCCTAGATACTTTTCGGAAATATAACAATATTCAACGACCTTTGCGAAAAAATCAAAACGCAGTCATGATTCTTGAATGCTCAACGGTGTTTCGGGGGTCAGGTTGATGAGAAGCAAGTTACTTTGATTACCAAATTACACAAAGCTAACTCAATGCGCAGAAGAGATATCTTAAGGCAATTCTACATGCAGGGGCAAAGCATTGGTTGATAAACTCAACAATCACCTAACTTTCTTCTTTCTAGGATATATAGTGCCAGTGACGTTACCGCACTACATTAGATGTCCGTACAAGCAGTAGCTTTGTCGATAATTTTTCCCAACAGGTGAATAGGAATTTACCAGTGCTTTAAAAAAACTATAGGCAAATAAGTTGGGAGTTATTGGTGGTTCAAAGATGGCCTCAATATGTTCTATCATAAATTTATTAGTGATGCTGTTAACGTACATTTATAACCGAATCTTAGGCACAATTATTTTTTCACAACGTTTCAAGCATGCACAAGGTACGGTGCTTTTGGTGGGAGGAGACCAAAAGTTTCTGCAAACTTATAGGTTCATATCCGTTCTACCATTGTTTTCAAAGCCCATAGAAAAATGAATATCTATAAGATTGTGGAACCTCTTTGGTAAACATTCGGTCATCACTCCAGCCCAGTATGGTTTTAAGTCAGGGTCCTCAACAGAAATACCATTGTCACTAGAGGTACCAGAGGTAGCCCTGCCACTGCCTCTGATTCCTCTAGTCCGTCTAGCACGATGGTGACGTGTGTCGAGAAACGCAATAACGGCAGCTCTTCTTTTTCTTCTTTTTTATCTTGTGATCCCCATGAATTTGTCTGGCGTCTAGGATAAAGAAGATACTCCCGACACAAAACGGACCTAAAGGGGGGGGGGGGGGGGGTTGAAGCATGGTCATCCTCCACTTGTCTATAACTGTTCGCTACAAGAGTCCATCCAACTAACACGTGCTGCAGCAATGTTTAATCGAAAATGCATTTTGGAAAGCCGCGAACACCGGTTTCCATGGCCTAGAAGTTAATCGCTTTGTCATGCTTGTTCTTTTTAGTGTCTTTGCTTTACCTGGAGCGAAGCTGTTGCAGCGGATCAGCGTCTTCGTGCTCTCTTTCTGACACTGGAACGCTTATGCTCCAAACGTCTGTCGTTTTCGTCAGAGAAATTGTTCCTCTTGGGAGAGCATAATTTGCTAAGGCAGTGGTTGTGCCGCTTCCTTTCGGCAGTAGATGGACCTGTGCAGCTAGTTCTTGATCTGGCCCAGTTCTTATAGCCAGGTCATGAGACAGTGACCTATTAGTGCATATATTACGTGTTCATTATTTGTGTGTGGATGTTGCCGTTGCATATGGGCTCTTGTATATGTACACTGTATTTCAACGCTCTAAATTATGTAAATTGGATTCACAATAAGATTTGTTATGCATATTAGCCGACATCTTTACCAATTCGCGTTTATTTTGTATTCACATCATGTACATTGCGTATACATGATGTCCCACTTAATTTGAGCCAGAGTTTAGAAATATGCCGGAACACGTCAGTATGACGCCACCAAACACATGCTGCTCACCGTTGCCTGAAGGTAGTCAGAATATGTTTTGCGTTCTCACATATTGTTTATTTAGATTTTTTATTAACTATTTTTGAAAAACTAAGATAGATGAAATATGTCAATGAGAAAGTTGTAGATCGGTTTGCAAAACTTCCAATTAGACAGTTTTGAACGTCATGTTTTTTTAGGTATTAGTGTTTATCTGCTAATTACAAATGTCCGCGAAATACAAGAAATCCCACGTGACAAACACTCTCGTTCGCCAGTGCTCACAATGATGCTAGTGATCCCAAAGTCGTAGCTAGGCACGCATCTTATCACAACTCTACTCCAGCCCGTGCATAGATTAAGCTTACTAAGCTTCATATACCGAAGTTTTTTGGTGACCCCATTCGATTCCCTGAATGTTAGAATCAATTTGAATCAACTATTCACCAATACAGGCACCTCTTTGACGTAGACAAATTGAAATACTTCCAAAGCTACCCTTCGGGAAAAACAAAATGTGTCATTAGTGGCTGGGCTACAACCAACGAAAGTTATACCTCAGCTATAGATCTTCTATAAGAAATATTTGGCCATGACTCATTGATTGTGAACGACCACATGCGCCCACTCCTCAAACTACGTAAACTTCTTTCATGCGAAGATTTTGAAGGGCTGCGAAGGCTGCATGGAGAGGTGCAAACTCGCGTGAAGTCCTTTTGTAACCTTTGTGTCGAAGAAAGAGAGTATGGAGTGTTCCTAAAAAGAAAATAATGCAGAATCTCCCGCATTATTGCCTTTTGAAAGAATGCCGGACCGGAACTTAGGTTTGGTGGATGTTGCTGTATTCCAGGTCTCACCCGATCCTGTAATATGTGGTTCACCCATTTGTGATGCCCGCGTCAGGCCAAGTATTCTAAAGATAATGTACTTATCCACTAGACACACGTATTTCCCACGTTGCTTTCATAGCTTACCTCAAAAACACTATACATACCTTGCAAGTTATATAAAAACGCCTAAGAATTTTATAAAATATGAATATTTGAATTGTGATGCCAGTGTTACCTTGACTCGCTGTAGTCACATGAACGGTCACGATGGCTTCCTTGCAAAACAATGCTTTTTTCGGTTCACTATACATAGAAAGCCGCCTTTTTATATCAAGACCACCCTTGCCTCTGTAGAGCTGATTACTCTAATTTTCGATATTCATATCAAAATTGTAAAAATACTGGTGCCAGCCCTGCTGCCAGATATTATTGCAGCGTGGCAGATGAGAGTGTTAAATGAAATATGCCTCGAACAATAAAAAACATTTCAGCTTTTCTGGGAACCAATATACATTCTAACGCGGCTTACCTTCAGAAGTGATGAGGTGACACTGCAATAGTATCGTTTAATAATAGATCCAAAGTGACCAAACGGTAGACCTTTTCTCGGAATCAGTACCAGCTACTGTACGGCAGATGATAAGTCCCAATGATGTTGGTCATGCGTATATAACAGTCAATATGTCCAAAGGCGCGAAAAATCCGTGCCATAAGTTCCCTGAGCAGATGCTGCACTCATTGTATATACAAATCCCGGAAAGGCACATTGCTATCTTTCAGAAAGCCATCAGGAAGCGAAAAGTCACTCACGGTGACCCTGAACCCCATGTATTTTCAAGATGGCCGTCCAGGATCTCGCGAACCACTTCAAGGGACTGGAAAGGTGACACTCGACTAGCGTTGTAGTACCTAGCAAGCCGCACAAGGTGCTGGTGGAGCTGTGCGTTATCATGTCGGCCGGCCAGAAACCACGCATCAAACTACGCGGCTGCCCGTTGAAGTCCTTGAAAACTTGAAGCTGAACGCATGTACCGGCCTTGAAGGAGCACATAACGCTTGCCTCGCCGACGTCCCCACAGCAGCGCTTGCGTAACGGCTGAAGGTGACAGCAGGACCCGACTGGAAGGCGTTTTTCGAAGAAGGCACATGTGCGGAGCGGAGGCACTTTGTGAATGAGCTCGCGGCCGTGCATGACGATGTCGCATGCATTTCGCAGGAAGCCCCCAAGTGCGAAACGGCGCTACTCAAACACAACCAGCAGGTCTTCACCGTCCTCTTGTGCTCTGCGTTTCGAGGTGGCGATGCCGCATTCTTGCTGTCCGATGCGGGCGCAGTGTCGCTGAGCGTTGTCCCGAGGTGAAGACATGTGTAGTTTTCTGTCTGCACGACGCTTTATGTCAAACGGGAGAACCAAGAAGGTATCGGTCGTACATGTTGTCAATTGGCGAAACTCGCGACAAACATACGCTGAGCAATGCACGATCTCTTGCTGCGGAGGCTTCAACATGATAACGAGCGAGCTATAGTTCTTGTTTTTGTGCACCTATTGTCCGTGGCGCATGTCCAACATGGGGATTGGCTAAGAATAGTGTGGTTTTAAACATTATTGTTCAGATTTAGAATATTGTAGATATATAGAAGGATAACTGATATCCTAAGAAATTGCGGTGCTTGATCTAATGAATATAATTATTGAAATAACGTGGAATGCCTTGCAGAACGAGCCACCACGCGCATATTACACGAGCGCTTGCCGAGACCTACGTAGCAATTAAAAAAGTGAGGAAGGCCAATAAAAGCACCTTGTGTATACGCGCAGTGCAGGCCTGACGATGGCTGGAAAAAGGTGTGCGCACGCCAGCCGTGCTGCAAAAAATCAATATATATGAAAGCATGCATTGCGTAAAAATTTGCGATATCTTTTCCTATGCGTACTTTAGGCACTAAAATATATTCGAACTTGCTATGTCCACACTACATGGACATAATGGAATGGCCGCAGTGAAATGTGTGCTTTAGTGGGCCACCGGCTTCAATCCATGAAATCGTTATTTTTATACACATGCTCTGACGCCTGATGGCAATGTATACGCTTGTACCAGGCATTATAACTGCAAAATTTCACGTTGTATTGTTAAGCTTCTATAAAGGACGCGTATGTTTGTAAAGCATGAAAATTCTTTCACTGCATTTCCAAGCATATGAAGTTGTTATCGCTGTATTCACAAGCAGAGGCATGGCTGTGTGGTAGAATTGCACAAAACCCGGAATTTCCCAGAGAATGCTGTACAAATAAATATAGGCGACCCTTGATTTATTGGTGGAAGGCTCGAACAACCTCTGTATACCTGGGCGGCGTTTGTTGACCCTAGTTATTTTTGTCTTTCGATGCTTTTTTCCTCTTTCTTCTTTGTCTCTTTTTCTGTGTACTTCTTTCATTTTCTCTATATCTATTTATTTTAGTTTTTTTCTACCTTTTCTCTATACATCGTGCTTCCACTTCCTGTGTTTCTCTCTCACTGCCTTTATGACTTTATATTATGTTTTATTTCTATATAATTCTTTGCCCTATTTTGTATCTATTTCTCTGTTTTTTTTCTTTCTGCGCTTGTTTGTGTTCTGGTGTCGCGTATGGTCTTCATTTAAATCACCCTGAAGCCTATCTAATTATATACCAACTCGCCTAAGTCAAAGTGCTTTTGGCCAGGTGCTCCTTTGACTAGGTAAAGGGTGCTTTTTTTCTTCGCCCCGCCACCGAAGTCCAAGTGCTAAAGTACTCGGTTGTTGACCCACAGGTCACGGGATTGAATTCCGGCTGCTGCGGCTGCATTTCCGATGGAGTCTAAATTGTTGTAGCCCCGTATGCGGAGATTCGGCTGCATGTTAAAAAACCCCAGATGGTCTAAATTTTTGGAGCCCTCCACCATGGCGTCTCTTCTGTTGAATTGTGGTTTTGGGAAGTTAAACTTCACATATAATTCAATCTGTTCTTCTTTTCTTGAACAAACAAAACCCAATCTTCTGGGAGCCTGTGGCTTCTGGGAACCTGTGGCTTATAAGCATTTTGTGGCTATTTGCTCGTACACAAGCCCATGAAAAGCGATAAGATAAATAGTTCGGTGTATACCTATTTACACATAACCAGGTTTTTAACCATGAATGTGCCTATTCCGGGTCTTAGACAAACACCTTCTTATTGTGTTCTGACTTTTCTTGATATGTGATTTGGCATGTGTTTTGTGTGCACATATACAGGGTGTTTCAAGAAACTTGTCCTGTAATAATGAAAAAATACAGAAAGAAGGTACCTGCGAGCTACCAGCAGCGTTCCCTTTACTGTGGCAGAAGGTATCTCCCGATACGTACAAACAACAATTACGGTAGTAATTACAGACATTAAGATGTAATGAACTTCTTTTCCAGTGATTTAGGCAGTCGAGTCAATCAGGCAAATTGAAGTTTTTCCTGGGAGTACTATGTAGCCACTTTGAAATATCTGAAAAGTAGCCGCTGGTGCTTGCCGCGAATCAATGAAATCTGGCTAATTTACCAGGAGAAACAATATTTCACAGCAAACATTGAAGCGGGTGGGCAGACGGCATGCAGGAACGAAGACAATGAACCAGCTGTTAAGGAACCAGGGAGACTGTGCTTCACAGACGACTTTGAAAAAAAAATTATACGCGCCATCCGATCTGCTGTTTAATGCTTGCAACTTGCTTAAAAACAAAACCCATACGGCGTGCAAGAGACGAAAGCGAACGGAAGCCTAACTCGGATTGTAATTTTGCGTCAAACGAGCTTATCTCCACTCCTTGTTTTTGAAAACCAGCGCATCCCTATATGAAAACGACAGATTCCGAAAATATTACTACGGCTAAAAAGATAGAAATGTCGTGTGCCAGCACGGACTCGTCCTGTTTTTCTCACTTCTGTTCTGGATTAAAGAAAGGACAGCCAAAATCTATTCTATACTAAAGACTTCTGCACTTTTTTTACCATAGGGTCGTTAAAAGTACTTCAGTGTTTTCATTTAAAGTCTTACAGGTGTTTAGTGGCTACGTGTTTCGCCGATGAATGAACGACTAGACAATTTGAGTGCCCATCGGAACAAAAGCCCCCTTTATTGAAACTTGCGCATGCTTATATACATAAACAACACCGGCGCCACCTGTAGCAGTGATCTCGGAACCGAAACCAAATAGACAAATATACAACACATTCACTTCCTTAAAAACAGCTATATAGACTAGTGATTTATTAGGTTAGTATGTTAGCACATATGCAATAACACTATACAAACTGCAAATTGTACAATGAATGTAACAACTTCAGTACTACAAAATCACCATATTTACAGAAGAAATCCACCATACTGGATACGTCCGTCTCATTCACTTTAGCACAACTTTTCTTGCTACACGTTGCACCCATAACGCTGTGGTGGTAGTCTCTTTCTTGGTGGTTGCACCCTGCGTTGCTGTGTTACTGCTCCTGGAAACTTGGCTGACTGCTTCGCAGCAGGCGACCTGTGCGCCTGAGCAGCCGATGGAGACGTGGGTGCCTGCGCAGCGAACACAGGAGACATGGTGCCTGCACAGCGTACACAGGAAAGGTGGGTGCCTGCGCAGCGTACGCAGGAGACGTGGGTGCCTGCGCAGCCGAAGGAACAGCAGCTGAAGTCCTCGTAGTTATCTCTGGAGTGGGGCCCCCGCATGTAGGCAGAGATCCTCCTCCCCTAGCTGTACCGTTTCCTCCCAACGTATAAAAGGCGGCAGAGGCTCGTGGCACATTTGAGAACTTGGGTGCATTCCTCGTTTTGCCTTCAGCCAGGCGAAAAGAAGATGGTCCCTTCCTGCCGATCACTTCTCTTGGGCGGCTGAATTCCAGGTAGCCTTTAATTCTAAGTGGGTTTCTTCACTCTGACGAAGTCACCAATGTCAACTCTGGTTTCTCTTGCAGCCCTCCGAGCGTCCGTGTATCGTTTACCCCTCTGTTGCTTTTGCTGTACCCGCTCACGTGAACGCCGGAGTTCAGAGTTAGGGTCATCAAAGAGGGTTACCGACGAATGCCCGATGACATCCAATTGAGTTCTTGGCAACCGCCCTTGTAGCAGAAGAGCTGGAGCCATTGCCGTTGTAGCATGCGGTGTGCATCGTTAAACACCGAGGTACTCTGTTACCGCCTGGCGCAAGGGTCACTGTTGAAGAACCGCCACTTGCATGAAGCTTTTTAATACTTTCTTAAAGCGCTCCACTTGGCCGTTTGCTTGTGGATAGTGTACTGACGAATGTTTGACCTGGACGCCGCGATGTTGAAGAAATACCTCCAACTGCCGAGATGCAAACTGTGGACCGTTATCGCAAATAACCTCTTATGGGAAGCCTCCGTGCGTGAACACAGAGACTAAGAAGCGTATTACTGTGCTAGTTGTCGTCTCGCTATAGAAATGCACTTCGGTTCATTTCGAATAACAATCTACAAGCGTCATTGCATTTCTGCACTCGTAGGGCGCCCTCTAAATTGGGCCTACAATATCCATGCCTAGTTTGAGCCACAGCTGCTCTGGAAACGGAACCGGTTGCAAGCGCGGCAGAGGCTCGTGGCCCATTTGAGAACATTTGAGCCCTTGCAGTGCGGTCGCTGCGCAGTGGCAGCGACCGCACTTCAAGGGCTCATGGTGCGCTATTCCTAAATTCCCTATTATCTCGGAACTTGCGCGAGCGGTTCCTGCTTGAAGGGTCTTCTGTTTTGTTCGCTCGAGCTGTACTAATAGGGAGTTTTAGAATTTCGGATTTTTTGCGTGTGGTCCGCGAACACGAACGCCGACTCGCGTTACGACGCATGCGCAGTGACCGCGATCGCACCACAAAAACTCGCGGTGCGCTATTCTAAAACTCCCTAATACACCCGCAACGAACAGGCCACGCAATGAATCTTCCTGAGAAGGAAAAGAGCACGTAGCAGAAAGCTCACGTAACGCGGTAATGTACTCATTGATTGCTTCACCGACTTGCTGCACGCTCCTACCGAACCGGTGCCGTTCGACCACAACATTGGTTGTTATTGTGAAGTGCGCATGCAGCGCTGCGACAGCGGTATCGTACAACGACGCTTCATGCTGTGTCTGAGAAGTGTCCTTGACAGCTGCCAAATCTGTATAAGTAGTTGGCTCACCGGACTTTGCGTTGGCCGAAGATTGAAGCGGTAGTACAGTGTCTAAAAATATACTGCCTAGTGTGATGAGCGCGCGCATTCCGTACGAGAGAGGGTGGCCGCGCATGTGATGACTGCACTCAGATGCCACAAGCGGTGCTGCCTGTCGAGAGGGTGCACGAACGCGCGAAATTCCTGTTGTCCTGTTGCGGCCGGGGCCTCACCACGTTTAAAATCAGTGTGTGACAGCTGCCATCTGATTTACAGTAAAGTTCGACGGTGCCATATGTACACTGCAACTCCCTGAGATGTTAAAAGCTAAGCGGCAATGCAAAGAAAGGACGTGTAATGTGCCGCTGTGTCAAAGAAGTTATCGGTCGAACAAAAAAAAGGTATCTTGTTCCCTGCACTAACGGATCAAGCACGGTTTCCTGAATGAAAAAAATTGCCCGCAGCTTCCCTCGGGGGAACACTGAGGAGGATGCGGAGCATATAATTGGTTAACGGGGTGTTAAAGTGCGACTTACTTGGGTCGATGGCTGAATTGGTTAACGTGGTTGTGAAATGGGGTGTTAAATTGCGACTTACTTGGGTCGATGGATAAATTGGTTAACGTGGTTGTAGGACGGGGTGTTAAATGAGTGAACACGTACACACGTATGCGAAAGGGTGGCGCTGGTCGAAGGGACGTCGATCATTGTGTTTGTGGATTCGTTGGCATTCATTTCACCGCGACCATGGACGTCAACGCGCCGTACAAACCAACCGACGAGCGGCAACTGAGCGAGCGAGCGCCGACCTTGAGTATATATACAGCGCGACGGCGCATGCACTGTCAGCTGTTGAATGTTCTCGAAGCGCGACGGCGCATGCGCGTCCACTGGAGAATCAGGAGAATTGTAGAATGTTCTCGAAAGGGAGAAGCGCGCGTGGCACAGATGGTGGGTGACGGTGCATGCGCGCGTCAGCTGTCGAATGTTCGAGAAGGGGGAGAAGCGCAACGGCGCATGCGCGCGCGTCAGCTGCCGATGTTCTCGAAGCGCGACGGCGCATGCGCGCGCGTCAGCTGCCGATGTTCTCGAAGCGTGACGGCGCATGCGCGCTACATTATACAGCTAGCGAATGTTCGTGAAGAGGAGAAGCGCACGCGGTGTGTAGAGGAGGAAGGGTGCACAGATGGTGGAGGAGTGAAGCGCGCGCGGTGTGTAGAGGAGGAAGAGATGCACAGATGGTGCAAGGAGGAGGAGGAAGCTTGCGGACGGCGCCGCACTACAAGCCTCGAGTATTAGATGCTCCGCATCTAAAAGTAGGATCAAGAGGGCAGACAAAAGGCTGAATCCATAGGCTGTGGTGTGAAAAAAGCATTCTGAGAGTGACTATTTCGAACTACCTTTTCGCATTAGGGTGAACGGTGTCGGGAATGAAATCGACGTTTAGGCAAAATTTCAAATATTATTATTTATCTAAAAAATTGAAAATACCCTTTCGAATTTCATTCACACAATTTTCCTCCCATGTCAACGTCGTACTCTTTTTCAAACAACGTTTTTAGTATCATATGCTGCGAGTGTCAGATTATTCACTGGCATGTTATCATTCTTTCATTTCACTCGAATCCTAATGGAATGCAGGCTAAGAGGTAAAGGTTTTAGGGTCTCCTGTGATAATTCTTGCTCTCAAGAACAAAGCACATTTTAAAAATTAACTCCAGTGGTTATACAGTCGATGGTTTTTAAAAGTAATTTCTTTTCGTACAGCACCACGTTGAGCATCTATCTATCTATCTATCTATCTATCTATCTGTTCGCCCCTCTGTCCATCTGTTCGTTCATCTGTCCGTCCGTCCGTCTGTCCATCTGTCCGTCCATCCGTCTGTTTGTCTGACCATCCGTCCGTCTATCCGTCCATTCGTCTGTCTGTCCGTCCGTCAGTCTGTCTGTCTGTCTGCCTGTCTGTCCATCCATGCGTCCATCCATCTGTCCATCTGCCTGTCTGTCTGCCTGTTCGTCCGTCTGTCTGTCTGTCTGTCCATCAGTCTGTCCGTCCGCCCATCTGCCTGTCGGCCCAACTATCCGTCCGTCTGTCCGTCCGTCCGTCTGTCTATCCGACTGTCCGTCTGTCTGTCTGTCTGTCTGTTTGTCTGTCTGTCTGTCAATCCGTCTGTCTGTCTGTCCGTCCGTTTGTCTATCCATCCATCCATCCATCCGTCCGTCCGTCTATCTGTCTGTCCATCCGTCTATCCGTCCGTTTGTCTGTCCATCCGTCCGTCCATCTGTCAATCTGTGTCTGTCCGTCCATCTGTCCGTCCGTCCGTCTGTCCGTTCATCCGTCTGTCTGTATGTCCGTCTATTCGTCCGTCCGTCTATCCGTCTGTCTGTCTGCCCATCCGCCCGTCCGTCTATCCGTCCGTCGGTCCGTCTGTCTGTATGTCTGCCTATCTATCTACCTATCTATCTATCTATCTGTCTATCTATCTATCTATTGTACCGAAGCATAGTGGCGCCAGCTCTGTGCCAGCGTGAAAGAAGACGTTGACGTCCGTGTGTGGCTCGTGCTTGCCGGGTTCCTGCCTGTACCAGCTTGTTGCGGCTAACGTTTCTCGAATAATAATCTGTGTTTTCACGCAACCTTGCTCGTTGCATTTGGTGAAAACGTGCTGGGTAACGTCCTGGAGCTCCGCAGCCGTAAGCTACCATCTCAGTCCGCGATGACCGAGCGCGTCGATCCCCCACAAGGCTCTTCCACGCTGCCACCTGTCTTGTGTTCTGGTGTACTTCGTCTGCGTGACCCACCAGTATACAACGGCACTAAAGATCAAGATGTCGAGGACTGGCTGGCAGAGTACGAGCATGCCAGCGCGATTAACAAGTGGGATGACCCTGCGAAGCTGACTCACGTCATCTTCTACTTGACGGATTTGGCCAACCTATGGTTCACCAACCACCAAGCCGACATCCCCACCTGGTCGGTTTTCAAAGAGGCCGTCACCTCGATTTTCGGTCGCCCAGCCATGCGTAAGCTTCGTGCTGAACTGGGACTGCGGGGACGATTTCAGCGAAATGGTGAGAGCTTCACGAGCTACATTGATGATGTGATCAGCCTCTGTAGGCGAGTTGATGCCAGGATGACGGAGGCTGACAGAATAAAGAATATAATGAAAGGCGTTGATGACGACGCTTTTCATATGCTTGTGGCCAAAGACCCACAGACCGTCACGGCCGTGATTCAGCTATGTCAAAGTTTTGATGAGCTGCGCAAGCAACGAATTTCTACACGTCGCGCTAATACGCAAACAGCTGATATTTCGGCCTTGGAGTGCAAAAGCAGTGGCCCCGACTACAGAGTGTTAATGCCTCAAATTCAACAGTACATTCGGGAGGAAGTTGCTCGACAGCTCTCTCTTGTCCCCACCATGAACGAGACCCCCCAACACTGGACCACTCACTTCGCCGTGCTATTCAGACGCAAGTTGTCGACGCTCTCCCTTCGCCCGCGTCTCCAATATCAGTTGCTGCACCGCTGATTTATGCAGAAGCCGTCCGCCGACCTCCTGCCCAAGCGCCGCTGCCTTCATACAGTCCAGCCACGAACTACTACAGGTCACCAGTTTCGGTTTATCCGGTAAATCGGCCCTTTCCACCACCTCGAGCACCTGTAAACTCTTGGCGTACTCCGGATAACCGGCCCGTCTGCTACAACTGTGGTATTCCAGGACATGTCGCGCGCTACCGTCGTCGTCGTGGATTCTATTTTAATGACGTTCCGGCAACATACCTCAGAATTCCGGCAACATACCTCAGCAATCATAATCGCATGTGACACCTGATTCACAATACCCCCGCTCACGTCGACCAGACTTCAGCCGACGTCGATCTCCTTCACCCCGTCTTCGGTCTCCTTCCCCCATGCTTCGCCGTTCCAACCATGCCCAGGAGGAAAACTAACAGTCGCAGTTCCTGAGGCAAGAGCTGCGCCACCGACGAAATTTCCAAGGCCTCATCTTTCGCCCCCTAACGAGATTGCCGGGTTTGTGGACGGTTTCGCCACAACTGCTCTTGTCGACACAGGTGCCGCTGTTTGTATAATCAGTGAAGTGTTATGCCGCAAACTGAACAAAGTGACGACTCTACTGGTTGAAATTTCTTTACGCACAGCGAGTTCGCAACACGTCCAACCTTCTGTCACATGCACTTCTCGTGTTGTGATTCAAGGAGTGCTTTACATTGTTGAATTTGTCGTCCTTCCGCATGCATCTCATGAAATCATCCTGGGATGAAACTTTCTTTCCGCTAATCATGTGGTTGTTGACTGCGCTCGTGCTCAACTCGTTTTGTTTCCATTCAGCACGACATTCATAGATCTCCCTCGCTCACCCAAAAAGGTGATCGTCGCCGCTGACGTCGTCATTTCTGCTTTTTCGGTCGCCGCGGTATCTCTTTTGTGCTACTCCGTTTCCGATTCAACTGCCCTATTTATGCCGTCACAAGAATGCGCTCGTCGCCGGAACCTTGTCGTCCCGTTTGCCGTCATAACACTTGCCGATGGCTCCAGTGCCGTGTACGTGTGCAATCCATTCCCTTGTCCCGCTACCTTATTGCATGGCGAATGCATTGGGAGTCTTGACACTTATGATGACATCTTTCCTTTCGATGCCCGTTCTGATACGACACCGATGTCCGTGGATGCTGTCACAGCTGGCACCGCGCCCTCACTACCTGACGAAGACGTTCTGTTGCGCAGCGTAGACACCGGCCTTGCGCAAGACCAGCGGAATCAGCTCATTCAACTACTTGACCGTTTCCGCGCCTCCTTCGACCACGGACAACCTCCCTTGGGACGCACGTCAGTTGTCGCTCACCATATTGACACCGGTCATCATACTCCACTTCGTCAGCGCCCCTACCGCGTCTCGCAGGCTGAGCGTGACGTCATCACTCAACACGTCGACGAGATGCTGCAACGTAATGTTATTCAGCACTCACACAGTCATTGGGCTTCGCCAGTGGTCCTCGTGCAAAAAAAGGATGGCTCCATCAGGTTTTGCGTGGATTATCGTCAACTAAACAACATCACACGCAAAGATGTTTATCCCCTGCCACGCATTGATGACGCCTTGGATTGCCTTCAAGGTGTGGAGTTTTTCTCTTCACTGGATCTGCGCTCTGGATATTGGCAAGTGCCAATGGCTGAACCAGACCGTCCAAAAACGGCGTTTGTGACCCCTGACGGCTTATATGAATTTAATGTGATGCCCTTCGGTCTTTGCAATGCAACTGCGACTTTTGAAAGAATGATGGACAGTGTCCTCAGGGGACTTAAATGGCACATCTGTCTTTGCTATTTAGACGACATAGTTGTATCTCGGCGAATTTCAAAACTCATCTTTCCCGTCTGGAACAAGTTCTTCAGTGCCTTACGGCAGCCGGGTTGCAACTAAACATCAAGAAATGTCGTTTTGGCGCCCGCAAACTCACAATTCTCGGCCACGTCGTTTCAAAAAAAGGAATATCGCCAGACCCTGCCAAACTGCTTGCCGTTGCCGAGTACCCCAAGCCTACTACCCTAAAGGAGCTTCGTAGTTTCGTAGGCTTGTGCTCGTATTTTCGGCGTTTCAATCGCAATTTTGCCTCTATATTTGCCCCTCTGACTCAGCTTCTCTCCCGTAGCGTGAACCTCTCTGGCTGGGATTCCCACCGCGATGAGGCATTAACGGCGCTGCGCCGGCTACTCACGTCTCCACCAGTTCTCCGCCACTTCGATCCCAATGCACCCACTGAAATTCACACGGATGCAAGCGGTGTCGGCCTCGGTGCCATTCTCGCTCAACGCAAGGACGGCTGCGACGAGTACGTTGTCGCCTATGCCAGCCGTACACTAACGAAGGCAGAGTCCAACTATTCCGTCACGGAAAAGGAGTGCTTGGCTATCATTTGGGTTGTAGGAAAATTTCGCACCTACCTTTACGAACGCCAGTTTGATGTTGTCACAGATCACCATGCCTTATGCTGGTTAGCGTCCATGAGGGATCCTACTGGCCGCCTCGCTCGTTGGGCTTTACGCCTTCAGGAATACGATATCCATGTTGTTTATCGCTCAGGACGCAGACATTCAGACGCCGATGCACTATCCCGTTCTCCACTGCCTCCTGACCTTGCCTGCTTATCAACTGCCATTTGCGATTCGTCATCGTTAAGCATCACTGACATGCCATGCGAACAGCGCAAAGATCCCTGGATCAATTCTTTGCTCGACGTCCTCTCTCACAGTTCGTCAGAAACGACTTCAAGCTCCCTCTCTCGTCAAGCAAGACACTTTGCTGTCCGTGAAGGCTTGTTGTATCGCCGCAATTACGTGACGGACGGCCGTAGGTGGCTCCTTGTCATCCCTCGTCATTTTCGTTCGGACATCTGCGCTGCCTTTCACGATGACCCTCAGTGTGGTCACGCTGGAGTATTTAAGACTTACTCTCGCCTTCGTCTAAGATACTACTGGCGCGGCATGTATTGGCACGTTCGCCAGTACGTTCGGTCATGCACCCCGTGTCAACGACGCAAGACACCTTCTCACCGCACTGCTGGCCGTTTGCAACCCTTAACCTGCCCAGCGAGACCATTCGACCGCGTCGGAATTGATATTTATGGTCCACTACCCAACTCTCTTCGAGGCAACCGGTGGATTATCGTCGCCGTGGATCATTTGACACGCTACGCTGAAACATCTGCACTGCCCGCTACCACTGCGAAAGACGTTGCGTCCTTTCTTCTTCACCATCTCATTTTGCGACACGGTGCACCTCGTGAATTACTGAGTGACCGTGGACGCGTGTTTCTCTCGAACGCTGTCGACGAGCTACTCAAGGCATGTCGCACTGTTCATCTGAAATCCTCGGCATACCATCCTCAAACCAATGGCATGACGGAACGCTTTAACCGTACCCTTGTAGATATGCTTGCCATGTACGCCTCTGACGACCACACTAATTGAGACCTAGTGCTCCCTTTTGTCACGTACGCGTACAACTCTGCGCCAAAAACAACCACTGGCTTTTCTCCTTTCTTCCTCCTGTACGGACGTGAGCCATCAAGCTCCACGGACACCATTCTCCCTTACAGGCCTGATGTTTCCGAAGCAACGCCTGTTTCCGAAGCAGCTGCTTATGCCGAAGAGTGTCGTCAACTCGCTCGCTCATTTACCGCACAAGACCAATGGCGCCAGAAAACTGACCACGATTCCTCTGCGTCTACTGTACACTATAACCCAGGAATGCTGGTTTGGCTCTGGGTCCCGTCTACCCCTCCCGGTCTTTCCCCGAAGATTTCGTCGAAATACCATGGCCCCTACCGTGTGTTGCGGCAAACATCTCCTGTCAACTATGAAGTTGAGCCCATTGGTCCACCTTCGGACCAACGCTGCCGTGGGCGTGAAACAGTACACGTATCACGCCTCAAACCGTGCTATAACCCCCTTGTCGTGTCCTTTCCCTAGGTCGCCAGGTTGGCTCCTTTCTGCGCGGGGAGCAATTGTACCGAAGCATAGTGGCGCCAGCTCTGTGCCAGCGTGAAAGAAGACGTTGACGTCCGTGTGTGGCTCGTGCTTGCCGGGTTCCTGCCTGTACCAGCTTGTTGCGGCTAACGTTTCTCGAATAATAATCTGTGTTTTCACGCAACCGTGCTCGTTGCACTATCTATCTATCTATCTATCTCTCTATCTATCCATCTCTCTATCTATCTATCTCTCTATCTATCTATCTATCTATCTATCTATCTATCTATCGAATCGCCTACGTCTGGGTGCCCTCAGGATCACCCCCTTAACTTAGGGTCTCCGAAATACTTGCAAGAAAAGCCAAATGTTCGTGAAACGCCAATGCTGGTTCTAGTGCTGACTATCCAATTTCGTGCATATATTTAGCGCCACTTAATAATGTTTCACTTAATAAAAAATTAAAACAGAATCACCTTTCATAGCATTGGTTCCCAAGTTACGTGGGATCTGTGTCTTTTTTGTTTTTCGCGGGCAGTAGTGAATGGCGAAATGTATGCCACGAAATTATCTATATTTGGTATTGCAAAGCACCAGTACTGTGAAAGCAATCGTGAACTTCTTATACAATAAAGCATTATGTAAAAAACACTCCGGAGATGCAGAAAATTGATAGTTGGCCTCGCACGACTCGGCCTCCTGCAGGCTTCGCAGCGGTTGCGAAGCGCAAGGATTGAACACTAATGCACCCACTCGCACAGCAGCGCACCATGCGAGCGCTGCCGGCAGTCATCAGCGTCGGGGCCATCTAATAGCCCCCCATGCTCAGCACACTAGGCAGTATATTTCTACACACTGTAGCGGTAATGTGTGAAATACGCGCTGGCCTTCTACGCCGATGCTGTGGATTAGAAGACACTTGGGACTATCTGGCGCACAGTCCGAAACACCAGATGCGAGCAGAAAATTCTCGAAGATGCGGATCCATTGTGGCCTGGCCACAGCAGGGTGGCCAGGCGTGAGCAGGAATGGGAACGGAGGTGCCAGTCCGGAAACACTCAAGGCGCAGAAAACAGTCAGCGAAAATGACGAAAATCTCACCCCCTCCTAAACGAGCGCCCTCATCGCCAATTAAGTGGCAGTGTCTGCCGCCGTTGAATGAAGAACTAGACAACCTGAGTGCCCATCGGCACAAAAGCCCCTTTATTCCAACTTGCGCAAGCTTATATACATAAAAAACACTACCGCCACCTGTGGCAGTGATCGCGAAACCGAAACCAAATAGGCAAATATACAACAAGGTGTTTTCGATTAGACTGTCCTATAGTGGAGGTAGAAGTGTAATCACATTCATTTCAGGTAAAATATGACGTAAGACAAAAATCATTTTCCTACTTATAAATCAAGGCTGTGAAATTTTAACCGCAGAGCTATAGTCTTTACTGGGTGTTTTCCGGTATGAAATCTAAATTTTCTCCCTTACGGTGTACAGTGTACTAGCCGTTTTGACAGGGCTATAAATTTTATAATGAGAGTGATACGTGGATATCTGGGGACGAAGCAATAAAACAAATGCTAATAAATAAAGCGAATGGTGTAAACGCAAATTCCCTTCACTCGTATTCTGAAATACGGAGTGATTACTTCAATTGAGGTATCAACAATTCAACATGCCAACGTAATGCAAGAATCGACATCCAAATTACACTCCAGTTGGTGATGGTAGAGCAACAAAAATTTAGAAAATATGCGAAGCATTTCTTCGCGGACTTCGGTGACTTTGAGCGTATCTATCGATCTATCTATCTACTAACCGCTTACATTTGGGTGCTCTCGTGATCACCCCCTTAACTTGGCGAGAACCAAAATCAGCATGAGAGGGTCAGACGGTTTCACGAACATGACGCGCTAGTGAAGACTTGAATATTGTCACAATCCAGTCGCGTACGTCATCCAACACTTCCCGCCAGACAGCGGCACATACTCACGGGCGGGTATGTGCCGCTGGTATGCGCGTATGTGCCAGAGGCGATTGACACTTAGTACCTACCTAGGAACGATGAGAACACACATGGGTATTATAATGCGTAAGCGTTAAGAATTACCCGACATCAATAGCGTCGACCAAATGATGGCATAGAATAAGTGTCAGTGTTGAGAAAAACCTGAAATAGACAGCGTTGACCTCGCGATGAATGCAAATAATGAATTCCAGGGTCCCAAAAGGAATCGAACCTGAGCATTCTGCGTGGCAGTCAAACATTCTCTCAAAGAGCTACGCCAGGCCTCGGAACTTTATTCAAATCAATGCTAATCTTCGTGAAACGTCAATAGTGGTTGCGGTGCTGCCTATCTAATTTTATGAAAATTACATATGCACTCCTCTGATACAGCCGTCATGTCGAGATGAGGTCAATTGTTGTTAGGTGTCATGCACTAAAATGATTTATGTAGCAGTGTCCAAGGCTGAGATTTTCGCGAGCTTCAGCGGTTAACATTATTTTCTGGTGTTGCTAATACGCATGTTCCAGTTGGCATCGTTCCGCAAATGCAAACAACTGGTTATATAAACATCTGCAACTCTTCAAGATATGTCTCTGAGTGCAACATTTGTACATATATTTAGCGCCATTTCATGACGTGTCGCTCAATAAAACAAAACTGCGTTGGGGTGACCTTCCCTCCGCATGCTTCGCATAACGTTGATTCCCAGGTACGTGGGAGCTCTCTTTTTTTTTTTTTTCAAGGAGTCCCCTGATATTTTGCTAGGTATAGCCAACCGGTATATCAAATGCTCGTGGATTCATCATATTGTAAAATTGCTAAAATAGCTCCAGTTCTTATAAGCAATTGTGCGGGATACACCTTGGACAATACGACACCTATGATGAAACAAGCGCTAAAAAATGCACACGCTAGGAGAGGACACAGGCAAGCTCTTACTAGCAACTGATAAATTTATTTCGAAGTGAACACTAATCTATGCATAACACGCATTTACCTCATTCCGAATCTATTGAATTGGGTCGGGGTTTCCAGCACCTTACAACCTTCTTAGAGGGACAAGCGGCTCCTAGCCGCACGAAACAGAGCAATAACAGGTCTGTGAGGCCCTTAGATGTCCGGGACCGCACGCGCTCTGCATTGAAGAGAGGAGCGTGTCATTATCAGACTGAGTAACCTGTGGAACATCTTTCGTGATTGGGATAGAGCTTGTGATTGTTTTCCTTGAACGAGGAATTCCCTGTATGCACGAGTCATAAGCTCGTGTTGATTACGTCCCTGCCCTTTGTACACACCGCCCGTCACTACTATCTATTTATTATTTTAGTGAGGTCTTCGGACCGATGTCCGGCGTGGCAGTTTGGTCGCGCCGTTCGTTCGGAAAGATGACAAAACTTGATCATTTAGAGGAAGTAAATGTCGTAACAAGTATTTACACGTGTTTCTTTCCGGTTGTGTGCCATCGATTATGGGTGTGGTTTTTTTATATATCGCGTTGTTGATGATGACAGGGAGAGGCCCGGAATGACTCACATGCGTGTAATGCATATATTATTGTTCGCTTCTAAATTAAATTTTCAGTTGGTGGTAGGTGCTCGTCTGTGTTCTCTCTAAGTGTGTATATATTTTAGCGTCTGTTTCATCATGAACCTTTACTAACACGCCCAAGAGAGAGTCATGCCAAATATAAGAACAACATCGCTACCTTCTAATATGCTTAAATCAATACAAAAAATTTTTTATAATCGTCCTATTAAATTGCTAAAAAATTGAGAAGTTCTCAGTCTCTTCAAAATTACTTCTAGAGTTGTGTGTTTTATTTGGCATGCCCATGTAGACTAAGAGAGCCGAATCAAATTGGCACACTGTCGCAGACAAACAGCAGCCCTGGTTGCTTTGAATATATCAAAATCATAGGATAGTGTGTAACATAAAATATCATTTGATTAATTAAATTTTCATGACATGCCTATTTATATGGTTAGGTGGTTTAGCGAGTTTTTAAATTGAAGAAAAGTTTTCACTAAAACGTAATAATTGAAATGTGCACTTCCAAGTTTGAGGAGTTCTTCAGCGAGCAGTCATGTCACCTCTCCTTTTAATATATTGCTAAGCACTATTCCTATTCATGATGATGTATACGCTTATGTATATGCAGATGGTATATCAGTTTTTATTCAGACACGAATACACTTTCATTATCATAATCGGTTACAAGCGTATATGTGCGTCGTTGAAAATTGGTTACAGGTTATCTATTTACGCCGGAATGTTTAAAAGAGCGCAATTATGGTTTTTCTTTTGGGTAAACCAGGTACCATTAAAATATCTTGCAACCTGCAGAACATACGACAATTGAACTCGGTAAAATATCTGAAAATATTTTATGATAACCACTTCCTTTGACATGTCCACGTTGAATACCTAACTATACATACATACATACATACATACATACATACATACATACATACATACATACATACATACATACATACATACATACATACATACATACATACATACAAACATACATACATACATACATACATACATACATACATACATACATACATACATACATACATACATACATACATACATACATACATACATACATACATACATACATACATACATACATACATACATACATACATACATACATACATACATACATACATACATACATACATACATACATACATACATACATACATACATACATACATACATACATACATACATACATACATACATACATACGACTAATATAACCAAACTAGAAGCATACAAAGCAAAGCTGTAAGATTTATTTACAACAAATATAGACGCACAGATTCCCCAACACATCTTTTAACTCAGTCAGGTTTACAAACGCTGTCCACAAGAGCGAAACACGCTCGCTTAAAACTACTTTTCCAGCTAGTAAAAAATAACTACAAAATAGATTCATCCAAATACCTTTCATTTTCACAGGCTCGGCAAACTCGCAATAAACATGCGCGCACGTTGTCAGGATACGCATGTAGGAACGACACGTTTAGGTACTCATCCTTCCCGCGCGCGATAGCGGAATGTAACCAACTTGATGCCACTATCACAAACTCCCAATCGCTATCAGAATTTATTGCACAGATAGAAAAAACTGGGCGCGCATAACAGTTTATACGCATGCAGGCGCACCGGTCCAGATCTGCTGTTCGTTAGTTAAAGCAACACCTTTTTCAATGTTCCTTTCACAGTAGTATAGCTATTTTTGAAGTATGCTTTCAGTGCTTGCTATTCCTGTCACAACTGTTCCATTTACGTTTTGCCTCACGATACCAATGCTCACATAAGTTCCTTTCTTCAATCATGTATTTTATTTCTATCGCCTTTCGGCATGGTTTTAGCTCTGTATAATGGCTATAACTTGCTTTGTATCTTGTGATTATTGCATACATTGTGTATTAATAACATAATTAACGTTTAACTTCTGTACTGCTTAATGGTTATATGATCCTCATGTCCTGTTATTATGCTTGCATGTTTTACGTCTACATCCTTTTTTTGTGTGAAAAATTACTGTATTGCCCAACTGCCACGCTCTCGAAGGAGAGTAGCAGTATTGTCAATAAATAAATAAAAAATAAAAATACATACATACATACATGCATACATACATACATACATACATACATACATACATACATACATACATACATACATACATACATACATACATACATACATACATACATACATACATACATACATACATACATACATACATACATACATACATACATACATACATACATACATACATACATACATACATACATACATACATACATACATACATACATACATACATACATACATACATACATACATACATACATAGAAGTACGGGTGCTGGAAGCCCTTCAAAAGGTTGGGCAAAGGTCGATCGGGGATGCAAGATAGGCACACTAATTTTGGTTCACAAAACCCAGTATTACAAACACCCAGTATTAGAATTCGGATGTGTTTTGTATTCTGAAGCGCCGTCTTATAAACTGCGTCCTCTTTTATACTCTTAGAAAGAGAGGCCCTAAGGCTTGAACTACCGATATAATTATAGCCAATAATGTCCTCTATTTAGAAGCAAAGTCACCCTCTGGCCGGTTGAGCATACTAACATTACAAGCATTCCCATAAATTATCAATATATGATAAACCTAAACGCGATTTTTATAAATCAGCGAGACTTATTTTTTTTCTATCTTATTGGCCTCGGTTCCATACACCGCAGCTGAGCTACGTACAAGCACTTGTTGAACCAGTCGATGTTAAATTGAATGAATTTCTTTCCAATGGTCATGAAAGACAGTACCTCTAAGTCATTTTGACTATATATAGCCCAATAATTCGAAAAAATTGCCTTACCGGTGTCTTACATGGAGCTCAGCCAGATGCGGGACCCTGTCACCTTCCGCCGAATAAAAATAATGGTATTTTCCTTTCTTTGTTCCTTACCAGGTGTTAAATGGGCTTTTACAGAGACATTTAGTGAAGATAAATATAGCAATTATTATCAGGTGCCTTAGAATCTGAGGAATAATTCAGAATTGGTATCATCTTCGAGACCTTCAATTGGTAATTTTCAATACAGCACTTGCCAGTTTCTTATCATCATTTTCGACGGAATTTCTAGCAGTTATATAAGAATTACGAAGCTCCCCAACAACATCAAATATGGCAATATAGTTACAGACTCTTTATCTTTGTGCTCAGGAGACGCTCCAAAAAGTGACTCTCATTTATCTCGTAGTTTTCATTTTCTGGTCTCTATCCACCTAACTCTAACCAGATTATTCTGGGTATAGCGGGCCGCAAAGGAATAAAAATGAATGAAATCACGCACGCTCTGGCGAAAGCTACTCTTAGTGGTCAGATACTCTCAATTATGCCGACAACAGCTCTAATAATTCGTGACAGATTTAGAAGACGTGCCATTGAGCAAGACACAAAGAAAACATTATTCGCTCATCTAAACGAGTATCGACACCTCTTGTTCCCTTGGCGTAGGAGTTCCTGTTCAACATGACAAGAGGCAATCATTTTTATAAGATTGCCCTGTCGTTTTCGAACATTAAACTAGTATATGCACAGAGCTGGTATGGCTCCTTCCCCTCGTCGCTCGTTTTACAATGATAGAAAAAGGATCGTGAACCATTTCTTATCATGCAACTACTTCAATTTCTTGATGAGAAGGATTCTCAATATGGTGTTCAATCGCATTGGAGTGGATTTTAAATTTTCAAATATTTTATCCTTGGGAGCATTAGGTCATTGTGGATTTCCGTTCTGTCGCACAGAAAGTTCTATCTGATTCAGGGTGGCTTTGATATCGATTACCATCATTATTTATTCTAACGTATATGTAACTAATCTGTGATACAGTATTAGTGATCATTTTTACTTATAAATAATTCGTTTCTCCGCCAACTCTCACAGTGGGTGTCACCCATATGTACAGGTGGTAATAATAATCATCATTTGCGCGAACGGCTCACGGCGTGCAGCGACGGCCACTCACAGCCGCCGCCTCCTCTTGTTCCGCCATGGATGAACATCGGCGAAGTGCAGCTGCATGCAGGTTGGACACCGCGCTGTCCCAGCGCAAGAAGCCGTCGGAGCAGTGTCTGCTGAGACTCAAACAGGACCTCAAGAACATCTTCGACAACCCTCTGCCGGGAGTGTTTGTCGAGCCCGAAGAAGGCAACATCAACTACATCCACGCCATCATCGTGGGACCCGACAACACGCCGTACCAGGGAGGCTACTTCCATTTCGTGCTCAAGTGCCCCCTCTACTACCCAGCCTCTCCACCACAGGTACACTTCATGACGACAGACGGCGGAAGGGTGCGCTTCAATCCGAACCTATACAGCAGTGGGCTCGTCTCTCTCAGCGTTCTGGGCACGTTTCACGGCCCCTCGTGGAACCCGGAGATGACCATCCAGACGGTGCTGGTTTCGATCCAGTCATTGTTCGTCGAACACCCTTTGGCCAATGAACCTGCACTGGGACGCGAGTTCGGAACTTGGCTTGAAACGACGACCGGTTACAACGCCAAACTGCGCTTCCAGACCCTAAGGGTCGCGATTTGCGACGCACTTGAGGCTTGCCTCCTCGGCAACTCATCGTACCCGCAAGTCCTGCAGCAGGCTGTGATGAAGCATTTTGTAGAACAATATGCCAAGTACGAAAGTGCAGCCTGCTCCCAACTTGGCGATGACTCAAGCGTGGAGGAATCTCAGCAGCACGGAGCGCTACTCGAGCGACTGCAGGACCTGTATGGTCGAATACTGCAGAGGAACGCTACAATTTAGAAAATGTGGCCATGCGACCAGAAGGGCACCATGAACTACTAAGGCTCATGGGGACTTTTTTGGAGCATAAGAGTTACCTGTGCGATAGTGCCGGATCAAAGGACTACGTTTCGCACACACACTAGGAGAAAATTAGTTAGCAAAAGTTAATAAACCAGTGGCATAGCCAGAAAATATTTTCGTGGGGGAGAAGGTAATCACACCGACCAGAAAGGAGAAAGGAGGGCGGAGCAGGCTGATGCCCGAGTCCCCCCCCTCTCCTAAACTCCTGGTCTCTGTGACGTGACTATCGCCGGTGCTTTAGGCAGATTGTGTATATCTTTATCAAAGTCTTGAGACTCCCTCGCCCCTTGCGTGTATTCCAGTGAAGAGAGGAGTTAGTAAATAATAAAAGTTAAGTAATCGCTTTAAAATACAGTAAACGACAGGTACAGTAACCATCAGGACTGACGGCCTCTCGTCACACCATTTCTTAAACTAGTCTTCGAATCATTGTGACGTGTACTCGAATAATATTTCAATTCGAGGATGGCTCTGCTTGCAATGTGGAATGAGAGGTAAACGCAGCATGTTTTTTGCAAAGGAATAATCACATTTCGCTTAAGCCTATTTCCTGAGCGAAATTTTTGTGGTCAATTTTTGTGACTGCATGCCTATGGGAATACTTTTTTATTTTAGGCTCTATATGTCAAGCAGCCCTGACGCATTCAATCTATGCCGCCCGTGTATAGGTCACACTCACCTCACCCAGATCAGCCAGAATGGGAACATTGCAAGGAACCTCTGACTATCAATCATATTTTAATAACATGCCCAGTCTTTGAAAAAAGTAGACACGTTTATTTTAAACAATTTTACAGAACACAAACACCTCTACACCCAATTTTAATACTATCAGAAAATGCACCCAGCCCCATACAGGATGTGTTTAGGGTGCTAGACCCTGCAGGTCTTCTAAACAAACTGTAAACAGAAATCTGTTTTTCATCTCATATTTTAACCCTATTATTATAATCACCCAATGTCTGGCGCATCATAGCCGTTGTTGCTTTTGCGCCATAAAACCCAACGTAACTAACTAACTAACTAGCATTGAAACCTTTTAGTGAACATTTCCTACTTTACTGCGTGCATCCAAGCATGCTTGCAATACGCAATAAGTAATCGTTTTTGTAAGTTATGAGGCTCGTTGGCAACTCGTTTTTGCGCACGTTATTTTTCGGGCAGATTTTTTCGCAACATTGGTTGACCTTAGAGTTCCCTGTGGCGTTCGATAGCAATGAAGTAGTCCAATCGTAGATGTAATGTCGTGAAATGTGCCAGGGCAAGGTTATCATTGTTGAGAAATATTTGCTTAGTCTCAAACAAAAATGCACACGGGACCATACTATACATACACACCTATAAATAGCTTGTTCACTGTGTATACCAGCCATAAATATTAATTACGTGCAAAAAGTCATGATGTTGTCTTTTTGAGTTTTTTTGTAACTCCCGTCGCTCTCCTCTTCGAAATGCCAGCGTTGCGGCAAAGTGTCTTCTGTTTTTAGCAAACGTGTGACCATCATTTCTCTTTACGTCAACTAATGAAAACTGTACATATATGTATATCACCATGCAGTATAGATATGCCGTGTATACACTGTTCTAACTGGTACGGGCATTCATGTTTGCAGCACTTACGCTGGCGCGAAGAAAAGCAGCCTCGTGCCACACAAATTCTTAAGTGATCGGTTCACTAGTGACGAAGGAATGAACTCCGGTTTTGTTTAGAGAATAGTACACCATAATCAATTTCTCAGAACACGTGAACTCTCACGAAAATTTCACGAGAACTGCCAGCACATGCAACTTGTTCAATTAATTACGCGGTACTGTGCACCATCCCTGCCTGTCGGTTGTCTGTATCGGGCATTCTGATGCAAGGCGCTGTAATTCCATGCTTGGTAAGTTCAGAGAGCGCTTTACAATTCATCGGTACACCTTGAAGATTCTTTTTCTGTTCTGCCTTTTTTATTTTATTTTCCCATTCTTTTTCCTTTTTCCTTACTTCCGAATCTGCCACTCTTCCCACTGCCCAGGAGTTTTCTGACATGTACTCGATTATTATTTCAACTTCAGCTTGCAAGGGGAGTTGGTAGCATACAGGCTACGAAATGCAAGCGAGAGAAGCGAGAAACCTCAAAATGTCTGCGATGCATGCGGTTGCCAATATCCCAAAGGTATTGTTCCCAAACGTGCCCCATGTTCTAAAGATTGTGGCAACTCTGGCCGTGAGCACAGCTGAAGCAGAACGCTCTTTTTCATCGCTGAGATCCATAAAGATCAGACCGGAGAGTTACAACAACAGATGACAGATTGGTTGGCATCGATCTTTTAAACATCCACCTTGAATGACAAGTCCGCCCCGAAGGCATAAGACAGTGATAGTATACCGGGCTTACCGGGATATTAGGCGAACCGTGATAACGGGATCGAAGTGCCCATGTGCAGATACGTACGTTGCCCGTACCGATTAGCATGCGCGCTAGCTGCTTTTCAGCTTCAACCATACCATGTTAGCGTTGGGGTACGTAAAACAACGCGAAGCTCTCGGACGCCCGCTTCGAAGTAAGTTGGCGTGTAATTGTTGAAATATTCACTTTGTTCACACCAAACGACTGTTTAAAGTGGCTTCGCTTGCCTTCAGTTAGCTTCGATGACTGAGTGTTACGAATAAGTTAGTGTAGTTTTCGAGATAGATTCCTATTTCGAAATCGTCTAAGCCTAACTATAAGATCGATGTAAACAAATCGGCAACATATTTTTTCGCATATGGTGCGTGGTTTAGTTAATATTTATTTACTCTCAATATTCTTGAAATAAGCTTCATATATTGCTTGGCGCTGTATGTCACAACCAGAAATCACGGTTTCTTTTCTTTTTCAAATGTCTTACTTTTTAACCATTGGAGAGCTGAGGCACGTACACCACGTAAACGCTATCCCGCTTAATTGTAAGACGCTGCCCGCAACGAACGTTTGCTGCACGATAGCGTCTTTTTCTTAACATTCGCTATCACGCTAAAGGTAAACTATAACTGCCTATTTTCTCTGTTCTTTACCGGGAACGTAGAGGCGCCTTCAGCTGAATGTGTTGTATCAACAATAGGTGCCTGCTTAAACTCACGGAAAAAAGTTAGCTGAAGTTGTTCTTGGATTGAGATGTTTGCGGACAGCCTTAAAAACATAGTTGCTAACGATCCATTGGATGAGGTTAAACATCCGAATACCACAATATGAATATAAGAGACGCCGTAGTGGGGCGCTCCATAAGTTTTACCACTTCTGGTCTCAAGCATGCACCTGTATCAAAGTGCAGGGACTTCGAGTATTCCCGCCTACATCGAAATACGACAAGAATTTGAGTCAGCAACGGAGGACCATAACCATTGGACAACCGTGGTGGGTAGTAAAAAAGACGGTTTTGGTAAAGTCACTACGCACTACTTTTCGTCCAGCTGTAAGTGCTCAAGTTCAACTGATTGAGATATATTGCTGAAAATGAGTCTCACACCATGGCAGAGTGCTTCCATTCTATACTGTTGCCTACTTCTTGCTTTTCGGTGATATCTTGCACTTGCAGAGGTGGTTCGTAGGTATGAAAGGTGTGAACAGCAATGCAATTACCAAAGTTTGCGTTTAATATATCGCGCAAATGTTTGGCAACATATGAGGCATATAATAAGACATGAAATGCGCAGGATAATTTTCGTGTCAATTGAAAAAGATAACCAACAGTATTCTTGTATGTCAAGTGTCTGCTGTACATTGCTTGCACAGAGTTTATTTCATTTCTTGTAAAAAATTATGGTTACTATGTGTATCGTTCTTCATTTAGCATTATATGTTTGCTCATGCTTCTTCATTAAGTGCACTTTTTGTTGCGCATATGTCGCTAGTTGCATAAATCGCTCGGTATACCCCATAGAGTTTCCTAATATTCACCTGAGGGAGCTCTAGTACTAGTATCTATGAGAGCTACAACGCCTGGCACTTCATCAAGCATGGCAATGATGGGTAGTACACAAATTTGTCAAGCCTTTGTACTTCTCGCTAGGTGTGTGTTTGTGGGGCTTGAAGTAGTTTCCTCAAAAAACAAAAATGAGCGAATGTTCCACGGTTGCACTTCGCCACCTTATTGCTTTTGGCTTACCTTTTCAAATCTGGTCACAAAATTCTAAAGGGTTCGTTCTTTTCTACGCGGCAGTAAACGAAGCCACGAGGGCGATTCGAGCCCCGCAAGTACGAAGACTAGTCAAATCTGTGTACTACCCATCATCCCCATGGTCGCTGAACGATCGCACCCAGAGACCCCGCTTGTTAATTTAGGAATATCTATAGCGTACCTTTCTATAGTCCTGTCAACCTAAAGGGACGAACAGGAAGCAAATCAATAATTAGAAAGGTAATTTTTCGCATGATTTTTCAGTGTTATGCTTCTTATTCTTGTGCTGTTTTCCACACCACTGAACAATAAAACTTGTGTGCACTACAGCTGTCCACACTGCATTTCATATAACAATGCTTTGCGTTGATGACCAACATATTTTAATTATCAGATTAAGTAATACGGTGAGTATTTTAGTAGGGCTTTGTAAGGTTGTGATTGGCCTACAACTTTTGCGCGTGCTGCAACTTCGTTACAAGACAGCACTTCGGAATGATTTAGCCATTAGGGCATAGTAAAGACATGTATCAATATATTTTACGCTCGTATATAAGAGAAGTTCGGCGAATAAGCCGAATATTCGGTCGCACGCGGGTTTGTGTGAGTGTCTGAGTGTGTGTTTGTTTGCGTGGCTGTGTGTTCATATTTTAGCAGAACGTGCGAAGGTTCAATAGAAATGTTAGTCTCTGGCTTGAGTACTGGGGAAAGGTGACTCTGGAGTGAAAGAGTGTTGAACGACGATGGAAAGGTAGGGAGATGAGAAGATGGTTTGGTTATGCTGGAGTATCTTTACATACATGCATCCTGTCCAGTGGCTTCTAAGAATGCGAAGACGGCTCCTATTAACACAATTCTGAGCATATGCTGCTGGTTTCGGGCGAAGAATTCTTAAAACAATGTACTTATTCACTATATGCACGTATAGTCCTCGTTGTCTTCATTACTGACCTAATAGGCTCTGAACATACCTTACAAGTTAGTCTTTCTAAACGGAATGACTCTAATAATTATCCCTAATAAATTATGAAAATTCTAATTGGGATGTCACTGTTACCCTGACGCGCTGTAGTCATTTAAACTGTATATATGACGTTTTTGCACAACTCTGCGTTTTTAGGTACAATATACATAGAAAGCCACCTTCCTATATCAAGACTGCCCTTCCCTCCCTAGGGCTCATTACTCTCATTGTCGATATTCATAGCAAGAAAAGGAAAATCTGGGTGCTAGCCCTGCTGCCTAATATAAATGAAGCGTGGCAGACGAGGAAGAGATAAAAGGTGCTTAGAACAAAAGATATTTTAGCTGTTTGGGGACACAATATGTACTCCAACAATAGCTTAACGTCACAAGTGATCAGGCGAGAATGCAATATTATCGTTTATTTATGTATCCAGGGTGACAAAAAACTAGACCCATTCTTCGAAGCAGCACTTGTTACTGTACAACGGATCATAACTCACACTCAAGTTGGTCATATGTATAGAACGTTCAATATAATCAAGGACACGGAGAGTTCGTGCTGCGAGTGTCTTGAGAAGCTGCTGCACACGTTGGCTATACACATCCTGGAAAAGCGCACTGCTATCCCACAGGAGGCTATCAGGAAGCGAAAAGTCACTCACGACGACCCTAAGCCCATGCCTTATCAAGAGGGCTGTCCAGGATCTTGCGGGCTAATTGAAGGACCCTGAAACTGCGCATCAATGCACAAGGCAGGCCGTTAAAGTGTTTTCTGAGTAGCCACGGATGCGTAGCGTATCTCAGGCCGACGACTTCAAGCTAGCGCATGTACCGGTCGTCAAGAAGCGAAAAACGCTAGCATCCCCGACGCCTCCAGGATAGCCCTCGTAACACAGCAAAAGGTGACAGCAGGGCACGACCAGAAGGCGTTTCGCGAAGAAGACACAGGTGCGGAGCGGAGGCGCTTTGCGAATGAGCTCGCGCCCGTGCATGACGATGTCGCATACATTTCGCAGGAATCCCGCAAGTCCGAAACGGCGCTTCACAAACACAAACACTAGGTCTTCACCCTTTGTTCTGCGCTTCGAGGTGGCGATGCCACAGTCATGCTGTCCGATGTGAGCGTGGTGTCGCTGGACGGTGTCCTGAGATGAAGACATGCGCAGTCTTCTGTTTTCAAGACGCTTTGCGCCAAACAGGTGAGCCAACAAGGCCTCGGTCATACTTGTGGTGAGCTGGTGAAAGCGCGACAAGCATTTTCTGAGAACTGCAGGTTGAAGACATGCTGCTGAGGCTTCAACATGAGGACGAGTGAGCTAACGTGGAATGCCTTGCAGAACGAGCCACCACGCGCATATGACACGCGTGCTCGCGAAAGCTATGTAGCGATTAAGAAAAAGAAGAAGGCCAACGAAATTCCCTGGTGTACAAGGACAGTGCTGGCCTCATGGTAGCTAGAATAGGGCGTGCGCACGCCAGCCCTGCATCAAAAGCTCAATCTATATGTATGCATGCATTGCTTTAAAATTAGCGATATATTTCTTTAGTGCGTTCTTCAAGCCCTAAAATATTGCCGCGAGGCGTATTGCGGATAGTGTTGCGCATGCCGATACCACCGGCACGCGGCCTTATCGTGGTCCAGGATGCACCGCGACTCATCTGCGAAGATCATGGCCCGCACGTCGACCATTCGTTGATAACGAGATAGCGCCAGACGCTACGACGACTGTACCTCGGATGGTGAACGCGCCTTGCGTTCCAGTGGGACATTTCTGTTACCCGACGGCCGTCGAACGCGCCTTGCGTTCTAGTGGGACATTTCTGTTACCCGACGGCCGTCGAACGCGCCTTGCGTTCCAGTGGGACATTTTCTGTTACCCGACGGCCGTCGAACGCGCTGTTCGCCTCCCGCTAGGCCGGTGGGTCTGTCTTCTTTTAGTGGGCGCAAGTCCGCCAAATAAACGGATCTCCTTCTATTTCTACTAACCTCCCAGTCTCCTGTCTTCGGGCTACCCTCACTCTTACGTGACATCTGGTGGAGGTGCGGGGTACTCATGGTGGCTGTGGAAGCGTCCTTTCGTGGTCGCGTGGAGTCCGGTAGCGGTCCCAGCTCAGGTGGCAGGTTTCGGAGGCGGCGACTGCTTCGAGTATCTGTGTCTTCAGCGTCCTCGTTCATACCCCGCACCTCCACCAGATGTCACGTAAGAGTGAGGGTAGCCCGAAGACAAAACGTGGTATGAAAACCATGAGACCACACTGACCACCTGGGAATTTTTGAAGAATGAGTTGCTCAGGACCTTCACCAGCATCATGCGAGATGAAAGGGCCCAGCTGCTGCTAGAATCGAGGACCCAACAGCCCAATGAGACCCTAAACGTGTACGTCGAAGAAATGAAACGTCTTTTTAGGCGAGCGGACCAAGACATGACCGAAGACAAAAAGGTCGGATACCTAATGCGAGGAGTGAAGGAGTCGCTTTTCGCCGGTCTCATAAGGAACCCTCCTAAAACAGTCGCCGAATTTACTGAAGAAGCGCACACCATAGAAAGGACCCTGGACGCCCGGACTCGGTAATACAACCGCCCGTTTCAGCTCAGCTCACTCTACTCGGAACCGATTCGAGGTGGGCTAACCACCAACGATCTGCGGGAAGCTATTCGAGAAGTGGTTAAGGAAGAACTACGCCGATTGCTACCTCCTACCCCCAGCCCCCCCAAGGAGCATCTCTCTTGGACATAGTGCGTGATGAAGTCCAGCAGGCGCTTGGCTCTTCATCAGCGACGACTCGAACAGAGGCCGAAGCAATGACTTACGCCGCTGCAGTGAACACTAGGCCACCCCGACGAAACGAGCCCAGTCCTCGACGGTACGCTGCAGCCCCAAGTAGCCGTCCGCCCTTACCCGCCCACCCCACATACGAGAGACGCCCGAGCCAAAGAAAATGCGACACCTGGAGAACTCCCGACGACCGTCCCCTATGCTTTCACTGCGGTGAGGCCGGCCACATTCTTCGACACTGCCCCTACAGGCGGATGGGACTGCATGGCTTCTCATCTCAGGCACCACGGCCACGCCCTGGACAACGACCTCCGGCAATCGAAGACTACTTGCGCCATACAGAGTACTTGTCCAGCCGTTCTCCATCACCGCCATCCCCACGCTTCACGTCACCGAACCGCAGCAACAACGAATGAAGAAGGTCCCCAAGCCCCCGTAGGGGAAACTAAAACCAGCAACCTTTGGAGATGAGGTTGCTTCAAGAGGAAAAGCTGAAGACCCTCCACCGACGACCATATATGACGACAGCATATCATCTACGACGACGACAACGCACAACAACCCAAGCCGCGAGACGAAGCAAAACAAAGCAACAAGACGAAGCCGTGACCCGAACCCAAAACCAACGCGCAACTCCAGCCCACGTGCCACCGATTTTGAAGTATCTATCGATGGCCACCCGGTAACTGCCTTGATTGACACAGGAGCTGACTACTCGGTCATCAGCGGGCCATTGACAGCACAACTGAAGAAGGTTAAGACGGCTTGGGACGGCCCGCAGATCCGCACAGCGGGAGGCCACCTCCTCACCCCATCGGGGCGATGTACTGCAAGGGTGACATTCGATGGTCACACATACCTTACCACTTTCCTGGTGCTCCCACAGTGCTCCCGTGACGTCATTCTCGGCATGGACTTCTTGACTCAACATCACGCGGTTATTGACCTGGCGTCCAGATCCATCAAACTTTCCTCGGATCAAGCCATAAATTTATACTCGGCACCACATAATCGCGCAGCCCTCCGTGTGCTCGAGAATGACGTGAGCATCCCACCCCGATCAATGACCCTAATCCCCGTAACCACTGGTACTGCCGAAAATGCTCATGGCGTCGTCGAAGGTAACATACAGCTTTTTCTTGGCCGTGATATCGCAATCGCAAGAGGCATTGCGGACTTCCGGAATGGACAGGGCCCAGTGCTGCTAACAAATTTCAGCCAAGAACACCGTCACCTGGCCAAGGCACGACCATTGCCTTTCTCGAAGAAATCGCGGAAGTCAGTGACACCCTCCCCCTCTCGAATCCAGCGACCATCACCCCACAGACCCACAACTCGCAGCTGTCATTCGACATTAACCCTTCCTTGCCTCAATGCAAGCAGCAACTGCTCCAGAACATCCTTCGACGTTATGACGACTGTTTCGCCACTTCTTCACAGGTCCGACACACTTCTCTGGCAAAGCATCGAATCATAACACAAGAAGACATCCGCCCTCTCCATCAAAGCCCTTATCGTGTGTCGGCACGTGAACGTCAGGCCATCCGAGAGCAAGTTGAGGAAATGTTACGCGACGATGTAATTCAGCCATCGAAAAGCCCATGGGTGGCACCAGTCGTCCTTGTCAAAAAGAAAGACGGAAGTCTTCGGTTTTGCGTCGATTACCGACGGTTGAATAGTGTACCCAAGAAGGACGTGTACCCTTTACCAAGGATCGACGATACCCTAGATCGTCTTAGTGATGCAAGGTACTTCTCGTCCATTGATCTGAAGACGGGGTATTGGCAAATTCAGGTTGATAAAAGAGACCGAGAAAAGACCGCCTTCATCACGCCGGATGGATTGTATGAGTTCAAAGTGATGCCATTTGGACTTTGTTCCGCTCCAGCAACCTTCCAGCGTCTAATGGACACAGTACTGGCAGGTATCAAGTGGCAAATATGTCTCGTATACCTGGACGATGTGGTCGTCTTCGCCTCCAACTTTAGCGACCACCTGAAAAGGCTCCGGACGGTACTGGACGCAATTAAGTCATCAGGGCTGACACTGAAGAAAGAAAAATGCCATTTTGCCTATGAAGAACTACAGTTCCTTGGCCATGTTATAAGCAAAGATGGCGTAAGACCAGATCCCGAGAAGACAGCCGCTATCGCACAGTTTCCTCAGCCGCAAGATAAGAGAGCAGTGCGCCGATTCTTAGGACTGTGCGCCTATTACCGACGCTTCGTCAAGAACTTCTCACACATTGCTGCCCCTTTGACGCAGCTCACCAAGTCGGACGCCCCTTTCGAATGGAAAGCTGAGCAACGTGACGCATTCAAAGAACTTCAACAACGTTTACAGTCACCGCCTGTGCTGGGTCACTTTGATGAAAATGCCGAAACTGAGATACATACAGACGCCAGCAGTATCGGCTTAGGTGCCGTTCTCGTTCAGAAGCACAAGGGCTGCGAGCGCGTCATTGCGTATGCAAGCCGCTCACTGTCGAAAGCGGAAGCGAACTATTCCACGTCTGAGAAGGAGTGTCTTGCGATAATATGGGCCACCTCGAAATTCCGCCCATACTTATATGGCAGACCCTTCAAGATCGTAACGGACCATCATTCGTTGTGCTGGTTGGCCAGTTTGAAAGACCCTTCTGGCCGCCTCGCTCGATGGAGCCTACGGCTTCAGGAGTTTGACGTGAAGGTAGTCTACACATCTGGTCGTAAGCACTCCGACGCAGACTGCCTCTCAAGAGCCCCTGTCGGCGCACCACCAAGCCATGAAGACGACGATGCCTTTCTTAGGCCTATCAGCAGCAGCAGCACCTTTGCATTACAGCAGCGCTGAGACCCGATCCTACAACAGTTGATCAACTACATCGAAGGAAAGGCCTCCATACCGCCTGCACTGTTCAAGCGTGGGATATCCTCCTTCTGTGTGCAAAACGGGGTGGTAGTTAAAAAGAACTTCACACCGAATAAGGCAGCTTACCTTCTTGTCGTCCCAAGCAGCCTCAGAGAAGAAATTTTACAAGCGTTACATGACGAACCCACTGCAGGCCACCTCGGTTTTACACGCACACTCCACAGAATTCAAGAACGATACTACTGGCCCAGCCTCTCCTCAGATGTTGCGCGGTACGTCAAGAGTTGCCGCGAATGTCAGCGCCGGAAGAGACCTCCAACAAAACCAGCTGGATTTCTCAAGCCAATTGAACCCCCGTCGAGACCATTCCAACAGATTGGTATGGACCTGCTTGGACCTTTCCCCACGTCAACATCCGGTAACAACTGGATCATAGTGGCCACTGATTACCTTACACGATACGCTGAAGCTAAGGCCCTCCCGAACGCCACAGCCATAGAAGTTGCCAAACTTTTGTCGAATCAATTCTCCTCTGTCATGGCGCACCTGAGGTACTAATAACAGACAGGGGAACAGCGTTTACGGCTGATCTTGCTCAGGCAATCTTACATTACAGTCATACAGATCACCGAAGAACAACTGCGTACCATCCGCAGACAAATGGTCTCACGGAACGCTTGAACAAGACCATTGCCGATATGCTCGCTATGTACGTGGACACAGAACACAAGACCTGGGACTTAATTCTGCCTTACGTGGTCTTCGCCTACAACACCGCGGTGCAGGAGACCACTAAAATGACACCATTTATTCTCGCCCATGGGAGGGATGCCGTTATTACCCTGGACGCCATGCTGCCTAATGTCACCGATGAAAACAACCTAGACGTGGCCGCCTACCTTCAGCGCGCAGAAGAAGCCCGGTAGCTTGCTCGTCTGCGCATAAAAGACCAACAGCGAAACGACGCAAGACGCTACGACCTGCGGAGACGTGATTTAACATAAAGGCCAGGTGACAAAGTCTGGGTTTGGACGCCCGTTCGCCGCCGAGGATTAAGCGAAAAACTCATGCGCCGTTATTTCGGCCCATACAAAGTCATCCGTCAAGTGCATGAAGTGGACTATGAAGTGGTCCCTGATGGGGCTAGCTCATCCCAACGACGCCGCGCAGGACAAGAAGTGGTACACGTCGCCCGTTTGAAGCCCCATCATGCGCGCTAAAGGAGGCTCGCTGTTTGCATCTCTTGTTTCGTTTATATGTGCGTGATTCGTGCTTATTTGCCATTTACTTTCGCACAGGCTGTCCTTTTGTTTTGGTTTTATTTTAAACAAAGCATCGGGTCGATGCTTACGTTGAGGAGGGGAGCAACGCCGCGAGGCGTATTGCGAATAGTGTTGCGCATGCCGATACCGCCGGCACGCGGCCTTATCGTGGTCCAGGATGCACCGCGACTCATCTGCGAAGATCATGGCCCGCACGTCGACCATTCGTTGATAACGAGATAGCGCCAGACGCTACGACGACTGTACCCCGGATGGTGAACGCGCCTTGCGTTCCAGTGGGACATTTTTGTTACCCGACGGCCGTCGAACGCGCCTTGCGTTCTAGTGGGACATTTCTGTTACCCGACGGCCGTCGAACGCGCCTTGCGTTCCAGTGGGACATTTTCTGTTACCCGACGGCCGTCGAACGCGCTGTTCGCCTCCCACTGGGCCGGTGTGTCTGTCTTCTTTTAGTGGGCGCAAGACCGCCAAATAAACAGATCTCCTTCTATTTCTACTAACCTCCCGGTCTCCTGTCTTCGGGCTACCTTCACTCTTACGTGACAATATATTCGAACTTGCCTTAACCCCCCTACGTGGCCATAAGCGAATAGACGCAGTGAAGTATGTGCCTATTGTAGTGGGCGACCGGCTTTAAATCATGAAGTCGTTATTTTTATTGGCATTTTCTTATGCACGATGGCAATGTACGCTTGCTTGCAAGCGCATTACTATTGCAGTATTTCACGTGGTAGTGTGAATCCTGTGTACATAACGCGTCTGTTTGTGAAGCATGAAAATTACTTTCACTGCATTTCCACACAGAGGAAATTATTTTTGCTGTATTCACAAGCAGAGGCGTGACTGTGTAATAGAATTTCACAAAGCCTGAAATTTGTTGGCGAGTGCTGTACAAACAAAAAGTTGGCACTGCTTGCATTAGCGGCACTCAATCTCTATATACCTGTATCTCTTTTCATTGTTTTTCTCTGTACTCGTTATTCCGCTTTCTTTGTTTTTCTCTCCCTTTCTTTCTGACTCCATACTCTGTCTGTTTTCTCTATTTATTTCTTTGCGTGTTTCTTTGTGTATCTTTCTCTTTTTTCCCCTGTCTTCGTTTTCAATCTATGTGTCCATGTTTGTAAGCCTTTCCGCTCTGTGCTGGTTATATCGAACATCCGTGTTGCTGCATCTCACGTCGGACAAGTCGGCATGATCATCGGGTGAGCGCACGCCAGGCTCGCGTGTTTGGGTGGCGAAGCAAAAGATAAATGAGAACGCGAACCGGCGTGATAGTTTTTGCGAAGGTGAATTGGAGACTTGCCGAAGAGGTGAACGCTTAGCTTGTCAGATTTTACAGACTGTATATTTCTTTGCCTTCCGCCGAGAAGTGCTGTATTTTATTCAAGAATAGAAGCAAAGTGAAATGTTTAAGCAGTTCAGTGGTTAATGAAAGGAGGCGTCAATATCAAGGGTACTGGCTATAGTCGTGTGAAGGGACTTGCACAAGCAGGCGGTAGAGGAGGGGGGGGGGGGGGTCTTCTAGTGTTTCAGTTATTGAGGGCGGAAAGGCTACCCCACGATTACCTACCGGGGAGGGCGGTGCTGCGACGACCTTTGACCTAAAATCCCTGAAACTCCGCAAAGTAGCGACACTCGAGGCAAGCATGTACAAGCACGCTGCTTTGGGAGCTTCGCCCTTAAGAGAGGCTCTGAAAGGAAGCTCGTCCAGCTTTCACTGTGACAGTGCTGCGCGTTCCGCGAAGGCCTGGTTGTTTTTCTCTGTCTCTGGCAGTTACTCCATCATGAAATTTCTACATGAGCGATATCGGGTGCCCTGCACTTATGCTTTGTTCATTTATCTGCAATTTCCTCATGGTTTGAAGATAGAGGAAGAGGAGAAATAACTATGCTCAAGTTGCAATTTTATTGCCGTTTGAAAATGATACCATTCATGGTTCAATACCACTAATTCTTTTCATCAGACCACTTCTGAACAATTTGAGTACAAACTGAGCGAGCAATTGCATGGCTTGGCTACTTTGGTAACATTTAGCTTGAGTTTAGGTTCCTTTCGAGTTCATCCAATGGCAACCTTGGTGGCGTTGAATCGCGATAATTTATGGAACGGCAAGCGGTCTTCTCACCCATACCCTTTTCCGGGACTTTTTTTCTGTTACGTAAAAACATTTTTTTGTTTTGTAAAAATGCTTTATCCCAGTCAGCTGTTGCTGCCACCTGTCATAATAATGCAGAAACTGTACAGGCCTAAAATATTTGCAGCCCCTAATGTTACACCGAAATGAATCGTTAACAAGAACCCAGTTAACCTTCCGGTTTCTTACCTGAGGGCTGTTAATTTCCACCTGTCTAACAATTCTTCATTTCTTTCCTCTTATCGCCATTTTAGCGAGTCAAGTGTTGTGTCCTAGTCAGGAATTTTGCGAGAATAGAAGAGAATGAGCTCGCTCACAAATATCCAAATATTATTGCAAGATACCTTCATCCTGCACTGAACATAGAATCTGTCGAGGGTGATGATGATGATGATGATAGTGATTATGATTGTTATTTGGTTTGTTTGTTTGCTTCAATGTTGATCTGTTTACTCGGTTGTTTGTTCCGTCGTTCTTTTATTTGTTTGTTTATTTCTTGCGATTGGAGATTCAATGTCTTAAAGCAGATGTCATCGATTTGTTCAAATCCGTGCTCTTTGTGAGATCACAGGAGGAAAGTAAAGTTCGTGCTGTCGTTTATTTAACTGCAAACATTTAATACTTTGCTCATTGTCGACAATATACTCCTTTCTCAAGAAACTAGTCGAAAAAGTATTCCCCTCCTATTGAAGTAATTTATCTCAAAAATACAATTTCGCGATCGGCCATCGTCAACATTAACAATTTCGTATTACCTAAAAAACACGTACACGCGTTAGAGTGTTCCTCTCACTAGTGTCTTCGAGCTTTTTTGAGGTGCACCATTGTTTACCTTTCATTCCGTTACTTGATTTTGCGTGGAAGAAAATTAAAACAACGGTCAGGCACGTAGAGAACCATCGCTTACAACAGGGGCTCTAAATATTAAATACTTCTGTTTTGTCGTTTATCTAAGCGTCTTTGATGGTTTCTAAGAACAAGAAAGCACGATAATTTAATTATAGAGAGATAGAGCGGTCCGGTCCGCCTGAGCAAAGATGACTGGGGAGTGAAAAAGTGATGAATGGCGATGGTAAGGTAGGGTGATGCGAAGATGGTCTTGTTAGGCTGGAGTAACTCTAGAGACGTATATCCAGTCCAGTGGCTTCTAAGATGGTGACGACAGCTTCTATCACAACATTTGTGATGCTGGCGTCAGGCCAAGGATTCTAAAAGCAATGACCTTATCCACTAGACACACGTATTCTCCAGATTGCCTTCACTGCTGACCTCACAGACACTGCACATACCTTGAAAATTAGTCTTTCCAAACAGAATGACTAAATAAAAATGCCTTGATTGATTTGTGGGGTTTAACGTCCAAGAATTACCACTTGATTATGAGAGACGCCTTAGTGGAGGGCTCCGGGAATTTCGACCACCTGGGGTTCTTTAACGTGCACCCAAATCTGAGTACACGGGCCTACAAGATTTCTGCCTCCAACGGAATTGCAGCCGCCACAGCCGGGATTTGATCCGGTGACCTGCGGGTCAGCAGCCAAGTACCTTAGTCATCAGACCACCATGGCGGGGCATAAAAATGCCTAAGGATGTAATAAAGTACGGATAATTAACTGTGATGTCACTGTTACCTTGACGCGCTGTACACTGCGAAAAATATTTTCCTTTGATTACATAAAAAGGCGCAGGTAACATGCTGCCAACAACTTCCGTAAAAAGAAAATAATACACCAGGGACCGCGTAGAACACAGTCCGTTCATCTTTAATAGAGATCGCCGCAATGAATAAATAAAGTAATAGCTGCCACGGAACAACACCTGCTCAGTGGGGCCATTTCTCACACATTATTTGTAATACTATTGCTACATGTCCGTAAATAACAAACACGTTTTCATTAGATTCAACATGAGGCATACGTAATCAGCAGATCTTTTTTCTGCAAGTACAAGGTCATTCAAAAGTTCCCAGGCCACTATTCCAACTAATCCTGTGGCAGCGTCACCTGGGAACATTTGACTGCACCTACACATGCTAAAAATTTTACGAAGTGAATTCAAATGTTAAAGAAACCAACAAGGACCTGTTTCCTTTTCATTGAAATCAAATTTTACTTTCCCATGATCATAAAACCAAATACAGCACAGACATGCTACAAATTGTGTGAACCAAAATTGTCAAAAAATAATTTTATTTCGGTGGCTTTGTATCTGAAATTTAAAATACGAAGGAATATCATAACTGCCTAATACCCAAAGCACCTGTGTTGTTTTCCTATTCTAACAGTATTGTGCACACTTCTTTTCTGAAAAAGAAAAAAAAACATTTTACCAGCACAACTACAACCGGTGAAAACAGAGCAAAAAACAGTGCGAGCACAATTTGTTAATTTATTTCAAGGCTCCTAATAGGCCTTGTTAGAGGCACTGGCTTGCAGCACAAAAATAAATGATCACACATAATAGGAAAATTACGTATTATACAAAATAAAATAACTGAAAGCACAAACAACTTCATAAACACACCAAAATGTTCGTTAACAATATTACTTGAGGTAAAAGGATTGAAGGAGTAATTCAATGTATTAAACAATGCAAATATTAGGGTTTATGCATGCAAAATAACCCAGCGTTTTCTTGACCCTCACGAATATGGCGGAAAAATTTTTCACTTTCTTCAAGTTGGAAAGTCGTCCTGGTCATTTATTTCCGTTGCCAAAAATTTTGCTCCCTAGTTATGAGAGTCTGGCACCAACTGAGCTAAAAGTCGTCAAACAACAATTTTTTCAGAAGTTGTTTAGAAATCCACTAAATAAATGACATTTCCAGCAACATAATGAAGTAATCCAACTAAATATAATGAATTACTATTGTACATGAATTCTTCGAGAGCTTTTCACGCGAGCAATATAAAATAAAGTTGCAAGGTTTGAGATTTTTTTCTGGTAACATGGCCAATTCTAAAGACACAAAAACATATGTGCTGGTGACCTTCTTGACATGCTACAAAATAAAAATAAATTATGCACTGAAGTTCAGCAGATAGTCTCAAAAAATTGCGAATTTCACTTTTTTTGGGGAAAGCTCTGTATTCAGCATCAAAAAGCTTACCTTGGTGGATGGTCAAAAAACATGCACAACATTTTATTTCGAAGCTTTATGTACTACCTCAATATAGGTGAAGTTACTAAAGACTATTATTTTTTAACTCAAGAAGTATTGTTTTGAAATTGTGTATCTCCACCAGCTTTACCCCTACTTAACTCAAGCAGCATGAAGCACTCGGAAGGGCAATCTTCAACAGACTTAGGCAATCTTCAACAGACTTCCACAGACCTAGGATACACACAGCAAGCTTGAAGCGGAGCCATTGAAACTGGAAAGGGGCTATCATCTGCATTTCATCGCCAACAGAGGTGCACCACAATAAATGTCGCTAGGGTGTGGAGACCAGTAGTATAGCAAAAATATATTTTTCGCGTGGGGGTAATGTGTGAGGGGTAGGCAACTTCTGTCATACTTTATGTACATTCTTGTGTGTTTGTATGTGTGCATGTAGGTATGCAGATGCAAAACTCAGAAAATCACAGCCTACGTACGAAATGATTGATGATGTGTTGGGTGAAGCTTTAGAGGGTTTTATTGGTAACCGTGAATCCGCCTGTCTGTCTGTCACTCACACTAGCACCTTCTGCTGAGTGATTGATTAACTACCCGGTCACACACTGGTTAGTGTGGAAGGATAATACGGCTTTAAGATAAAAAATACCTGAAATGTGCTGGGGGGGAGGGGGGTAGGCAGCTCCTTTTGCTTTCCTGGCTACCCCACAGGTGATGACTCCCAGATGAGCCATCAGGCCGTTAAAAAGTAGGAAGTACACAATTATCCCTTATGCACCACATAAACGAGACTATCGCCTTGGCTACCAGTTCTTAATTTAAATTTTTTTTCGCTTCTGTATTCATGTGAACGCTTTGGGTCTCAGGGGGCAGGGTGCTCTCCTGAAAGCCGGAAAAATAAGAAATGGTTGTTTTACGATAGCGTTCATCAGTGTACTGCATCAATGCTACAAGCATGCTATAATTGATTGATTGATTGATTTGTAGGGTTTAACATCCCCAAACCACCATATGAATATGAGAGATGCTGTAGTGAAGGATTCCGGAAATTTTGACCGCGTAGGGTACTTTAGCGTGCATGCAAAGCTGAGCACACAGGCCTACAACATTTCCGCCTCCAGCGGAAATGCAGCCGCCGCAGCCGGGATTCGATCCCGTGACCTGCGGGTCAGCAGCCGAGTACCTTAGCCACTAGACCACCGCGGCAGGGCTACAAGCATGCTATAGGACATATGTACTGAACATGAGTAAATATTTTTTAGGTGTATAAAAGACACCTACTGCATTTGAACAACTCCCCTGGAAAGCAGGAAGTCTGACTTTATATCTATAAAGCTGCATGGCTAACCTGTAAGTCACCACACTGAACCCAGTCCTTGTAGCACCCCTCCGCTGGCAATGGAATGCAGATGATAACCCTATTCCCATTTCAATTACTCTGTAGAGAACACCACACGCGCTCTCTGTATAACAGGTCAGTGGGATTCTGCTGAAGATTGCCCTTGCGAGTGTGTCATGTCGCTTGAGCTACGTAGGCGAGAAGCTCGTGCGGATACATGCTTCAAAAAATTTTTTTTCAAATTTAAAAATAATACTCTCCAGTAATTCCACCTATAAAAGCTTGACTATTGAGGTTTAATATGAAATTTTGTGCATATTTATAGTCCGATCACCAAGGCAAGTTTTTAATGCTGAATACAGAGGTTTTTGAAACAAAGTGACATTCACAATTTTTTTCAGACTACCTGCTAAAACATCAGTGCCTAAATATTTTTAATTTGTAGCATGTCGACAGGCCACCAGCACATATTTTGTGTCCTAGGAACTTACCATGTTCCCAGAAAAATACAAATGTGGCGACTTCATTCAATATTGCTCGCGCGAAAAGCCCTTAAATATTGGATATATGTAATTAGCTCATTATTTTAAAGTTTGATAACTTCATTACCTTGCCAGAAATGCCTTTTATCGAGTGCATTTCAAAAACTTCTTTTGAAAAAAAAACTTCTTTGTCACCTGTTACCTTATCTTCAGATGGGTACAAACATTAATTATGGCAGTATTTATAGAAATTCACACAATTATTTATTTAACCAGGGCTAATAGCCGGTTGGGTTGAATGTATGAATTGAACCATTTTCTACAAAGAGTCCATGGCCAGTTTAAAATTTAGGAAAAGCGGCCACTGGTAACCAACGCAGCGCGATGCATTCTGATCATTTTAGCTGGCGAAACCGAAACCGACGCACCAAACAGTGCATCTACCATTAACATAGACAATTCCCTCCATGGCGACACTGTTTTTCTTGCATTGGGGGAGAAGATTAAGTGAGCGTCGATAAGCGAGTACAAAGCAAAGTGTCTAAATTGACGGTTGATAAAGGCTAGAGAAACAGTGTCGTCGTTGAGGGCGTTGTCAAAATTAATGGTAAATGTGCTGTCTGGTGCATCGGTTTTTGTTTCGACAGGTAAATTAGGCAGATCGCATCGCTCCACGGTGATTATCAGTGCTTGATTTTCCAAAATTTCAAAGTGGCTATAGACTTTTCATACAAAGGATTTGATTTTGCCCGTTGGACTCGGCTAGCTACTACCACTGGTAAAAAAGGTAATTATCTTAATTGGTATAATAACTGCCGCAATTATTGTTTGGCACCCTGCCGCGGTGGTCTAGTGGCTAAGGTACTCAGCTGCTGACCCCTGGGTCGCGGGTTCGAATCCCAGCTGCAGCGGCTGCATTTCTGATGGAGGCAGAAATGTTGTAGGCCCGTGTGCTCAGATTTGAGTGCATGTTAAAAAACCCCAGGTGGTCGAAATTTCCGAAGCCCTCCACTACGGCGTCTATCATAATCATACGGTGGTTTGGGGATCTTAAACCCCACATATCAATCATATAAGGTTTGTGCCTATCCGAAGATTTCTTTTGTCACATGAAAGGTGATGCCGCAATTAGCACCCAAGCGCCTCCTTTCTCTAGTTTTTGGAGAATATTGGACACATCTCTTGAAACACCCTGTATTTCATACACATGCAGACAACGCGAGGTAGAAACAAACGATGAAGAACGAGCAAGAAAAAATAACGAGCTCATAAAGAGACCACCTTATAGCCAGAAATGTTTTTCGGAAGGGGGTACACATGTTGATGGCCATGAAAAATGAGTTTCTTCATTACTTGTGCTCAGTAGGACAACCCACAACATGCGAATTTGGGGCGGGGGGCACGAATTCCTGGGGCATTCCTCTGGCTATAGGCCTCCACTGGGAACACTTCCACAGAATACAGCAAATGTCACAATAGCGGAAGAAAAGTTGCCGTTATTAACAGATGTAAACGGAGGTCTGCACAAAAGAAAGTCTTTAACCCAAGTGAGCAAATTCAGAAGAACGTTTTGTTTGTTAGTACAATATGTAGCGAGAAAACCTATCAAGAGCTGTAGAAAAATATGGAAACAATCTATCAATAAGAGCCCATGTCAAGTAACAAATGTATACAGTCAAAAAGGCCAGCAAGTATAGTGTCACATAAAAAGACTCAGGAAAGCTGCACTCACATTTGAAAATGATGTTACGAACCTTCAGCTAGAGGGCTTGCCTTGCAACAGGAAAGCTGCTACTCATCAAAGATTAAACTTCCTAATTGTTATACAAGATAGCAATGATGGTTCTGATCTTACTAGTTGAAAAGTGGCTTAAGCATGAACTCTTGAAATCATAGTATAGTTGCTGACTTTTTATACAAACTCCTTCACGACTCCGCCACTCATCCAACTGAAGTAATGTAAAATAACGAACGAAAATTTGGATGCCTAGTACTAGGGTGCTATTTTGTCTTTTTGTGCTCTAGCTCACTAATTTGGTATGCTGTCAAACACAGTAGCAATGTGCCAAAGATGTTTACAATACTCTTACTGGTTGCCAGCACTAAATGTTTGCACTCACTACGGCTCGAAGTTGCGAGTGTGAAATTCAACACAGAAATTACAACTGCGGGTCTTAAAGGTCACTTTTCGTAGGCTATGTTTTAAATGTGCAATGTCGAAAGGAAATTTCAAACTGGCTAATGACAACAAATTAAACATGATGTACATGGTACAGGTTTGTTTCACACTCACTAACGCGGAAGAACATTAACAATGAGTATGAAATTTTGACTGTAGTTCTATAGCCTCAAACAACGAAGATAAGGGTGTGCTTATCAGCGCTTGATCACCTGTCACAGTTCCATGCTGCTCGACTGAACGCAGAACCATCCAGAAATAGCCGTGGAGGATGCAGCAATAATGATAGCGCAGGACAATTCGCTGGTGATGCGGTGACCCGAATTCCTGCAACATCAGGTCTCCAAGGTGCTTGTGGCATGAACAGTCATAGTGGTGCTGGCATGAGAGGTGACAGCTGGCCAAGGAAAAATAGAAGCAGCACCTGGAAGAGAATAAATAGTGTGACATTGTAACTGCTGTTTATTGACCCCATGACATGAATAATGTGAGATGCTTGTCTAGCACGATGTCAAACCTTTTTCATCAGTTATGTCTGTGCATACCTGCACACTGCTGTCTGTGGCATGTGGGTATGACCCATGGGATTCACTGCCTATGTTAACTCAGGAACTGCAACAATGCACTTTCGAAATTTCCGAGTTAGCATCAAGGAGACAGTACAACAGTAAATTTGTTGCCAATGATAGCAGTTTCACAACGAGTGAAAATTTTCAATCAAAAGACACAGTAAATATCAGTTGTGGCTGAATTTGAACCTTGGAAATCCAGGTGGTGTACATAGCCACACTAGTGGTTGTAAATTCTCCAGCAAAGTTTAGTCAGGCATTGTATTGAAGCAATGTCAGCAATGTCGATTGTGTTTGCAATGTTGGCTATCCTTGTTTAAAACAATGTAATAAACAATGTAATAAACAATATATATATATATATATATATATATATATATATATATATATATATATATATATATATATATATATATATATATATATATATATATACTCATATATGACTCAACAAACTACAATGAAGCGCTGTTTTACCTGGTAGAAATGAGGATATAATGTCTGTGCTCTTAAAACCACAGATGTGAGTGCAGGCATAATACCATCAGCTACTCTTGAGGCATCAGTGCGATTTACATATCTGGAAGGCCCTTCATATGCTGAGAACTCCTAAGTTGACACAAAAATATATATCAGCTTAATAACAATTGACTCAAGGAGTAAAAAAATGCAGCCAAGACAGCCTGCCATTGAATCTTTCACGTGAAATTGATCTCCACTAATCATGAAATTCACTGTATAGTATTTGGATTTAGTCCATGAGATTGTTTAAAAACCACACTATTTTAATGTTATCTCTGTGCCCTCTGCTGCATTGTGAATAATAATTATATCCCACGTATAACACTAACAGAACTTAAAAAAAAGGAGCGTGTTTATAGTGTGTGTGTTAAATCAAATATATGCAACAAAATATAAAAGTGAGTGTATATGGACTTCAAACACATCTTGACACTAATCACCTGAGCCAATTTCTTGCCCTGTAAAAATTCAGTTCTCTCTGAAAAGAATAAGAGCTTTCCAATTTAGTATACAGAAGTTGGCCCTATTGCAACCTATCATGTCAACCATTTTACTATTTATAAGCTAGTAATGACCAAAGCTCAGAGACTTCAGAGTGTGCAAAAAAGGCAGACCTTTTATGAATGAAAAAACTTCTGCTAAAATAAATTGTAAGGTTTGTTTCCAATTGAAAAAAAAATTCATTCTACTTCAGTCACAATAATAATGTATAAAAACTGTTTTTAAGTGAAAAAATGAATTGATTCTGTTTCATAAAGAAAATTAATAGATCAAATTTTTTCCTTTTAATGTGGAAGTGGCATCAAAGATGTTAAGTAGATCTCACCCTGCAAACTTCAAACAGAACTGAAAAAAATGAACGCAACTTTTTAAGGAAGCTTCACCTTAAAAGAATCAACTGCCTTCATGATAATTGCCCCGCTATGCTTTAAATGTTCTTTACCTTTACCAATCTTTGACCGGCAGTCTTTAACTAGAGATAATATCAGCATTATATACTCCAGAGGCTTTTAATAAACGCCAGTAGTTAGCAGTGTCTTTTTATTCTTTTTTTCATCCATGAGTCTAAATTTTGCTGCAAATACTCAACGGCAGGTAGCACCGCATTGTCACTTTAATAGCAATCATTATCACTTTGATACAGCTGTATTGGTTCATGACAAAAACATATGCATTTTTCTGATTTCAATAGATTCATTTCTTAATTGTGGTATTCTTGTCGGTTCCAAATCTTATCGCACAGATAATAAGTTCTTGCATGTATCCATGTCACTTACCAGTGTTGCATAGGCACACTAGTCGAACTGTCAGAAGATAGCTGTATGTGGTTAAATGCACCCTAGTACGGTTTGGATCTCTTGTTTACTTAGGCAGGCTAGTACTAGATAGCAAACTATTAAAGTAAGTACAGACGCAATTGATATGTTGTCGAAAATGTTCCTGATGCCTCTGCAGGTAGTACTCACCACAAGGACGCATTGCTTCAAGGTATAAACACGGGCAAGCACAGAGTCCAGCAACTGCAGCAAAAAAGTATTCATCTCATAAAATAAAAAGCAATTTGATGACTTTCTCTGACAGTAACCAATGATGGTTACAACTAATTGTGTTAATCACCATATTTTTTACAAGGACCACCTCAATGCTAAGCTTACAACCAAACATTTACAAAAACCAATATCTTTGAAACTTATTCACGAGCTGTAAAAATTATTTGCCGCTGTACACATACCATTTTATATTGGGCGTGGTACATAGCGTTCTGAGTAAGGACGAAAAAATGAAACAATTGCTAACAAGTATAGTGAATGTGTAAAAGCAAATTCCCTTCTCTCCTATTCTAAATTACCGAGTGATAACTTCAATAGAGGTATGAATAATTGAACAGGCCAACGTTATAGACGGATCGACTTGCAAATCGCGCTCCAGTTGGTGATGGTAGAGCAACCAACATTAAAATTTTTTTTAAGAAAGCCCGTAATATTTCGCTTGGTATACTCAACCATTATATCACATGCTTGTAGATTCATCATATTGTAAATTTGCTAAAATTATTCCAGTTCTTCAAAGCAGAGTGCGGGATACACCTTGGACGTACGATGAAACAAGCGCTAAAAAAATGCAAACACTCAGAGAGGATACAGACGAGTGCTTACTAGCAACTGAAAATTTTATTTCGAAGTGAACACTAACACAAGCACTACACGCATGTACCTCATTCCAAACCTATTTCAGAGGTGCGGGGTTCCCAGCACCTTACAACCTTCTCAAAGGTACAAGCGGCTCAAATTCAGACGAAACAGAGCAATAACTGGTCTGTGATGCCCTTGGATGTCCGGGGCCGCACGCGCGCCACACCGAAGAAGCAGTTCGCACGCTCTGCCGAAAGGTTCTCTTGGTGGTCAGATATTCTAAATCGTATCGACAACAGCTCTCTTGATTCGTGACAGATTTAAAAGGCGTGCCCTATTGCAAGACACTAGAAAAACAATTATCGCTTGTCTATACGAGAATCGACACCTTTTGTTCTCTTGGCGTAGGAGTTTCTCTTCAACACGACAAGAGGCAGTTATTTTTATATTATTGCACTGTCGCTTTCCAAGATTAAACTATTACATACAAATAGCTGGTCTGGCTCCTTCCTCTCGTTGCTCGTTTTACAACGATGGCGAGAGGATGAAGCACCATTTTCTATTATGCAACCGCTTCAATTTTTTGATAAGAAACATTCTCAAAACGGTGTTCAATTGCATTGGAGTGAATTTCATACTTTCAAATATCCTAACCTAGAGAGGATTGGGCCATTGTGGATCTCGGTTTTGTGGTACAATAATCTAAAATATCACGACTGTCTTTGCCTCCATAGAGCTCAATACTCTCATTGTCGATATTCATAGAAACATAATGAAAATCCGGGTGCCACTTTGCTGCCTGATATAAATAAAACATGGGAGATAAGGGAGACATAATATATGCTTCGACCAAAAAGATTTTTAGCTGTTCGGTGTCCCAATATGCACTCTAACCAAGCTTAACGTCACAAGTGATCAGGCGACACTGCAATAATATCGTTTATTTATATATTCAGTGTGAATAAAGAACAGAACCCATCTCCGAAGCAGTGCTTGCTACTGTACAGCGGATCATAACTCAAACTCATGTTAATCATATTTATATAATGTTCAGTATGTCCAAGGACACGGGTAGTCCGTGCTGCGAGTTTCTTTGGCAGATGCTGCACACGTCCACTATACACATCTCGCAAAAGCACATTCCTATCCCACAAGAAGCCATCAGGAAGCGAAATGTCACTCACGGTGACCCTGAAGCTTTTTCTTCAACGTAGAGAAGGTGGCGGCGCGCACAACAAAGCGGCGAAGACACTGCAGCGACAGAAGCACCTCCAGCTCCCTAGTCTGGCTTCTCATCGGGAACGGGAAAAAAGGTTTTTAACTCTAGAGCAGAACGCACTTTGTCTTCTTCAGCCTCTTGACCTGCAGGGCGGCCCTCGCTTTAATCTCAAACACCTCACGCACACCGTCCTTGGTCTTGGCAGAGCACTCAAGGTAGCCGTAGGCGTTGATTTTCTCCGCCATGGTGCGCCCTTCCTCCGGTGCCACGGGCTTCTGCTTCATCTTCGCAAGCTCCCGCAGCGTGTGAGGGTCACTGCGCAGGTCCTTCTTGTTCCCCACGAGTATGATGGACATGTTGGGGCAGAAGTGGCGCACCTCGTGCGTCAACTTCTCCGGGATGTTCTCCAGAGACTCCGGGGAGTCGATGCTGAAACACATGAGGATCACGTCTGTGCCCGGATACGACAGGGGCCGCACCCGGTCATAGTCCTCCTGCTTCACTTTGTCCCATAAGGCCAGCTCAACCTGCTATCCATCGACTTCGATGTCGGCTACGTAGTTTTCGAAGACGGTGGGCAAGTAGACCTCGGGTAACTGATCCTTGCTGAAGACGATAACGAGACACGTCTTACCGCATGCGCCGTCTCCGACTATGACGAGTTTCTTTCGGATCGCCGCTATCTGTGGTCTCTGTTAGGGGAATGAAATATATACACGGTTGGGAGTTTGACGCCTGCCCATGCCTTTTCAAGAGGGCCGTCCTGAATCTCGTGGGCCACTTCAAGGAGCAGGAAAGGTGATCCTCGACTCGCTTTATAGTACCATGCCAGCCGCGCATGGTGCTGGGGACAAGTGGAATATTATGTCGCCCGGCGAGAAACTGCGCATCAGTTCATGAGGCTGGTCGTTGAAGTCCTCTCTGAGTAGCCACGGATGCGTGGCATAGCTCAGGCCGAGGACTTGATGCTAGCGCATGAACCGGCCTTCAAGGAGCAAAAAATGCTTGCCTCGCCGATGCCCCTAAGGGTAAACCTTACACAACAGCCGAAGGTGATAGCAGAACCCGACCGGAAGGCGTTTTGCGAAGAAGGCACAGGTGCGGAGTGGAGGCGCTTTGCAAATGAGCTCGCGGCCGTGCGTGACGATGTCGCATGCATTTCGCAGGAAGCCCGCAAGTCCGAAACGGCGCTTCTCAATCGCAAACACCAGGTCTTCGACATCCCCCTGTGCTCTGCGCTTCGAGGTGGCGATGCCACAGTCGTGCTGTCCGAAGTGAGCGCTGTGTCGCTGGGCGGTGTCCCGAGCTGAAGACATGCGTAGTCTTCTGTTTTCAAGATGCTTTGCGCCAAACAGGAGAGTCAACAAGGCCTCGGTCGTACATGTGGTGAGATGGCGAACGACGCGACGAGCATATGCTGAGAACTGCAGGTCGAAGACCTGCTGCGGAGGCTTCAACATGATGACGAGCAAGCTGACGTGGATTGCCTTGAGCCACCACGCGCGTATGACACGCGCGCTTGCGAAAGCTTCGTAGGAATTAAGAAAAAGAGGAAGGCGATTGTTGAGTTTCTCGGTGAAATTTTTATCTCCACAAATCAGGATTTCCATTAACTAACCTACGAGCAGTTTGCAATGAGCCGTAATCTTTAGATCAGTTTCTTCTCCCTTGCCACCGCTTCGCCTCACTGCGCCGAATAATTCTTGAGAGACCGATTGGTACACTCGGATTGCCAGTTAATACATCTACCATTTTATCGTTTCGAGCATGTCAGTTGGGTGCGCTGTCAGTGCTACATCAATTCATTCAGGCAACCGGAAGGATATGCCGCTAGTTGTACTGCCGGATCTATCCAATTTTTTGTCCTCGTTGTTCATTTTTGCTAATATGTTCTACATATTCTCGTTTATCGAATTTTTCTGCACTTTTTTGCGTTTTTTTTAAAGGAACTTAATTGTTGTTCTAATTTAATTTCTCTCTTTTTTAGCAAGCATTGTATAAAAAATTGCAATATAATGTACAGTGTGGCATATCTCCCTTGTACGTATGAGCCAAGATCTAGGCGACAAGACAAGACCTAGTGTATATGCACAGTGCAGGCCTCATGGTATAAATAGAATAAGGCGTGCCCACGCCATCTCTGCAGAAAAAACTCAATCTACATGTATGCATTGCTGCATACATATACATTGAGAATTGGCGATATCTTTCTCTAGTGCGTGCTTCAAGCACTGAAATATATTAGAACTTGCTACGCCCTCCCTCCCACCCCCATACGTGGCCATAAGGTAAAAGACGCAGTGAAGTATGTGCCTTATGTAGAGGGCTACCAGCTTTAAATCATGAATTCGTTATTGTTAATCGCATGTACTTATGCCCGATGGCAATGCAAGCTTGCTTGTACCGCGCGTTACTATTGCAGGATTTCACGTTGTAGTGTGAAGTCTTTGTACAGGACGCGTATGTTTGGGAAGCATGAAAATTACTTTCACTGCATTTTCAAGCAAAGGAAATTATTTTCACTGTATTCACAAGCAGAGGCGTGACTGTGTATTAGAATTTCACAAAGTCTGGAATTGGTTGGCGAATGCTGTGCAAAAAAAAAAGTTGGAGCACCTTGCATTAGTGGCAGAACGCCTGAACCAATTGTGAAGCTGGGCGGCCTTTCTTGATCTTCCTTAATTTTTTTCTATCATTCTGTTTTTTTATTTCCATCTTTGTCTCTCTTTCTGCCTATTACTTTCATGCTCACTATCTCTATATATCTATAACTCTTTTTATTATTATTTTTTTATTCGTTATTCCACTTTCGTTGTTTTCACTTCCTTCCTTTCTTACTCTATTATGTCTGTTTTTTCTATACATTTTTGCGTGTTTCTTTGCATATCTTTCTTTTTTTTTTCCTGTCGTCATTTTCAATCTATGTGTCTTTGTTTCTAAGTCTTTTCGCTGTGTTCTGGTTACATTAAACAATCTTGTTACTGCATCTCACGCCGGACAAGTCAGCACACACATCGGGTAAGTGCACGCCAGGTTCCCGTGTTCGGCAGGCGAAGAAGAAGATGAAGGAGAACGCGAGCCGGCTTGACCGTTTTCCGGAAGGCGAGTTGGGAACTTGCCAAGGAGGTGAACGCTAGCTAGACAGACTTTTTAGAATGTATTATTCTTTGCCTTCCACAGAGAAGTTTTTTTTTTCAGCAAATGAAGCAAAGCCAATTGTTTAAGCAGCTTCATGGTTAATTGAAGAGGCGTCGATATCAAGGGTAACGGCCGTCGGCGTGTGCAAGGAACGGGGACAGGCGCAGGGTAAAGGCGGGGGGAGACTACCAGTGTCCTTGTCACTGAGGGCGCAAGGGCTGCAGTACATCTACATAATGAGGGGGTGGCGCTGCTGCGATGACCTTTGACCTATATCCCTTGGAACTTCGCAAACTAGTGACACAAGAGACAAGCATTTTGCAGGCCCACAGATTTTGGAGCTTCACCCTGAAAGAGGCTCTGAAAATCAGCTCGTCCAGCTTTAGCTGTGACTGTACTACGGTGGCCAGTATCCTAACCGTACTGCACCATCCCTAACCGCCATAACTACACTGCGCTTTCCTAACCGTACTGCGCCTTCCGTGAAGGCCTGGTTGTTTTTCTATGTCTCTGGCACTTACTCTATCATGATATTTCTACATGAGCGATAGGCGGCGGCCCTGAACTTAAGCTTTGTTCATTTATTTGCGATTTCCTAATGGTTTAAAGATAGAGGAAAAGGAAAAAGAGCTATGCTCGATATTGAATTTTATTGCTGTTTGAAAATGATATCATTCGTGGTTATAAACGACAAACTCTTTTCATCGCGCTGCTTTTGGACCATTTGAGAACAAAATGAGCTATGCGATTGCACGGCTTGGCTACTTTAGCAATGTTTGACTTGGGTTCTGGTTTCTTTTCGAGTCCACCCAATTACAACCGTGGTGGCGTTGAATTGTGATGATTTATAAAAGGGCAAGTGGTCTTCTCATCAATACTCTTATGCAGGACTTTTTTTTCTGTAAGGTAAAAACATTTTTTTGTAATATTGCTACATACCAGTCAGCTGATGCAGGCGCCATTCTTTTTTATGTACGAACTGTACAGGCCAAGAATATTTGCAGCACCTAAAGATACACTGAAATGAATCATTAAGAACCCAGTTAACCTTCTAGTTATTAGCCTGAAGGCAGTTATGTTGGCTATACTTCTCTTTTTAAACTAGCTATAAGAAAGTGCAAAACACTTAGCAGCAAGGGTGGCAACTGGATTCTCGTGTGCTCACAGACTTTTACGCAGGCTGAAAACCAGTCTATTTCTTGCTCTCATACCTCCTTCCGCTGCTGACATAGCTGTTATTTGTTTCATGTTGTATTTTCCCCACAGCTGTTTGTTTAGAGGATGTCGAAGAATATAAGAGCACGTTTTGGCTAGCTGAACCGTGAACATTGCGTGGAGATCAAATATTTCATTGTAACAATCAAGTGAGCCTTTTGCAAACAACTAAGTAATAATAAAATCATTTTGGCTACGACAAACTGGGAGAATAAAGAATTTGCGAAAAAGAACCAAGCCTTGAGGACCTCAATTGCAGATATAAACGTACAGTGCCTTGATTTCGCGCGGCAGGGCAATGACCATAAGAACAGAATACTCCTGACCCACGACGGTGCATGGTATAGTGGAGAAGGTGCTTGACTGGAAACCTTAAGGTCGCGTGATCAAACTGGGGCTGCGGCGGCTGCATTTTCCATAGACGCGAAAATGTTTGAGGCCCGTGTACTATATTTAGGTGCACCCTAGGGAACCCCAAGTGGTCTTAAATTACGGAGTCCTCCACTACGGCATCTCCCATAAGCATATCGTTGCTTTGATACGTTAACCCTAAGATATTATTACTTTCAATCGAATACATTGGGCGGAACAGTATTCTCGGAGGGAAAATGCCAAAATGAAAGGCATGCGAGTCTTCCGAAGACGTTGTTTCAATAATTATAAATTTTGGAATCAAGGTAAGTGGGCCAGTTAATTGTTGCGACAGATATCGGACGAGCACATAAACATAGCCGAGCAATAAAATTATGGTTGGGCCATTTGATAGGAGACAATTTTGGGAAAATGTTTTGATTAATGCGTGCGCAGCAAGCCTGAAGTGTTCTTATCTCTGTATATACACCCTGTCAACGGTGTCTGTAGATGAACATATGTGCTAAGAATTGAAACGACTTCGTGGACAGGCTACAGCGCTCAAGCGCGAGAATGGTTGGAACTATTTCAGGGTTCGCGATGGAAATATCTTTGGGTTGGCAGGCTGAAAACTCACCAAAGACGAAAATAGAAAACAGAGAGGACGTAACCAGATTAACCCTTCTTAGTGGTACAGTGATGATTGATTGACTAATTTGTGGGGTTTGTCATGCCAAAACCACCATATGATTATGAGAGACGCCGTAGTGGAGGGCTCCAGAAATATCGACACCTGGGGTTCTCTAACATGCACCTAAATGTAAGCACACGGTCCTACAGCATTTCCGCCTCAGTCGGAAATGCAGCTACCCTCTCCGGGATTCAATCCCGCAACCTGCGGGTCGGCAGCCGAGTACCTTAGCCACAAAGCCATCGTGGCGGGGCTAAGTGGTACTGTGAAAGTGGCTTTGTTGGCTTAGGCCGCGGGATCAAATGTCGCCTGCGGCTGCTGCATTTTTGATGGAGGCGAAACTGCTCCAGGCCCGTGTGATCAAATTTGGGTGCACGTTAAAAAACCCCTGGTGGTCAAAATTTGCGAACCTCTCCACTACGGCGTCTCTCATAATTATATGAAAGTTTTGAGACGTTAAGCCCCACATATCAATATTGTTTCATGGTCAATTCTTGTTGTCAAGTGAGAAAAATACCGTGCATGCTTATAAAATGTGAGTTTATGTTTGTTCATGAATAACTTGGTATACAATGTCGCAACAAAATTTGAGCGTATTAGTTGTTTTGATTTGAGTTTTTTTTTATTGGTGCAGCCTTACGTGAGTGTAAACTTTGTTCGTAAAGAATTGTCGCAAATTTTGTCGTTGACCTGTCGCCCAAGCGCACGCTTTAGGATGCGTGATTTTCGCGATATGCAAGGTTTAGATGCCCATCAATGCACAAGTTCCTGTTGACCTACTAGCACCTAAAATGAGCCCTTATATATCAGGCGTAAATCAGAGGTAATACCCATACGGTTAAAAAATGAAATTCACATCTATCAATAATTGATATGAACTTGCCGTCAACATGAAGAAAATAGGGCGAGTTCTGTATATTTCTTAGCGATTTCAGCTTCTTGTTTTCTTTTATGAGGTTGACAGAAACGTGGATTTTGCCAGGTAATTACATGTACCAAAAATATTACGAGTCAATTTTAATAAACAAACACTTTAGAACACGTGGAGGCGTATGAATGTTTGAAAACACGGTATCAGTCATGAACTATTTGATGATCTATTTTTATGTACTTTAGATATTGGGGTAATATGTTTTAAATATGAAAACTTTGTTTTCACTGCATACGGTCTATTGATTGTTTTTAGGTCACTTTTTTTAGCACCCCGACGAGAAATTTTGTCATGTTAATATACGTCAGTATAAAATATATCTAGATGGTGACCTAAACATTAACTTGCTTTCAAATACATCACATCAGGCTGAATTTTGTATGCTCGTTGATTCATATTTGTTGTCAAATGTGATACAGCAACCAACTCTTATTTCAGCAGGCGTATGAATGTTTGAAAACACGGTATGAGTCATGAACTATTTGATGATCTATTTTTATGTACTTCAGATATTGGGGTAATATGTTTTAAATATGAAAACTTTGTTTTCACTGCATACGGTCTATTGATTGTTTTTAGGTCACTTTTTTTAGCACCCCGACGAGAAATTTTGTCATGTTAATATACGTCAGTATAAAATATATCTAGATGGTGACCTAAACATTGACTTGCTTTCAAATACATCACATCAGGCTGAATTTTGTATGCTCGTTGATTCATATTTGTTGTCAAATGTGATACAGCAACCAACTCTTATTTCAGCAAGTAGCGCTACACTCAAAGGGAAGATGGAGTAAAATGGGGCGTCTTTTCGTCCCACAAAACTAATCATCATCTATCTAGCGTTCCGCTTTTTTGTTTTTTACTATCACCACGCACCCGGCACTTTCTAGTCACCAACGAAAAGCGCCTTATCAGTGGGCAATAGCTTTCTTGACAGAAAAGTGGCCAGTGTCAACTTGTAGAGAAACGAAACGGAAGCGGGATGATTGTTACACTAAAGTTCTTATTTGGGCCGCTTGGTACATGATTCACTTCGTTGGATGATGATTATTGTTGCAGGACAAAAAGACACACTTTTACATGATATTTTTTACAGTGTACGAAATGGAGCCTTTAAACTTAACACACGCAATTCTGTTTTCCTGAACAGCCAACGTAACAAATAGTGACCATTTGCTGATATTTTTAGTTAATATTGATGCCACATTGAATCAAACCCAAAATAACATTTTTGATGCTATATAGTATAACCGAAAATTCTTATTCGCCCTTTCGAAATAAAATCTATGAAATTTCCAGAAATAATTGGACAGCAGTGCCCCCGGGATCATCAGCAAACCCAACGTATGACAGTTGTGACAATGCGAGAACTCGCAAACATCTTGGTATATATGACTTAAAGACTGCTCAAGCTGTCCTCCGAGAAAACTATTGCCATGGCTTACTCATGGAGGAGAACGGACAAATACCCATTAGTGCTGGGCGGTCCCACATTCCCATACGTAAAGAAACAACGGTTCCTTGGAGTTACAATCGAAAGGAATACTACAAGGTCTCCTCAATCGAAACTGGGGGAGAAGATTATGTCGGCATCGCACATATTCCAATTTTTGCCCCATCCCAGTGGGGCAGCAACTGCCGATGGATGGTGCTCCTCTAAAAGGCCTACGTCGATGGGACATTGTGGTGTTACCTACCCATCCTACATAATACAATCTATATAGGCAGGAGAAACTCGAGGAAGCATGAAAACTCTGTTTTGAAATTTCTCTTGGTCTTCCAAAGTGGTAGTCTCGAGCGGACACTGCAGCAGAAGTCAGATACCTGCTTCTAGTAGCAATCTCTTTGAAGGAGACACTTCAGATTCACCTCAGACACGTTATTCTATCCAAGACTCATTACTTAAAGAACATATATCAAGCCAATCCTATATGTACTTTCGGAAAGGCCGTCGAAAGAATATGCACAAGCACGTATATCAATGCCTGCTCAGGCGTCACCTGTTATGCCAAGTAACATTTCACCCTCGACACTGTCACCCCTAACATTTATTCGCTGCATACCCGGCTTCAGCGCGAAAAGCAAAATGCTCCACGCAGCAATGCGTAAGACACCGTTCGAGTATTTGTACACAGAATATGTTGACGTATCATATATTCTCTGATGGCTCTACAACTCAATGTCGATCCTTGTACGGAGTCTCCGTGCCCTCTTTAGAAAAATTCCTTGCATTTCGTCTAGGGAGAGCAGCATAGTAAAATCAGGTTCTCTTCTCGATGTATAAGAAACCACTTCTCCCCACTCGGCGCCCGAGGCGCGCCAGCCGCGGTGGTATAGCAAAGTGGGCGAAGAAACGTACGCCGCTATCCCAATAGCGGCAATTGGCCTGCTGGTCAATTGACGATGAAGCAGAAGCAACGCTGAAGAAGTTCTAGATGGCTGAGAAAAACTTGTATTTACAGATTTTACAAAACAATAGACATAAATGTTACAAAAAAAGAAAAGAAAAACAACTTGGAAATGAACCGACTTCTGCAGGGCAACCCTACAGGGTTCGGCGGAGCCGATGGTGCCTAACACCGCAAGATCGGTTCAGAACACCTGGCGGAGCCCCGGGGCCTCTTCTTATCCCTTCCTGGCGCCCCACCCTTACAACACTCTCGGCAAATAATCACCTGCTTGTTCTTTGATTGTACAGTACATTAGGTAGATAAAAAAAACCGCCACGAGGATGCCGCCTTCGTGCACGTGGGACTCATGCACTCTCCCCAAACAACACAACAACCAAAACGTAAATAAAACAAAACTAGAAAAAGCATAGAGACCAGGGCCAGCTTCGCGGCACACAATTATCTAGACAGAGCTAGCCGTACTCGGTATTGCGGCCGTAGGGCGACTTCCCTCTACCACGTCAATTTCTTGACGACGGGGCTATAATCTTGTTTCTGTGCGCCGTAAGAGGAACCGCTCGCTGACCGCGCATATTTCTACTTACGAGCTCATTTGCCCGGATAAACGGGGACGCAGTCGAAGACATGCCCGATTCAACCATAGGCAACCTAGGCGTCGAACGGGCGGTCGTTACCATTTCCCGTGTTGCGAGCCCGCTTCTGAGAGCTACTGGACCAAAGCCAGACCGGCAGAAAAGGTCATCGGCGACTTCAGAGTTTTCGCAACGCGCGCCGCGGATTCTGCAGGCGCGCAAACAGCACGTGGCCGGGCCATAAGCCGAACCGATGTGAGGAGTCGCCGCGGTGCGCGGGGTCTCAGAAAAGGCCCGTTGATGCGCCGACTGTCAGGGCCGAGAGGCAATTAGGGGGCCGTCACAATGACGTTTATAATCTCACCCCTTTTGTTGCCCCAGTTGGTTCCCTTTTCCTGGAGGTAATAGTAACTCGAAACGCTCGACCGTCTCTGGCGTTGAACAAAGTGGGGTAATATGTTGGCGCTGGGTGTCTGCGCTCGCGGCAAAACCGGTCGGTCGCGCTTCGACCGCTTGTCACTCAAGCAACGCTGGCTGCCCGGCGCTGGCATGCCTTCCAAAGCTTACGCCGCAAAGCAAATAAAAGCAAACGAAAATTGCCGCGCTACCAATTCTTACCGCGGTCCTACAAACATCTTCGATGACTGCGGAGTTATATAGAATTAGGGATGCTCCATTGCTTATTCTAGACACCAGTTGCCTCAAAGATGGGCTGTATTTGCAGATTCTAAAGCAGCTCTTCAAAGTATTTGGTAGAAGCAAAAGAGTGGGAATCAAATACCTGTCACACCTCATATCGCCTATCTCCATCACAAGGCTTAGGTTGCTGCACACAGAATTATGTTTTAATGGACACCTGACCATGCTGGTATTTTGGGAAACGAAAAAAGTTGATGAAGCTGCTCAAAACTGACCACAATTAAAGAATTTCAGAAGTATATTTTTTTACGAAAGCCAGTGCTTGAAACAACGCGAAAAAATATGCCTGCCAAGAAGAAAAATTCTCCACATCACAATAATAGCTTGTCTCATGTATTGACACAAAATTGAGCGCGGAACGCTCCCACTCATTTCCTCACCACCTAGAGACGTCATATCATTGTCTTTAGCTGAACGTGGCATATACGAACAGTTACTTGTACAACATAGGGCCTGCTGCAAGTCCATGTTTTGATAACTGCGGAAGCATTGAGACAGTGAACCACATACTACTAGAATGCTCCGCGTACCGCGATGAGAGGCAGCTGTTCGAATGAAAAATGTCATGATCTACCACAAGCAACTGACCCTGCGCCAAATATTAGGCTCAGTGCGCAAGCCATCTAAACCTCGTTGGATCATATAGTCATTCATCAATTACCTATCCGATATTGGCCTTGCCGCAGAGCTCTAGTAATCGGACATCTCACACAGCAAATCTTTAATTTACCTGACACCCTAATGTAAACTGATGTATCAGGTGCACTAAGCCACAGCTTTTTTTTTCCGTATCTTTCTTTTCTCTCTGCTGAAATCTTTCTGTGCCCTTCTCTATCGTCATACAGAGTAGGTTGCCAGCGATATATAGGTGCCGGCCACAATCACTTTTTTTTTTCTAATAAAAAGTTTTCTCTCTCTCTCTCTTATAGAAATAATTTCTCATATTTGCAAACGATGTTTTCCGGCAAGGAAATAAAAGATTCGAAATGTTCGCGAAACGCACTGGTCGCAAAAAACCTGATAAACATCATAAATAAGATAAGTGGCACTTATCAACTGATCTTAAAAATAGTGATCCAGACGCCCTAGATTCCTTTCGGAAATATAAAAATAATTCGACGACCTTTGCGAAAAAATCACAACACAGTCATCAATCTTGCAGTAAGACGGTAAGTTGGGCCAGTTGGTTAGGATTCATCGTGAACTTACTTACAGCACAACACCAGAAAAAATACATGACAGGGAAGAAGTAAAACATAAAGAAAAGACGGCACTGACTCACAACTGTTGCTTATTGGAACAAACGGGGTGAAATGTATATATATATATTGGTACTGGCAGCCTACATCACAACTTGCGCAGAATACGAGGTGCACCGAGGTAGCGTTATTACATCATGGCAATAAACAAGCTTAGCCTAAATAACTTAATTCTTTTTTATGCAGTGTGACGGATGGTTGACTAACGCACTTGCTACCCCTAATCTTTGTATGATATGCCTCAGCGATTTCTCTAGTTAGCTGGTTAGGATGCTTGAAGATGATGGTGGTTCTCTCAAAAATGGGACGACGACCGCATGACCTGCAATGTTCCGGCAGATGAAGTCATGAGATCCCTTGAAGAGATAACTCATGCTCCCTTAAACGAACATTCACACATCGTTTAGTTTGTCCCACGTACTCCGTACCACATGATAATGGAGTTAAATACACAGCTTTTTTTACGCATGCGATGTACTTGTTCTTATGATTCACAGCGCATCTCCCTTTGGCCTGTTTCTTCCTCAGCGCATTATCAACCATGTGTTGGCTGTAACAAAGTTCACGATCAATCTTGCATGCTCAATGGTGTTTCAGGGGTCAGGACGATGAGATGCAAGTTAATTTACATAAAGCTAACTTTACACAACGCTTTACAACGCTTTACATAAAGCTAACTCAATGCGCAGAAGAGATATCTTAAGGCAATCGTACACACAGGGGCAAAACCTTGGCTGAGAAATTTAACAATCACCTAACTTACATCTTTCTAGGGTATATAGTGTCAGTGACATTAGCGCAAAACATTACATAACCATAGAAGTAGTAGCGTTGGCGATCATTTTTGCCAAAAGGTGAATACGAATTTATCAGTGTTTTAAAAAAATCTACAGGAAAATAAGTTGGGAGATATTGGTGGTTCAAAGATAGCCTCAATCTGCTCTATCATTGATATATTAGTGAAGCTTTGAACATACTTTAAAACCGAATCTTAGGCACAAGTATCTCCCACAAGGTATGAGGGATGCAGAAGGTACGGTGCTTTTTATGGGAGGAGATCAAAAGTTTCTGGACAACTGTGGGTCCATATCCGTTCTACCACTGCTTTCGAAGCCCATAGAAAAATGAATATTTATAAGATTGTGGAACCTTTTTGGTAAACATTCGGTCATCAATCACTCCAGCCCAGTGTGGTTTTAGGTCAGGGTCCTTAACAGAAGTACCATCGTCACCAGAGGTACCAGAGGCAGCCCTGCCACTGCCTTTGGTTCCTCTAGTCCATCCACCACGGTAGAGACGTGTCTCGAGAAACCCAATAAGTGCAGCTTTTCTTTTTCTTTTTTTTGTCTTGTCATTTTCGTGACTTCGTCTGGCGTCTAGAATGAAGAAGATACTTCATCCACGGGACGGAATCAAGGGGGGAGGGGGGGAGACATGGTCATCTTCCAGTTGTCTACAAGAGTCCATCCAACTAGCATGCGCTGCAGCAATGTGTAATCGAAAACGCATTCGGGAAAGCCGCGAACACCGGTTTCTGTGGCCTAGGAGTTAATCGCTTTGTCATGCTGGATCTTGTTGGTGTTTTCGCTTTACCTGGTGCGAGGCTGTTGCAGCGGGTCAACGTCTTCGGGCTCTGTTTCTGACTCTGGAACACCTATACTCCAAACGTCTGTCGTTTTCTTCGGAAAAATTGTTCTTCTTGGGAAAAGATAATTTCTATGGCAGTGGTTGTGCCGCTTCCTGTCGGCAGTAGATGGACGTGTGCAGGTATTTTTTCATTTGGCCTGGTTCTAAGAGCCAGATCATCAGACAGTGGTTTATTAGTGCATATATTACACGTTCATTATTTTTGTGAGTGTAGGTTGCCGTTGCACATGGGCTCTTGTGTATGTACAATTTATTTCAACGCTGTAAATTATGTAAATTACGTTCACAATAACATCGGTTATGCATATTAGCAGACATCTTCCCCAATTCGTGTGTATTCTGTATTATACATCATGCACATTGCGTATACATAATATCCCACGTAACTTGAGCCAGAGTTTAGAAATATGCTGGAACACGTAAGTACGACACCATCCAACGCATGTTGCTCGCCGTTGCCTGAAGTTAGCCAGACTATTTTTGCGTTCTCAAATATTGTTGAATTAGATAGGTTTAATTACAAAACATTTCAAAAAACAAAGATAGATCAAAAATGTCAGTGAGAAAGTTGTAGATCAGTTTGCAAAACTTCCGATTAGCCAGTTTGGAACTTCATGTCTTTTAGATATAAGTGTTTATCTGCTAATTACAAATTTCTGTGAAATAAAAAAAAGTACCACGTGAAAAACACGCTCGTTCGCCAGTGATCACATAGACGCTAGTGTTCCAAAGTGGTAGCTAGGCACGCATCTTATCATGACTCTCCATCAGCCCGTGCATAGATTGAGCTTACTAAGCTTCATATACCGAAGTTTCTTCGTGACCCCATTAAATGGCCTGAACTTCGGGATGAATTTAAATCCACCGTTAATCAATTCAGGCACCTCGTTGACGTAGACAAACTGAAATACCTCCAAAGCTACCCGTCGGTGAAAGCGGAAGGTGTCATTCGGCTTGTATAGAACCAACGAAAGTTATAGCTCAGCTATAGATCTTCTACAAGAACGATTTGGCCATAAATCACTGATTGTAAAGGACCACATGCGCCCACTTCTTAACCTACGTAAAGTACTCTCATGCGAAGATTTTGAAGGGCTGAAAAGGCGGTATGTAGAGGTGCAAACTCGCATGAGACCTTTGTAACCTTAGTGTCGAAGAGAGAGAGTATGGAGTGTTCCTCAAAACGACAATAATGCAGAACCTCCCGCAAGAAATGGTACTTCTTTACACTCAGCGCACCTTGTCTTTGAAAAATGCAACTGAGACTAAGAGCCCACCAGATCAATTGTCTATTCTTCTAGAGTTCTTGAGCCTGGAAGTCAGAACCTAGGATCAGGCGTTGCCGAAGACGGTTGATCAACGTGAACGAGCCCTAACCGGCAAACCGAACCTTAACCTTGAGGAAGATAACCGCTGTTCAGCGTCTATGTTACCGTCAATCTCCGTCAAGAGATTTGTATATTCGGCGAAATTAAGGTCACATGGTGGATGACTGCCCAGCTGAGCTAACGATAGACGAAAAAATTGAGAGACTCCGCAAGCTGAGATGTTGCTTTCGATGTGCTCGAATTTTCAACAGAGCAAAGGAATGCAGAAGCTGGAAGAGTTTGAGTTGCACAAAATGTAAGGGAAGGCACATCACTTCTATTTGCGACCCCAAATGGAAAAAGAAAAAAAAACGAAACGCAGACCACTTTTTGCAGCTAGTCTGTGGACGCTTCAAAGAGCACAGTACTTGAATACAGACAGCGCAAGCCTGGGCTCAAAGTATTGGAAGGAAACGGCTGTTGAGAATGTTATTTGGTGGCGGTAGTCAACGCAGCTTCATCACTGAAGAGTTGTCTAGAAAGCAGAAAGCCACCGTGTTAGCAAAACAAAAGCTGTTCATCTTTGAATTCGTAAATATCTCCGCTCCTCGGAAATCTTATCGGAGAATACGAGTGACGCTGCATAGCCAGTTCGACTCAAACTCTAATGAAATCGAAGCTATCGAAATCCCACAATTATGCGGAGACCTCGTCAGCTGTAACTTAGACAAGTATGCTTGAAAGAATGAAAGACCGGAACTCACGTTCGGCTGATGTTACTGTATTCCAGGTCTCACGCGATCCTGGAATATGTGGTTAACCCACTTGTGATGCTGGCGTCAGGCCAAGTATTTTAAAATCACTTTACATATCCACTAGACACACAAATTCTTCACGTTGCTTTCATAGCTGACCTCAGAGACACTGCACATACCTTGCAATTTAATCATCCCAAACCGAATGGCTTTATAAAAAACACCTAAGAATTTAATAAAATGTGAATGTTGGAATTGGGATGTCAGTGTCACCCTGACGCGCTGTAGTCACATAAACGGTAGAGGTGGCTTTCTTGCAAAACAATGCTTTTTTCGGTGCACAATACATAAAAAGCCTCCCTTTTATATCATGAACACCCTTGCCTCCGTAGACCTGATTACTCTCATTGTCGACAATGACATTGTCATTGTCATTGTAACGATCAATATGTCCAAGGGCACGACGAATCCGTGCCGTAAGTTCCCCGAGCAGCTACTGCACTCATTGTATATACACATCCTGGAAAGACGCATTGCTATCCCGCAGCAAGCCATCAGAAAGCGAATAGTCACTCACGGCGACCCTGAACCCCGTGCATTTCAAGATGGCCGTCCAGGATCTCGAGGACCAATTCAAAAAACAGGAAAGGTGATATGCGACTCGTGTATTACTACCAAGCCCGCCGCAAATAGTGCTGGCGGAGCTCTAAAGCGCGCATCAAAACGCGAGGCTGCCCGTTGAAGTTTTCTCTGAGTAGCCGTGGACGCGTGGCGTAAAACTTGAAACTGAACGCATGTACCGGCCTTGAAGGAGCACCTAACGCTTGCTTCGCTGATGTCCCTTCAGTAGCGCTTGCACAATGGCTGAAGGTGACAGCAAGACCCGACCGGAAGGCGTTTTTCGAAGAAGGCACAGGTGCGTAGCGGAGGCGGTTTGTGAATGAGCTCGCGGCCGTGCATGGCGATATCGCATGCATTTCGCTGGAACACCGCCGCATGCATTTCGCAGGAACCCCGCAAGTCCGAAACAGCGCTACTCAAACACAAACACCATGTCTTCGCCGTCCCGCTGTGCTCGGTGTTTCATGGTGACGATGCCGCATTCTTGCTGTCCGATGTGAGCGCGGTGTCGCTGAGCGTTGTCCCAAGGTGAAGACAAGTGTAGTTTTCTGTCTTCACGACGCTTCATGTCAAACGGGAAAGCCAAGAAGGTCTCGGTCGTACGTGTTGTCAGCTGGCGAAACTCGCGACAAACATACTGAGATATGCAAGAACTCTTGCTATGGAGGCTTCAACATGATAACGAGCGAGCTAGTTCTTGTTTTTATTCACCTATTGTCCGTGGCGCATGTCCAACATGGGGGATATGCCAAGAATAGGGTGGTTTAAAAACATTAGTGTACAAATTTAGAATATTGGAGATATAGTAGAATGATTACCGATGACTTAGGAAATTGTGGTGCTTGATCTAATGCATATAATTATTTGAATAACGTCGGAAGCCTTGCAGAACTAGCAACCACGCGAATATGACACGAGCGCTCGCCAAGACCTATGTAGCAATTAAGAAAATGAGGAAGGCCAATGAAAGCACCCGGTGTATACGCGTAGTGCAGGCCTGACGATGGCTAGAATAAGGCATGCGCACACCAGCCGTGCATCAAAAACTCAATCTATATGTATGCATGCATTGGGTAAAAATTAGCGATATCTTTTCCTAGTGCGTACTTCAAGCACTGAAATATATTCGAACTTGATATGCCCCCACTACGTGGCTATAATGGAATGGACGCTGTGAAATGTGTGCTTAAGTGGGTGACCGGCTTTCAACCCTGAAAACTTTATTTTTAATCACATGCTCTGACGCCTGATGGCAATGTATACGCTTGTACCAGGCATTATAACTGCAAAATTTTACGTTGTATTGTTAAGCTTCTATAAAGGACGCGTATGTTTGTAAAGCATGAAAATTCTTTCCCTGCATTTCCAAGCATAGGAAGTGGTTTTCAATGTATTCACAAGCAGAGGCGGGGCTGTGGGGTAGCATTGCACAAAACCCAGAATTTCCTGGCGAGTGCTGAGCAAATCAAAATTGGCGACCCTTGAATTAGTGGCGGAAGGCTTAAACTATAGTGTCTAGCTGGGCGGCGTTTCTTGAACCTCATTTTTTCTGTCTTTCGCTCTGTTTTTTCCTCTTTATTCTTTGTCTATCTTTCAGTGTATTTCTTTCATTTTCTTTATATCACTTTTTAATTTTTTTATCATTTCCCTATACAGCCTGCTTCCACTTCCTGTGTTTCTCTCTCCCTACTTTTCTGACTTTATAGTAAGTTTTATTTCTATATAATTGTTTGCCTTATTTTATATCTATTTCTCTCCTTTTTTCTTCCCTTTTCAATCTATGTGTCTATGTTTCTATAAGTTTTTCTTCCGCTCTGTGTTGGTTATTTCGAACAACGGTTTCTCCATCTCACGTCGGACATGTCGGCACGCATAGGGTGAGTGCACGCCAGTTGCACGTGTTTGGGTGGCGAAGGAGAAGATGAAGGAGAACGCGAAGCAGCGTGATAGTTTTTCAGGTTACAATAGTGTGCTGTCAAAAAATGTTAGACCCAGTGGCGTAACGAGAAGAGGGGAGAGAGGGGTGCAAGTGTTCCGGGTACCACTTGGGAGGGGGCGCTGAGCCGACTACGCCTCACATGCTTGCGGGAGCTTCCTGAGGATGCAGACGAGGCGCTAATGCCCCCAACCCCCTGCCCCGTTTCTGAAAAGTTCGCACCTACTTGTTGTAAACCAGTAGGGGCATGCCCCCCCACTCTTACAACGGTCCTTTCTTCACCTTTTCCCCCTGCTACCAGCCGTGAGGCCAGACATTCAAAGAGGGAGGGGGGGCACGTCTGCGCTCGTTTGTGTTCTGGTGTCGCGTATGGTCTTCGTCTAAAGCGCGCTGAAGCCTAGCTAATTATGTATCTACTCGCCTAAGTCATAGAGCTATTGGCCGGTTACTCCTTTGACTAGGTAAAAGTTGATTCTTTTCTTCGCCCCGCCGGAGAGGTCTAAGTGCTAAGGCGCTCGGTTGTCGACCCACACGTCGCGCGTTCGAATCCCGGCTTCTGCGGCTGCATTTTCAACGGAGGCAAAAATGTAGCACCGTATGCTGAAATTCGGCTGCATGTTAAAAAACACCATGTGGTCAAAATTTCTCTAACCCTTCACCACGGCATTTCTCATGATCAATGGTGGTTTTGAGAAGTTAAACCTCACATATATTTGATATATTCTTTTTTTATTCAACAAACAAAACCCAATCCTTCGGGAACCTGTGGCTCATATGAGGAGCTTTTGGCTATGTGCTCGTAATCTAGCCAATAAAAAGCAATAAGGTAAATTGGTCGGTGTAAACCTGTTTGCACATAAGCAGGTTTTTAACCATGAATGTGCCTATTCTGGTCTCATACAAACACAATTTTATCGTGTTCTGACTTTGCTTTATTTGTGATTTGGCATGTGCTATTTTGCACATATACAGGGTGTTTCGAGAAATGTGTCCAGAAATAATGAAAAAATACAGAAAGAAGGTACCTGCGAGCTACCGGCGGCGTTTCCTTTGGTGTGGTAGAAGGTATCTACGGATGCGGACAAACATTATTTACGGCATTAATTACACAATAAAATATAAATAACTCCTTATCCAGTGCTATTTAGGCAGTCGAGTCAATCAGGCAATTTAAGTCCTTGCGGGAAGTACTCCGTAGCCAGTTTGAAATGTCTGAAAAGTGGCCGCTGGTGCTTGCCGCAAATCAAGGAAATCTGGCTAATTTTTGAGGCGAAATAATATTTCACTGCAAATATTGAGGCAGCTTGGCAGAAAGCATGGAGAAACGGAGGCAATGAACCAGCTGTAGGGGAACCTGGCAGACAGTCATTCACAGGCTATTTTTTGAAAAAAAATTACACACGCCATCCGATCTGCTGTTGAATGGTTACAACTTGCTTAAAAACAAAACCTATACGGGGTGCAAGTGACGAAATCAAATGGAAGCCTACCTCTGAGTGTGATTTTGCATCAAACGAGCTTATCTCTACTCCTTGTTTTTCAAAACCAGCGCATCGCTATATAGAAACGACAGATTCAGAACATATTGCTAAGGCTTGAAAGAGAGCAATGTCGTCTGTCAGCACGGACTCGCTCTGTTTTCCTCACTTCTATTCTAAATCAAATAAAGGTCAGTCAAAATATATTCTATACTAGAGAGTCTATTTCGACTTCCGCACTTTTTTTTACCATAGGGTCGTTGCAAGTACTTCAGTGTTTTCATTTAAAGTCTTACGGGTGTTTTCGATTAGACTGTCCTACTGGAGGCCAAGGTCTAGTCACTTTCATTTCGGGTAAAATATGTCGTAAGGCGGAAATTATTTTCCAAGCGATAAATCGAGGCTGTGAAATTATAACCGCAGAGTTAGCCCTTACGGGGTGTTTGCCGGCAAAAAATATAAAAATAATTTCCTTACGATGCTCAGTGCACTAGCCGTTTTGACAGGGCTTTAAATTTTGTAATGGGCGTGATACATAGACTTGGGGGGGACGAAGAAATGAAACAAATGCTAAGAAATATAGCGAATGGTGTAAAAGCAAATTTCCTTCTCTTGTATTCTAAATTACTGAGTGATGAATTCAATTGAGGTATCAATAATGTAACATGCCAAAGTTATGCGAGGATTGATTTATATAGCAGGGTCCAAGGCCAGCACTTTCGCGAGCTTCAGCGGTTCATATCAGCTTCCGGTGTTGCTAATACGCATGTTCCAGTTGGCATCGTTCCGCAAGTTCAAACTACAGGTTATATGGACATCTGCAACTCTTCAACATATGTCTGTGCGCGCAACCATTGTAAAAATACTTAACGCCATTTCATGACGTGTCGCTCACTAATACAAAACTGCATTTGAGTCACCTTCCCTCCACATGGTTCGCATAACATAGATTCCAAGGTACGTGGAATCTATCAAATTTTTTTTCAAGGAGGTCCCTGATATTTTGCTAGGTATAGTCAACCAATATATCAAATACTCCTGGATTCAATATCCTCAAATGCTCCAAATGCTCCAATATATGGAATGCTCAAGAACCTTCTTACAGAGACGAGCGAGTCCTAGCCGCACTAAACAGAGCAATAACAGGTCTGTAATGCCCTTAGATGTCCGGGGCCTCACGCAAGCTACATTGAAGAGAGAATCGTGTCTTTATCCCTCTTTTAAAGGACAGGGTAACCTGTGGAACATCTTTTGTGATTGGGATAGGGGCTTGCAATTCTTCCCCTGGAACGAGGAATTCCCTGTAAGCATGAGTCATAAGCTCGCATTGATTACGTCCCTGCCCTTTGTACACACTGCCCGTCACTACTATCGATTTATTATTTTAGTGAGGTCTTCGAACTGATGTGTGGTGCGGCCTTTCGGTTTCGCCGGTTTTTTGCGCCGGTGTGTTGGAAAGATGACGAAAATTCATCATTTAGAGGAAGTAAAAGCCGTAACAAGTATTTACACGTGTTTGTTTCCGGTTGTGTGCCATCAATTATGGGAGTGGTTTTTTGATATATCACATTGTTGATGATGACAGGGGGAGATCCGGAATGACGTACATGCGTGTTATGCATAGATTAGTGTTCGCTTTCAAATTAAAATGTTCAGTTGGTAGTAAGTGCTCGTCTGTGTTCTAAGTGTGTGTATATTTGAGCGTCTGTTTTTTTATTTTTATTTATTTTTTATTTACAAAATACTGCAGGCCATGTGGCCCATGCAGGAGGGGCAGGGTACAACATAAGTACACCTTAAAGATCAATTGAATATCATAAACAAATCGGGTAACAGTAAAAAAAGAACTCTAAATAAAATATCATTAGGAAATATTGAAGAAGTAATTCTGTATTGATTCAGTTGAGTCCGGATGATCAATAGGTATTAGGTTCCATTCCTCTATGGTGCGGGGAAAAAAAGTATAGTTAAAGAGTTTAGATCTGGCAACATAAGGGGAGAGTGTGAGGGGATGATAATGACGGGTTTTCCTAGTCTCAGAAAGGGTTATTTAGGAACTGGGATCTATAAAAAAATAACGATTTAACAAAGAATGGAGGAACTTCAGTCGGGATATTTTGCGCCTCGTTTGAAGTGTGTAAAAGTCCATCATGAACTTTTACTAACACGCCCAAGTGGCAGTCATCCCAAATATATGACCAACAGCGTTAACTTCTAATGTGGTTAAATCAAGCTGAAAAATCTTTTATGTTCGCCTTAAGTTAATGAACAAGTCGGTTCTAGAACTGTATGTTTTATCGGGTTTGCCCATGTAGACTAGGAAAGCCGAATCTAATTGGCGCACTGTCATTGACAAACAGCAGCCCTGCTAGCTTTGGATATATCAAAAGTTTACGATAGTGTATAGCATAAAATATTATTGGAATAATTAAAACTTCATGAGATCCCTAATTATATGGTGAGGTGGTTTAGCCAGTTTTCAAATTGAATGATTTTTTTTTCACTCAAAGGTAGTTTTTTAAATCTACACTTCTAGTTACGAGGAGTTCTTCAGCGAGCAGTCACGTCTCCTCTCCTTTTTATTACATTGCTAAGCAATATTCCTATTCATGATGATGTATACGCATATGTATATGCAGATGATAAATCATTTTCGATTCAGACACGGATACACATTCACTATCATACTCGCTTACAAGCGTATATGCGCGTCGTTGAAGATTGGTTACAGTTTATCTATTTACGCCGTAATGTTTAAAAGAAACGCAGTTATGTTTTTTTTTCTTTTGGGTAAACCAGGTACTATTAAAATAACTTGCAACCTGCAGAACACACCACGTTTGGACTTGGTAAAATATTTGAGATTAATTTATAATAACCATCTCCTTTGACATGCCCACGTTGAATACAGAACTACGTATACATACCTAGCTTGCACATACATACACACACACACATACATACATACATACATACATACATACATACATACATACATACATACATACATACATACATACATTCATACATACATACATACATACATACATACATACATACATACATACATACATACATACATACATACATACATACATACATACATACATACATACATACATACATAGCTTGCACATGCATACATACATGCATAGCTTGCACATACATACATACATACATACATACATACATACATACATACATACATACATACATACATACATACATACATACATACATACATACATGCATACATACAAACATGCATACATACATGCATGCATGATACATACATACATACATACATACATACATACATACATACATACATACATACATACATACATACATACATACATACATACATACATACATACATACATACATACATACATACATACATACATACATACATACATACATACATACATACATACATACATACATACATACATACATACATACATACATACATATATACATACATACATACATCCAAGTACGGGCGCTTAGAGCCCTACGAAAGGCTTTGCAAAGGCCGATCGGGGATGCAAGATAGGTACACTAACTTTGGTTTACAAAACGTATTTACGCGCAGTATTAGGATTTGGATGTGTTTATATACTGAAGCATCGTCTTATAAACTGCGTCTTTTGTATACTCTTAGAAAGACAGGCCCTAAGGCTTGGATTACCAATATTCGTTTTAGGCAATAATGTCCTCGAGGCTTATTTTTTCCTATTGGCCTCGGTTTCATACACCTCAGCTGAACTACCTAAAAGCACTTGTTGAACCAGTCGATGTTAACGTGAATGAAGTTCCTTTCATTGGTGATGAAAGACAGTACCTCTGAGTCATTTTGACTATATATATCCCAATCACTCGATAAAGATGCCTTACCGGTGTCTACGTGGGGCTCAGCCAGATGCGGGACCCTGTCGCGTTCTACAGAATAAAAATAAAGTTATTTTCCTTCGTTCCTTGATTACCAGGGATAAAATGGGCTTTTACAAAGGCATTTACAGGGGATAAATGGAACAAACGTTATCAGGTGTCTCACATTTGAGGGAAAATCTAGCATTGGTATTATATTTGAGACCTCCAATTAGTCATTTTCATTACAGCACTTCCCAATTTCTTATCGAGATTTTTGGCGGAAATTCTGGCGGTGGTAATAGAAATAAGAAAGCTCCCCATCGACATCAAATATGGCCATACATAGTTACAGATTCTTTATTTTTGTGCTCAGCATAGCCCCCAAAAAGCGACTCTCATTTATCACGTAGTTTTCATTTTCTGGTCCCTATCCACGTAACTGTAACGATATTTTTGGTACCAGGCCAGAAAAGGATAAAAACGAATGAAATCGCGCAATCTCTGGCGAAAGCTACTCTCTGTGTTCCGAAATTCTCAATTATACCGACAACAACTCTCATCAATCGTGACAGATTTAGAAGGCGTAGAAGGCGTGCCAAAATGCAAGACACTAAAAAAAAAAATCATTCGCTCACATAAACGAGTATCAACACCTCATGTTTGCTTGGCGTAGGAGTTCCTGTTCAACACGACAAAAGGCACTTATTTCTACAAGATCTCACATTCGCTTTAACAAATAAAGTATTATATTGTCGCGGGGTCATGACATGGCCGAAGACAGGAGACTTTATGTTGGGATTTAACTGTTTATTTGGGCGAACCTGTGCCCAGTAAACGGGAAATTAGATTACAGTAGCAGTCTTGCACAGATAGCAACAAAGAGAAGTTTATTGACTTCCAACCAAGGATAAAGTACATGACAAAAACATCAAGCTTCACGACTACAACGGGTGCATGTACAATCAGGAAAGCACCACTACCGAGGTACAATGTATGTGGGGGAATGTACCCCTCTATTTACTGTATAGCGCGTGGTGCTCCAGCAGGCTTAATCATGCGCGGCGGTAGGTCTTTTCAACACGCGGTTGGTACAAGTAGCGACTTAGCGCTGTACAACTCTAGGTATTATTTCTTTTTTGTCGGCTGAAACAATGCTGCTTTCGTACACGGTAAGTGCATGCCCAGAAGTATAAAAGAGCCCTTGAGGCTGGGGGGGGGGGGGGGAAAGGGGGCAGGGAGGGGTACAAGGGAGCGGGGGGGGAGGGTCTTGTCTCTCCCCAAATAAAGCATCAGCAACAATCTGCGCGTAAAAACTGACTGAAGGCGCCAACCAATGAAGAAGGCGCTATACAAAAATTAACTCAAGTGTCGACCAGCACACTTTACCAGAATCAATTACAAATAACAACGACAATGGGGTGATGAAATGAAAAAGGTGATACAGATATATATATATATATATATATATATATATATATATATATATATATATATATATATATATATATATATATATATATATATATATATATATATATATATATATATATATACAAGTCCCCTTCTGCATGTGCTAGACAGCGGGAGGGGGGTCACCAGGTAGTGATTGGGGCGGCTAGCATGCCATTCCTCAGAAAAAAGAATTTGGTATGCCAGTGACGAAGGAAGCTTTCCTCGCCGCTGGCCTCGAGTTAGCCGGCTAGGTGGGCCCATAGCAACCGCCGGATACGCGAGACTACCGGAAACGCGCTCCGCACAGGCTTTCTACGCGCCTCCGCTAGCGATCTCCTTTGACAAATAGCTAGCATCGTGAAGATCAGCACAAGTTGGCAGAAGGCACCTTTGTTGCGCTTGTGGTGGGGAGGTGGGCGGATACCAAAGGAGTGGGCTACCATCCGCCACACGGGTTTCACCGCCACGTATTGGAACAACGCGTGATCATGCGATTCAACTGCGTGACAGTTCGGGCAACGTGCATCCGGGACTATTCCAAATTTATGCAGGCGTTGTCTGGTGGGGAGGACGGCCCAGGCCTTTTTCAGGAGGAAATCCTGTGCATCACGGGGGGGGGGGGGCCGCAACGGAGCCAGAGTAATTCGCGCCTCGCGCGCTCAGCTCGTTTTTGTTCAGTGTCGCTATACTGCTTCCGCGTGATGGCTTCAACGATGCGCGCTGGCGGGTCCTCATCCACATCACCTTCGGGCACTTCTTGCCTCAACATGCGCCAGGTAGCCGACGCCGTTTTATAGAAGGGCGCGGGTGCCCCAGCAAAGGGCCCGGTGTGGCGGCCTACATCCAGCCAGTCGTGCTTCACTCCACTCCAGTAGAGGAGTAGGTTGGCCCTAGGTAATCGCTCGCGCGCGCGAGCATGCGGGCGGTTTTCAGGGCCAGAACTCTGCTCGTGGTCAACACATGTGGTAGGCCGAGACCCCCTTCTGACACTGCCAGTTGTAGCAAGTTTTGCTTCAATGGTGGCGGTTTCCCATCCCAGAGGTATGCGTTAATGAGTTTGGTCAACTGGCTTGCTGTTCTTGTGGGCATCACCGCTACTCGTCTCGCATGCGAGGCTAGGGCGCAAATGCTTGTTTTGACGGCTACTGCTTTCTCGCATAGCGTCAGGCCTTGTAGGCTAGCGCTCTCTGACACTTGTGCAGCCCTGTCCACGACTCGGGACCACGTTGAGGCCGTAACTCCCTCGCGGGAAAAGTATATACCGAGGACCTTAACAGCGGTGACTACCTCGAAGTTGCCGATCACGTGCGCCGGGAAATGGCCGAATAGGAGGGCTTTACACTTCCTCTCATTTAGTTGTGCACCTGATGCTAGGGCGTATGACGCGAATACCTGGTGAAAGCGCTCGAGACTGCTTGGATCTCGCACAAAAAGGGAGATATCGTCAGCGTGTGCGAGGACTTTCAGGTCCGCAGTTCCTGTGAGAGGAAGGCCCCGGATGTGCGCGTCGCTTGCCAGGGATGTAAGTAGCGGCTCTATCGCGAGTACAAAGAGGGTTGGGCCAAGCGGGCACCCCTGCCTGATCCCTCTCGTGTACTGAAAGGTGTCCGTCGTGGAGCCATTTACTACTACGTGGCACCTGAGGTCTGAGTACAGGAGCCTTATCACTTGTACAAAGCTTGCCGGTAAGCCAAACTCTCGCAGGGTTTCGAACAGGTAGGTGTGCCTGACCCTATTGAAGGCCTTGGCCTGATCAAGTGAAAAAAGGCTCCAGTAACTCTTTTCTCCGAAGCGTACTGGAACACGTCCCTTGTCGTGGTCACGTTGGTGAACATTGATCTGCCCGGGACTGCGCAAGCCTGGTGTGGAGCAATAATATCCGGCAGAAAGGTCTTTAGTCGGCTGTTCAAGATTGACGCCACGATCTTGTAGTCTACATTTAACAACGTGATCAGGCGCCAAGAAGCAGGGTCATTCGGCGGTGCACCTTCTTTAAGAATGAGGACTACGCGCCCCATGCCGAAGGAGGCAGGTTTAGCGTGTCCCTCGACGACCGTGTTGACTATGGCTAGGAGCGGTTCACATAGGCTCTCGAAAAAGGTGGCGTTGAAGCCCGCTGTGAGGCCGTCCGCACCAGGAGCCGAGTTTGGTGGCATTGACTGGATAGCGGCCCTCAATTCCGGTAACGTCGCTGCGCCGCACATAGTCGGGCATTCATCCTCTTCCAGAGGCTTAAGGAATTTACACAGCACCGACAGGGACGCTGGCTCCGAGGCAATCATTGTGGCGTCCGGCTCGAGAAAGGCTGTCTCGAAGTGGTGCAAGAAGGTCGCCTCGATCTCGACCGGGTCTGTCGCGAGGGTACCATCTGGGCGCTTTACTTCTGCAATACGCACAGAGCCGTTTCCCCTTACTTCGCGCGAGACTACCTCTGGCCGCTCGTTCGAGGTGGCCCAAGTCGCGCGCTTTTCGCCAGTAGCTGCCCGAAGAAGCCGTTCGTACTGCACCTTGAGCGAGGCTAGGTAATCTCGTGTACAGGAGGTGAGGTTGTCAGCACTCTGAATGATACGGATTCTGCGCAGTAACTCGTTCATCTGGGACGTCAAGCGCTTTTTCCTTTTACGGCCTTCGTCTTGGAGGAGCACCTTCCAGGCCTCCTTGAGGTCGTCCCAGGTAGTCGATGTTACGCGGGGGGATGCTCTAATCGAGGCCTCTATGAGCGTCTCGATCTGTGGTGCAGACACCGGATCCTTTAGGAGTGCAGAATCCAGGCGCCACGATGCGTCGGCTGGTTTGGGGCCAGGCTTTGCAGGGAGGGTTGTTAGCAGTGGCGCGTGATCAGACAGAGCGGCCTGAGGGGGTGGCAACGGGACCACCTCGCACGCTGTTAGGGATGGAAGTAGAAGCTCCGGTAAGTACGCGCGGTCTAGCCGGCTAGCGGTGACCCTCGACACGCGGGTGGGGCCGAAGTCGTCGTCGTGGAGGCGGACCCATGCGTCTGAAAGTCGGAGGCGTTCGAGAACTTTGATCAGTTCTTTTGCACGGTAGGCTGAGCCTCTGCAACCTGGTCCCCGGATATTCCTCGCAGTGTCGACCACACAGTTAAAGTCTCCAAGGACTACGTGCAGGAGGGGGGCCAGCAGGTACTCGCCAAGCTCCCTGAAAAAGGGGTTCGTCTCCGATCTAGTTACTGGCGCGTACACGTTCACAAACCGGACTTTCCGCCCATCGATGAGGATGTCAAGCATTAATGTGCGACCGTCAGCGCCAAACACGCAATGGGCTTTTTGCCTAAACTTCCCGGTGACGAACACAACCCCAACCCCGCATGACCTGGTCCTCGTCAATGAGAAGAAGGCTTCGACGTGACAGAGGCTGCGGAAGCGAGCGACGTCGAGGGGGGATCGGAAATTTGTCTCCTGGAAAAACAACAAGTCGATGCTGCGGGCTTTAGCAAAGGAAACGACCGCGGTTTGTTTCGTCGTGTCGCGGAAACCGCGAACATTCCAAGTGGCGAAACGGAGTCGGTCAGCCATCAGTCGCACTATGGTGAAGTGGAAACGAGGGGGGTACGTGAGTGTGTGGAAGGAAGGGGTGGGGGCAAGGGGAGGCAGCGCATGGGGGAGTGAAACAGGAAAGGGTAAACGGTGGCGCCAGTGCGCACGGGCACTGCCGTCTGTAAGGAAGCGAAGGTGTTGTCAGATCGGCTCGCTGGCTTTAGGGGGCGGTTCCCCTTTGCCTGCGGCGCTTTGGCCGAGCTTCTGCGTCTTCGCCTTCGGTGGGGCATCGCTGTCGTTCGCCGTCGCTTCTGGCCCAATTCGGCGTTGTCGCGCCTCTCTGCTTGTGACTCTCCCTCTCGTTTCTTTCTTGTTCTTCTCTCCCTGGCATCGGCGCAAGCGCGAACGAGCTCTCAGCTCGCGGCCTGGCACCCGCTGGGACGCAAGTGGGTCAAGTTTGCGGTCTGTGTAGGGCGACGCTTTACCGGAGGGGGCTCAAAGGAGAGGGGCTGGTTTAGTTGAGCACGGTCTTGGTGGTCAGGGAGCGCGTAATACCCGCGGCTCACGATGGGCAATTCGTCCCTGGTGGGGTCATTGGTAGCGTCGTCCCAGTCCTGGGCGCACAGTCGGGCCAACACGTTAACGGGTGTTTGGGAGGGGTTGGGGGGGGGGGTTCACTTCGCTTTAAAGTTTCGGCAAGCGCTGGGAAGTTGTGGCCTTCATCTTGGACTGACGGGGGGGATGGATGGCATAGATGGGGACGATTGGGCCGAGACGGTTTCGAGGTCGCTCGATTCCGTTTCCGATGACATGGTGGCGGCATCCTCAGTCTTCTCGGGCTTGTCTTCCTCGTTGGCGGATGAATCCGCCGTGGTGCTTCCTGTGAGCAAGCTGGCATCCGTTTCGCGACCTTGGGGGAGGGAAGCCTTGGGGGGGGGGGGCGCGGGCCGCGGTCCTGGGTACGAGCACTTGTAATCGAGAGGGGGGTTCGCCTGGCTTCTGCGACGGGGAGCCACTCGGCTGGACCGATTTCGACGCGAGGTCCGATACCGAGGGGAACCCACGAGCGGCTGACGCATAAGAGCGCCTCCTAAAACATTCTTTCGTTCCGTGGTGACCCCCGCAACGCTTACATTCGGCTGAACAGCCCTCAGTTTCATGTCCGAAAGTTCCGCTTCGTTTGCAGTATGGTGCGGAGCATGCGGTCGCCATGTGGCCCACCTCACTACATCGCGCGCGCACCCACCTCATGCCTCTATATTCGAACATGACCCGGTGCCCCGCAATGGTTGCAAAGTTGGGCACCGGCTTACTCATTTCGATTTTTACGACTCTGACGCCGTTCAACTTATTTTGGCGGGTGGCCACAGTAGCAAACGAGATGCCCCGCACCTTACCGTACTGTGCTAGGGCGTTGCCAAGTATCTCGTCAGACAGGTAGGCGGGGTATCGGTAGACGTTGACGTACGTGACCGGCGGCCCGACGGCCTCAACCGGTACGCTTACTCCATTAACCTTGAAACCTTCCGCCACCATTAACTTTGTTGCCTGACTGGCGTTACGTGTACAGACGAGAAACTTGGCCCCGCCCATATGCTCCATAACAAGAACACTATCATCACCAGCTTCTAATTCAATAGCGTCTATAAGATGATCAAGAGATACGTCGCCGTCCGGCGCTGTGAAGAGGAAGCAGTTCTCCCGCACTGGTAGGTTGGTAGTGGCCGCCATTCTGGAGGGGGTGTCGCCAGCAGAACGGGGCGTGACTTGTAGAAAACTAGTACTCTAACTAGTACTCTAACTAGTAAACTAGTAGTAGTAGTACAGAGCTGCACTCTGGTAAATCTGCGGCTAAGCCTGGGGAGACGCCGCTCGGGATCAGGTGGAGTCGGGTGGGCTGCAGGCGGGCTCCGGAAAGGTAGCAGGGACCGGCAACCGTGCTCCTCCTGGCATAGGGGTGGGGGGCTCCGGGCTGGAAGGCCCCGAGACCCAGAGGTGGCAGTCGCTCACACGAGGCGGCGAAGCCGGCAGAACCTGCTCTGACCGTGAAATCCAAAAGCCGAGAAGCGATTGCCCCGGCACAGATAGGAATGAACGGAGCGTCGGCCGTCGATCAACTACTGACAAGCGGCGAAGCGCGTCGGCATTTATACTCTTGCCGTCGAATGTTCTAGAGTTATCGCTGGCGGTGGCATAGGTTCCACAATAATATGTACCGTTCGCACAGTGGGCGTGATCTTATCGAAATGATCTACTACAGTCCGGAAGCTTCTCGAAAACAGCAGGCGCGGTTTGCGCTGAGAATCGTGTAGTGTTTTGGGACGATAACAAAACTTGGGAAATGGAACGTGGCATTGCCCCCTCTGAAAAAGGCATCGTCCCGATGCTTTAACTAAAGATGAAGGCACACCAATATTGCAAGAAGTACAATTATAAGTTACGATACAATAATAATACAGAAAACCCTGTTTCAGTTTGTTAACGCGCATGAAACGGCTTGAGGAGCGCGACATGGACGACTTCAGGTCGCGATCGGCGTCGTTGAGAGTTCGTGATGCCGTCGGGGACAACCTCGTATTCAAGTGGGCCGAGACGTCGAACCACCCTGTACGGTCCGAAGTACCGTCGCAGAAGCTTTTCACTTTGTCCACGTCAGCGTATCGGCGTCCACACCCAAACACGTTCACTGGGCTGGTATTCCACGAAGCGTCGTCGAAGATTGTAACGGCGGCTGTCGGTCGTCTGTTAATTCTTGATACGGAGGCGCGCGAGTTGTCGGGCTTCTTCGGCGCGTTGAAGGTACTCACTCACATCGAGGTTTTCTTCGTCGGTGACGTTGGGTAACATGGCATCGAGCGTCGTTGCCGGGCTCCTTCCGTAGACCGATTTGCATGGAGATATCTGCGTCGTCTCCTGCACCGTCGTGTTGTATGCGAAGGTCACGTACGGAAGAATGGCGTCCCACGTCTTGTGTTCGACATCGACGTACATTGACAGCATGTCGGCGATCGTCTTGTTAAGCCGTTTGGTGAGGCCGTTGGTCTGTGGGTGGTACGCTGTCGTTCGGCGGTGGTTTGTATGGCTGTATGCCAAGATCGCTTGAGTTAAGCCGGCAGTAAATTCCGTTCCTCTGTCGGTGATAAGGACCTCCGGGGCACCGTGACGTAGGACGATATTTTCGACGAAGAACTTAGCTACCTCGGATGCATTGCCTTTTGGCAGGGATTTTGTCTCGGCGTAGCGGGTGAGGTAGTCAGTAGCTACTACGATCCACTTGTTTCCGAAAGCCGACGTCGGGAACGGCCCCAGTAGGTCCATATCAATCTGCTGGAAAAGTCGGCAACGTGGTTCAATTGGCTGCAGAAGTCCCGCTGGCCTTGTCGGCGGTGTCTTGCGTCGCTGACAGTCCCGCCATGTCCTCACATAACGAGTGACGTCGGTCATGTTGGGATTTAACTGTTTATTTGGGCGAACCTGTGCCCGGTAAACGGAAAATTCGATTACAGTAGCAGTCTTCCACAGATAGCGTTAAAGAGAATTTTATTTCCGGATATATCTAACACAGTTTATGTGCACACATAAAAATAGACAATGGTGAACAATGCGTATGTACAATGCAAGCTGTTATATACACCGAAAGAACTTATAGCGTATGCAGTGACGTACAATGTAAAGCTTGTACAACAAAGACAGGACATTCATGACATCGAGATGATTAAACTTAAATGAACATTAAGGCTATATGAACAAACGAGGGAATGTCATTCACAGTGTAGCGTGATATTTTGCATTCACCTGTAAGGACATTTTGCTCTCGCGCTCAAGAACAATATTGCACAAGAAGACATGTTTCTAAAGAAGAAAACAGATATACACACTGTAATACCACAGTGGTACATGCTCTAGCCCACCTCTTCAATAGGGGAGGAAAGGCATGGACACTCTGTTTTTTACGATAATAAATCGCATAGACCACCGTCAGAGGAAAGCCTCCTCTCCCAGCATGACTAGTTCTGCGTTAGGATGCATAAGAATTATGTTTCTTAGCCGATGTAGTAGGGGAAACATGGCTCTCTGAGGGCGTCCCCTCAGACAGGCCAGTCCCCTTCGTTTCCATAAGACGAAGGCTCCGATAGCCATTAGGAGTACGACAAAGTTATCCCTGTGGCTAGACTTCCACTGCATACTTGTTTGGAGCATCCTGGTAACCATGCGCCAAAAGGTGCGCGCTACTATACATTCATGGAAGACATAGTTCAGTGTTTCGACGCGACCGCATTGCGGGCATGTGGCGGAGGGTGCCACGCCGCCCGCCGCAAGACTGTCGGCCGTTGGTAAAGCCCCCCATTCCCTGAGACAGTTTAGGTCACTGACCTCGCAGGGGAGAGACGTGTTTGTAAGAGTCCAGCGTCTTTTCGCCCGGCATTTCCGGCGTTGTTGTTCAAATAGGCTTGTAAATGCTATTAATTCGCTCATGTCGGTGGAGACATTTCCATAAGTTCTTGAACTGCAAAATTGTTTCGCCACTGTTGCAAAGATTTTATAACATATGTGTAATACGCTGGTGGCTGCTCAGAAGCTGGTCCCGTGTCTTTTGCTAAACCAAAAAGTCTTCTAGAGGTTCCTAGCAGATACACTACAAGTTGCCTGCCTCGATACGATGAGTTCTCTAAGAGTGCCCAGGTGTTTTTGAGAGCCAACATGCGGCACAATACATCAAGGTTGGGTACACTGAGCCCTCCCCATTTTACCGGTAGGCGGACCAAGGCTCTGGCAACAGCTTCGGCGTGGCCATACCAAAAAAAAAACGAGCCGCACGCAGTAGCCACTCTCAGCAAAACCCGTCGACGTGGTCGTGCAATTCTGGCTACATAAAGCAGTGGCGCTGTTATGCTAGATTTAATTAGATAAGCTCTTTTAGTAAAAGGTAGTTGAAACGTTCTGGCAACTTCACTGCGTCTGTCCACTTTGTGTTGGATTTCTTTCCATGTGGTGTGGGCTACCTTACCAGTCGAAAGGAAAGTTACACCTAAGACTTTAACGCCTTGGACGATTTGGACGCAATCAGGGAACTCTTGAATGTGCATGCCAAAGCACAATGCCTTGCTTTTTCCGGGATTAAGACGTGCTCCCGACAAGTAACTATACGTGTGGAATATTCGCAGAAAGGCTCTGTAGCTATCCATGTTCTGAATAAACAACGAGATGTCATCGGCGTATGCCGCTACTTTCACTTCGCCCAAGCCTGGAAGAGGGAAACCACGTATCGAAGTACATTTCTGGATTTGTTTCAAGAATGGATCTATGCATAATACAAAGAGAAATACGGAGAGGGGACAGCTTTGTAGAATGCCCCTACTTACTGCAATAGGTTGAATTGTATAGCCATTCACTACTAATGACGTTTCTAAGTCTGTGTAGAGTAAACGGAGGGTGTCGGTTAAATGTGCTGGGAAGCCATAACACTCATGCACAGCGAAGAGATAGTTCCATTCTACGCGATCAAAAGCTTTTTCCTGATCCAAGGAAACAAAAATGCCAGGTATTTGTGTTCTTGTAGCGTACGTGAATAAATCGCGAGTCAGCGCAAGCGAGGTATAGATCTTACGACCTGGGACACAGCATGTTTGTATGTCGCTAACTACTTCCGGTAGAATGATTGTTATGCGGTTTGCAAGGATGGCTGTCAATATCTTATAATCCGAGTTAAGTAGGGAAATGGGCCTCCACGCCCTTGGATCGGATGGCTCTCCCTCGTTTTTAAGCAAGAGTATAACTCTGCTCTCACGAAACGTATTCGGTCTGATTCCGTGAGCAAGAAGCCCATTTAGCATTGTCGAAAGGTGGTCTTGTATTGTTTCAAGTAAGGTGTCGTAGAAACTTCAAGGTATGCCGTCAGGGCCGGCAGCGGCGGTTGTGTTCATGCGCTGAAGCACGATGCGTAATTCATCCAGCGTCACTGGGCTGCACAGACCATCACGGAGCTCCTCCCGTACGCGGAAAATTCCCTCGCAAAACTCATTACCTATTATAGTTCACGTCGTTTGCGTTCTCCGCCCTGAAAAAATTCGAAAAATGTGTTTCAAAGACCCTCATTATGACTTCTGCTCGTGTAGACTGTTCGCCGTTAAGCAACTGAACGAAAGGGACATGCATTTGTTCACCCAAGGAGCCGTTGCGAACACTTCGAAGAGCAGCTGGATCTGAAACTGGTCGTCCGTTGATAAAAGACTGCGCAGCCGTGCGCGAACTAAGACGTAGCAAAAGTTCGTACCGCGCCTTTAACTGATCGAGATAGTCGTGCATTGCGAACTTCAGCGTCTCGCCTCTGCGTACAATGCGCGCTTTTTGTAGCGTGTCGTTTATGTCTGTTGTCAGGCGTGCTTTCCTTTCGCACCCCGCTTTGATAAGCTCGGCGCGCCAACTGTGTTTCAATGCGTCCCACTAATAAAGTTTACTACCTACCTACCTTACGGGGTTCAGGCGGCCTTTTGCATGCTTGCTCTAGTGCATTGCGCAGTAATGCTACGCTTTCCGGGTCGTGCACGAGTGTGGTGTTCATTTTTCAATGGTTTCTAAATGTAGTGGATTGTTCAAAGAAAAGTTTTACAGACACTGGAAAGTGGTCTGTAATGCGTGGAACGTCCGGTGAGAAATGTAGGACCTCGCAACTAAGGACATGAGTGGCTAGCACTTCTGGAAAATAGTAGCGGTCTAGCCAGGTCATGTTGGGACCCCGTTGCCAGGTTGCAACGAAGTCATTCCCGTGAGTATCGACCCACGCATCCCTGAGCTCGAAATTGCGGATGAGTTGTCGCAATGCGCTAACTCCGCTATATTGTCTGCTTTGTCTGCATCCGCGCGCATCTCTGTCGGAGTTCTCAACACAGTTAAAATCCCCTACTAAGAAAGTGGGGTAACTGTCAAACATAAATGAGTCGAGTGAATTGAAAAAGTCGGCCATTCCCCCACGTTGAGCTGGGGCATAAATTACGAGCGCCCTTACTCGTCTGCTGTGGAGGTCAAAGTCTACTGCTAGTGTGCGGCCGTCAAAACCATAAACACAGTGTGCTCTTCGACGTAACGCTGGTGTCAAGAAAACAACTCCGACTCCGCACATCTTTGAATCAGTCAGCGGAAAAAAGGCTTCGACTCCAAAATGTGAACAAAAGGGTTGCACATCAAAAGGGGTTCTGAAATTACATTCCTGTAAGAAGAGGATGTCAACATGACGTGACCTTGCGAAGTGCATGACTTCTCTCTGCTTATCTTGGCGTCTGAAACCCCTGACGTTTAAGGAGAGAAAATGCACCGTAGCCATTTTGAAAAAGGAAGAGTGCGCGCAAACTTCAGAGGAACCCCTTGCAGGGGGTGGGGCGAGCGCTCAACGAGTGAGAAAAACTAAAGAGATAAATGCTCTGACGTAGAGCATTAGCGAGTTTTTGGGGCTTACTAATGTCCGTAGAACCCACGGAGTCCGTGGTCGGTGGGTGGGCTCGTTTGGTGGCTGAACGGTCTATTTCCATGGCGCTGGAACCGACACTCGCACCGGTGGCCGCACCTGTAATCTGGTAAATGGAGTTTGACAGGCTCAGTTTGCGGGTCTGAGCCGAGTACTTGCTGGCGCGGGCGCTCGTCGTTGTCGGTGGCATAATCACTGTTGTGGTCTTGTCTGGGCCGATGATCGGAGCATCTGCACGTCCTGTCGTTCGGGTGCCGCGTTCCATCGAAGCTCTCGGCGCCTCGGAGCTACTGGTGGTGCCAAATGTGTCAGAGCTGTAGCTCTCGTGGTCCCTGCTAAGTACGGGCACTCGGGCTTCGGCTTAGGATGAGCTGTGTTCTTCATAGGCGTCCGGCGAGAAGTCGCTGGTCTAGGACGGGGTGTGAAGGGTTGACGAGGCTTTCTCAGACAGGGGAGGCAGGTCTCCTGCGTCTTGTGCTTCAGCATGGGCGTCAGTGTCGCTCGCAGGCTCAAGCACCGGATAATCATCTTGCAATGCGGGCGTGAGGTTGGTGCAGGCTTGTTCTTCCGTTGCCGCTGCTGCAGCCGCTGCTGAGGACTTCGGACGTACGCAGTCAGCTGTTGCATGGCTGCCCGAGCACTTTGCACCACGGTTTTGCGCATCCCTCTGTGGCATGTCCAAACACGTTGCAGCGCGTGCAATGGGGCGTGGCACAATCTTTGGCGATGTGGCCAGCATTCCTGCACTTAGAGCACACTTTCTTGACACTTCGGTAGTCACACATGACATTGTAGCCTTGGACTGTCAGAAAGTTCGGTATTTGGCTTTTCATTTCCACTCGCGCCACACGGACACCTGTGCCAACCCCAGGGTGGCCCTTGAACACTGGCTCGAGGATATGTTGCACGTTGCCGTATGTGGAGAGAGCAGTCGCTAGGGCTGCGTCGCTTACCGACAGCGGTACCCGGAAGACTGTGACGTCGACTATTTCAGGACCTACACCGACTAGTGGAACTAATTCGCCGTTCAAGAGAATGGTGCCCCGGCTCTCGAGCTTGGTGGCTGCATGGACGTTTGCGGCTGCGGTGCCGAACTTTGCATCTCCCATGTGCTGGAGGGACTTGATACCGCCTAGGCGGGTTACTGCTTCGAGGGCATCTATGATGTCGTCGACGGTGCTCCCCTCTGGAGCGCTGAAGTTAAAGCAATGAGCTTTCGGTGGTGGTGCTGCGAAAGTCATCACACTTTCGTTCGTCCTGGCCCTGGCTCCCACGGCTTGCGCTGTGGTGCCCGGGCGTTGGCTCACAATGAAGACCTGGACAGAGCCGGGGGGCGGGGGGGTGTTATACAGGGGTTTGCTTGATGCTCGATAAGATGGGGTCGACGACTGGCAGCGTGCCTGGTCGCGGGAATCCCGGCACCAGGTAAGCGGTGAACGGGACGTCGGCCTTCGATCAACTACTGACAAGCGGCGAAGCGCGTCGGCATTTATACTCTTGCCGTCGAATGTTCTAGCGTTATCGCTAGCGGTGGCGTAGGTTCCAGAATAATCTGTACCGTTCGCAGAGTTGGCGTGATCTTATCGAAATGATCTACTACAGTCCGCAAGCTTCTCGAAAACTGCAGGCGCGGTTTGCGCTGAGAATCGTGTAGTGCTTTGGGATGATAACAAAACTTAGGAAATGGAACGTGGCAATATGCTCCGAGGTAGTCTAGCTCCGTCCTTAGTTTGGTCGTTTTACTACGATGGGAAAAGAATCCAGCACAATTTCTTATCATGCAACCGCTTCAATTTTTTGATGAGAAAATTTTCCGAAACGGTGTTCAATTGCATTATATTGGAAGTAAAGTTTGAAATATTCGATCCTTGGCAGCATTAGGTCATTTTAGATCTCCGTTCTGCTGTACAGAAATATTTGAATGATTCAGGGTGGCTTTCATCTTGATTAGCATACTTATTTATTCTAAGTATTGTGTATATTTAGTCATATAAATATTACATGATCACTTTAATTCTTAATAACTTCTTCCTTGGTCAATCCCTCATAGTGGGTGGGAGCCAGTGTATAGTATCATCATCTGCGCAAACGGCCACCAGAATGCAGCCACGTTCACTCACAACCGCCGCCGCCCCTTATTCCGTCATGGACGAACCTCGGCGAAGTGCAGCTACGTGCAATGTGGAGACCGCATTGGCCCAGCCCAAGCAGCCGTCGGAGCAGTGTCTGCTGAGACTCAACCAGGACCTCAAGAACATCATTGACAACCCTGTGCCAGGAATCTTCGTCGAGCCTGAAAAAGGCGACGTCACCTACGTCCACGCCATCATCGTGGGACCCGACAACACGACGTGCCAGGGAGGCTTGTTCCATTTCGTGCTGAAGTTCCCCCTCAACTACCCAGACTGTCCACCGCAGGTACGGTTCATGACAACCGACGGCGGAAGGGTGCGCTTCAACCGGAAACTGTACAGCAGTGGGCTCGTCTCGCTCGGTATTCCGGGAACGTTTCATGGACCCTCGTGGAACCCGGAGATGACCCTTAAGACAATGGTGGTGTCGATCCAGTCGTTGCTCATCGAGCAGCCGTTAGCCTATGAACCTGCACTGGGACTGGAGTTCGAAACTTGGCTTGAAAAGACGATTGGTTACAACGCCAATATGCGCTTCCAGACCATCAAGGTCGCAATTTGCGACGCACTCGAGGCTTGCCTCCTCGGCAACTCGTTGTACCCGCAGGACCTGCAGATGACTGTCATGAAGCACTTCGTAGAACAATATGCCAACTACGAAACTGTAGCCTTCCTTCTACTTGACCAAGACTCGAGCGAGCAGGAATCTCAGCAGCACGCAGCGCTACTCGAGAGACTGCAGGACTTGCATGATCGCATACTGCTAAATACCCCAACGATGAGTAAATTGTGGCAATGCGTCATGAACTTCTAGGGCTCATGGAGACTTTTTGCAGCGTAAAAAAAGTTGGCAAACTGTTAATAAACCAGTGGCGTAGCCAGAAAATATTTTCGTGGGATGTGGTCACACCGACCAGACCCGGGGAGAGAAGGGCGGAGCACGCTGAAGTCTGAACCTCCTTCCTCCTACACTTCGAGTCTCTGTAACGTGACTATCACCGGTAGTTTGCGCAGAATGTGTACATGTATATCAAAGTCATGAGACATCCCGCTTCATGTGTATATGCCTGTGAAGAGAGGAGGAGTAAGTAAATATTAAAAGTCAAGTAATCGCTATAAAATGCAGTAAACGACAGGTACTTGGCCGCCATTTAATGAACTAGACTTCGAAAACGAATCATCGTGACGTGTACTCGACTATTCTTTCAAATCGATTATGGCTCCGCTTTATGTGGAATGAGATGCAAACGCAAAATGTTTTTGCACTTAAAAAATTGCTTTTCGCTTTCGCTTATTTCCTGAGCTATTTTTTAAGGTCAATGTTTGTGACTTCATGTCTCTAGGAATAGTTTTTGTTTTAAACTCTATATGCCAAGCAGCCCTGACGCATTGAAACCTCTTAATCGACAGTTCTTACTTTACTGCGTGCGTCCAAGCATGCTTGCAATACCCAATAAGAATTCTTTTTTGGAAGGTATGCAGCACGTTGGCAACTTGATTTCGCACGCGTTATTTTTCGGGTAGAATTTCTCGCAACTTTGCTTGACATTAGGGTTCCGTGTCACTTTTGATAGCAATGAAACACTCCAATCGTAGAGCTAATGTCATGCAATCTGCCAGGGCAAGGTAATCACTGTTGAGAAATGTTTACTTCGTCTCAAACGAAAATGCACCATGGACCAGACTATGCATACTCAGCTAGAAATAGCTTGTTCGCTGCGTGTACCCGTCAGTAAACTTATATACGCGCAAAAACGTATGGTGTTCTTTTTTTGTTTTGTTTTTCGTAACTCCTGTCGCTCTGCTCTTCAAAACACCAGCGTTGCGGCAAAGAGTCTTCTGTTCTTAGCAAGCGTGCAGCATTCATTTTTCTTTAGGTCAACGTGTTCAAAGCTGTACATATATACATATAACCTTGCAGTATAGATATGCCATGTATACACTGTTCTAACTAGTACGCGCATTCATGTTTGCAGTCCTTACGCCGGCGTGAAGAAAGACAGCCTCGTACCACACAATATCTTGAGTGATCGGTTCACTAGTGACGAAGGAATGAACTCCAGTTTCGTTTAGAGCATAGTGCACCATAATCAATTTCTCAGAACGCGTGAACTCTGACAACCATTTCACAATAACTGCAAGCGCATGCAACTTGTATACTTTATTACGCGCTAATGTGCACCATCTCTGCCTGTCGGTTGTCTGTTTCGTGCATTCTGATGCGAGTCGCTGTAATTTCATTGGTAGGTCAGTTCTGTGAGCGCTTTAAAATGCATCGGCACCCCTTGAAGATGCCTTTTCCATTCTGTCCTTTTCCTTTTCCCCCATTCCTTTCCTTTTCCCTACTCCCGAATATGCCACTCTTCCCACTGCCGAGGAGTTTTCTGACGTCTAGTCGAACAACATCTCAGCTTTGGGTTTTTAGGTGACTTTGTAGCATACGGGCTGCGAAACAGAAGCGAGAGAAGTGAGAAACCTTAACATGTCTGCGATGCATAAGGTTGACAATTGCCAAAAGATATTGTTCCCAAACGTGCACCGTCTGCTAAAGATTCTGGCGACCCTGCCCATCAGCATCAGCATAGCTGAAGCGGAACGCTCTTTTTCATTGCTGATACTCCTAAAAATTAGACCTGAGAGCTACAACAGATGAAAGGTTGGTTGGCGTCGCTCTTTTAAACATTCACCGTGAAATACAAATCCGCCCGAAAGAAATAAGACAGTGATAGTACACAGGGCTTACTGGGACACCGGGCGAACCGTGATCGCGGAGTACACATGTTCAGAAAGGTACGTTGCCCGTACCGATTAGCATGCGCGCTAGCTGCTTTTCAGCCTCAACATTACCATGTTAGCGTTGGTGTACGTAGTGTACGTAGAACGACGCGACGCTATCGGACGCCCACTTCGAAGTAACTTGGCGTGTAGTTGTTGAAAAATTCACTTTGTTCGCAGCAAATGACTGTTTAAAGTGGCTTCGCTTGCCTTCAGTTAGCTTCGATGACTGAGAATTACGAATAAGTTAGTGTAGTTTTTAAGATAGATTCATATTTCGAAATCGTCTAGGCCTAACTACAAGATTGACGTCAACAAATCGGCAAGAATTTTTTTTGTGGATTTGGTGCATGGTTCATATTTATTTACTCTAAGTATTGCTGAAATAAGCTTCCCTAAATGCTTGGTGCCAAAACACAACCAGACAATCACGGTTTCTTTTCCTTTCCAACTTTCTTAATTTTCAACCATTCGATAGCTGGGGCACGTACACCACGTAAACGCTATCCTGCCTAATTATAAGACGCTGCCCGCAACGAAAGTTTGCTGCACGATAATCTCATTTTCTTAACATTCGCTATCACGCTAACGGTAAACAATAACTGCCTATTCTCTCTGTTCTTTACTGGGAACGTAGAGGCGTCTTCAGCTAGATGTGTAGCATCAACCATAGGTGCCTGCTCAATTTCAAGAAAGAAAGTCAACGGACGTTGTTCTTGGATTGATATTTTCCGGACAGCCTTAAAAACATAGGCGCTAAGGATCGATTGGATGAGGTTAAACATCCGAAAACCACAATATGATTATAAGAGACGCCATAGTGGGGCGCTCCATAAATTTGACCGCTTTCGGTCTCTAGCATGCACCTGTATCAAAGTGCAGGGACTTCGAGCATTTCCGCCTACATCGAAATACGACAAGAATTTGAGTCAGCAATGGAAAACCACAACTGTTGGACTATCATGACGGGTAGTAAAAAAGACGGCTTTGGTAAAATCAGCACGCTTTACTTTTCGTCCAGCTGTAAGTGCTCAAGTTGAAGTGATTAAGATATATTGAAGAAAATCACTCTCACACCATGGCCGAGTACTTTCGTCCTCTACCATTGCCTACTCATTGCTTTTCGGTGATAGCTTTCACTTGCAGAGGTTGTTCGTGGATACGAAAGGTGTGAACAGAAATGCAACAACCCAAGTTTGCAAGTAACAAATTGCACAAATGTCTGGAGCTATGCGGCATAAATATGACAGATAATGTGCAGGATAACTTTTCTGTCAATTAAAAAAGGTAATCAACAGTATTCCGCTATGCCGAGTGTCTACAGCACATTGCTTGCACAGATATTATTTCATTTCCTTTAAAGAAACATTCGGTAATATGTGTATCGTTCTCATTACACATGATATTATGTTCAGCTGTGTTTCTTTATTGTGTGTATTTCTTGTTGTGCGTTAAGTCGCTAGTTGCAGAAATCGTTTGGTGTACCCCAAAGAGGTTCCTAAATATACGCTATATAGAGGGAACTCTAGCGCTAGCGTCTATGGGAGCTACTACGCACGGCGCTTCAGCGAGCATGGCAATGATGGGTAGTACACAAATTTGTGTATTCTTCGTACCTCTGGCTCCGTGTCTGTTTTTGGGGCTTGGAGCAGTTCCCTCAAAAAACGAAAATGAGCAATAGTTCCGCGGTTGCACTTCACCAGCTCATTGTTTTAGGCTTAGCTTTTCTAATCAGGTCACAAAGCTCAAAAACTTCTGTTCTTTTCTTCGAAGCAAAACGTAAACACGGCTGTAAACGAAGCCACAAGTTCGATTTGAGGCCTGAAAGAACGAACACTTGGGAAATACGTGTACTACCCACCATCCCCACGGTCGCTGAACGATCGCAGTGCCAGAGTATCCGCTAGTTAATTTTAAGAAACTCTCCGGCGTACCTTTCTATAGTCCTCTCAACGTAAATGGACGAAGAGGACGCAAATAAACATATAGATAGTTAATTTTTTGCATATTTTTTCAGCGTTATGCTCTTTATTCTTGTGCTGTTTGCCACACCGCTGAACAATAAAACTTCTGCGCCCTATAGCTGCCCCTACTACAATTTTTTTCAGTACGATGCCTTACGTTTAGATCACCATATTATATTTATCACGTTAAGTATTATGACGAGTATTTTAGTAGGCCTTTGTAAGGCTGTGATTGACCAGCACGTTTGGATGTGTTGCAACTTCGTCACTAGGCAAGACTTCGCTGTGCCTTTAGCCCTTAGGGCATAGTAAATACATGTAATAATATCTCGCATACAAGAATACAAGTTGGCGTACAAGCAAAGTTCGGTGGATGAGCCGAATATTCTGTCGCACTTGCGTGTGTGTGAGTGTCTGTGTGTGTGTGTGTTTGTGTGCTCGCTTGCGTGTGGGTGCGTGGCTGTGTATTCATAGCAGAACGTGCGATGGTTCAATAGAAATGTTATTCTCTGACTTGAGTACTCTGGAAAGGGGAGTGGGGATTGAAAGAGTGTTGAATGACGATGGTAGGCTAGGCTCCCTTTACATACGTGCATCCATCCTGTCCAGTGGCTTCTGAGAACGCGACCACGGCTCCGAGCAACACATTTTTGAGCATATGCTTCTGCTGTCGGGCCAAGGATTCTATAAACAATGTACTTATCCACTACCCACATGTATTGTATACGTGGCCTTCATCGCTGACCTAAGAGATTCTGCACTTACCTTACAAGTTAGTCTTTCCAAACAGAATGACTGTATTAAATATCCATATTAAAATATGGGTATTTTCATTGTGATGTCACTGTTACCCTGACGTGCTGTACTCACGTAAATGGTAACGGTGACTTTCTTGCACATCAATGCTTTTTTTTTTCGGTGCACTATACATAGAAAGCCACCTTTTTATATCACGACCGCCCTTGCCTCCGTATACCTGATCACTCTCATTGTCGATATTCATAGCAAAAATATGAAAATCTTGGTGCCAGCCCTACTGCCCGATATATTTGAAGCGTGGCAGATGAGGGAGAGATGAAAGATGCTTCGAACAAAAAAGATTTTAGCTGTTTGAGGACCCAGTATGCACTCTAACCAAGCTTAACGTCACAAGTGATCAAGCGCGAATGCAATATTATCGTTTATTTATATATGCAATGTGACAAAAAATAGACCCCTTCTCCGAAGCAGTACCTGCTACTGTACAACGAATCATAGCTCACACTCATGTTTGTCTTATGTATATAACGTTCAATATAACCAAGGACATGGTGAGTCCGTGCTGCGAGTTTCTTGAGCGGCTGCTGCACACGTTGGCTATACACATCTTGAAAAAGTGCATTGCTATCTTGCACGAAACCATCAGGAAGCGAAAAATCACTCACGGCGACCCTGAAGCCCATGTCTTTTCAAGATGGCCGTCCAGGATCTCGTGGACCTCTTTCAGAAGCAGAAAAGGCAATTCTCGATTCGCTTTTTAGTACCAAGCCACCCACGCTTGGTGCTGGGGAGAAGTGCGGCAATATGTCACCCGGCAAGAAACTGCGAATCAATGCACGAGGCTGGCCATTGAAGTACTTTCTGAGTTCCCGCGGATGCGTGGTGTAGCTCAGGCTGAGGACTTGAAGCTAGCGCATGTACCAGCCTAAAGGGAGCGCAATACACTCGCCTCACCGACGCCCCACGCGTAGCCATTGCACAACAGCCAAATGTGACAGCAGGACACGACCAGAAGGCGTTTCGCGAAGAAGGCACAGGTGCGGAGCGGAGGCGCATTGCAAAGAGCTCGCGGCCGTGCATGACGATGTCGCATGCGTTTCGCAGGAAGCCCGCAAGTCCGAAACGGCGCTTCTCAAACACAAACACAAGGTCTTCGCTGTCCCCCTGTGCTCTGCACTTCGAGGTGGCGATGCCACAGTCGTGCTGTCTGATATGAGCGCGGTGTGGCTTGCCAGTGTCCAGAGGTGAAGACATGCGTGGTCTTATGTTTTCAAGACGCTTAACTCCAAACAGGAGAGCCAACAAGGCCTCGGTCGTACTTGCGGTGAGCTGGCAAAAGACGCGACAAGCATATGCTGAGAACTGCAGGTCCAAGAATTGCTGCTGAGGCTTCAACATGATGACGAGCGAGCTAACGTGGAATGCTTTTGTTGTTGTTGTTCACCTATTATAATGGCGCATACCCACTATGGAGGATTGGCCAAGAATCGAGTGGTTTTAAGAATTGCTGTTCACATTTGGAATTCTGGAAATTCTGGAGGTATAACAGAAAGATTACCGATAGTCTAGGAAGGTGTGGTGCTTATAGTAATGCATTCAAATATATATATATATATATATATATATATATATATATATATATATATATATATATATATATATATATATATATATATATATATATATATATATATATATATATATATATATATATATATATATATATATATATATATATATATATATATATATATATATATAAGATTAACAGACAGTAATGCCAAGGAATGTACAGGGGAAGTTATTAGAACCAATGGAATGTAAATAAGAAGAAAGAAGAAAGAAAAGTGGATGAAAAAATTACCAGCTGTGAGCAGGAATCGAACCTACGACCTTCGAATAACGCGTTCGATCGATGTTTCAGCTACCTGTGCAATTTCCTAGATTTTTTTTTCATGACCATAGTGCACAGAAATTCACTTCGTAGTGGTACACACTATAGTTATGACAACTTAATTTAAACAGAAGCAGATGTGCACAAAGAAATCTGGAACGTTTTTCTGCCACAAAAAAAAAAAACAGTACCACATTCAAAGAACACAATCTTGCTCTTCATGGCAGCATTCACATCTCTGAGGAGGCTGTGCTGCAACTGCTCATCACCTTTATGATTTAATATTTTTGGAGCCAATTGAACATATGTGCAAAGCTGAAGCAATTGAGTGCAGTCTTATGAGCTTTGGTGCATCTTTTTGTAAACTTGTATGAGCTAAACAACGTTAATTAAGACAAAACAGTTCTGGGTGTTGTTGGTAAACTGTCACAAGGCACAACTAAATGTCAAAAAGCCTGTTAATGCCCATCACTGTGGGTGTGTTCATTATGTAGTGCAATTAACAATTTCCGACGATTCACACGCCAACTATGAAGTGATCGTGAGTCGTACAGTAGTGGGCAAATTTAGATTGATCTGGCTTCCAGGGGTTCAAACAAATGACATTGTAGCCTAACAGGAGACAAGACTGCTTGTCGAAAAATTTGCTATGACGCCTTATGTTAACATATTTTTCATATTTTCATGCTTTCATCTTTTAAGGGTCAGTTTAGTTCACCCGCACCATTCCGAACTGGTTCACAGCTGTGCACGATAAGTTCAGAACTTGTGCGGCAGGAGTTCAGCGGCAGGAGTTCAGATCACAAGTGAATGACAAGGTACCAACAAGGTGGAATCCTTATTTCTTTTTGCTTAATTTAATGAGGTGCAAACATCTTGGCGAAACACGCCTCATTTATAGGGGTGGGTACAGCACCTACGTCGAATGCTACGTTGTTTGTTAAGCTATGCGAGCGGCTGCACCAAACCAGCGCCGTCAGAGCAGAAGGTACAGGAAAGTCATGAAATAGTTTTGGTGCTGTACCTCTCCTGCGCTTTTTGAAATGAATGGCAAGATTGAGAAGATGCCATTGCTGCACCACTGATACGAATGGCGAGGTGCAGCACTTCGTAAAATGGATCATGTGGTGCTGGTGAATCGAAGAAACCCTTAAGCACACAAGCGTCTTAGCGTTTCACCCCCATCGAAATATGGCTACAGTGGCTGGGATCAAACAGTGTGTTGTTGAGCTCAGCAGCGCCACACAATCTAACTAATAGTGTTACAGTTTCAACATTATTGAAGTGTAGATTCCATGCCACGGTAGGCAGGCAATGCTTGTAGCCAATCTAAAGCACCTCTCCACGATATGCGCGGTAAAACATTCACAAATACAGCATTACATGTGTGAGGTTAGAGATGACCTGCTGTAATGGACATTCAGATGTTTCAACGCTTGCAGAGTGGACATTTGGGGGTAGTCATCCTGTCATTGCATGGCAGTCTGGAAAAACAAGTAACATCGCCAGATATTAATGCATGAAATCAATGCATAATCAATGCATGTAAAGTTCCAAAGTAAACAAATAAACTCAGTTAATTAGTAAACAGCAGTATTTTATACATATATGTAGTGGTACCTCATAACACGTACATCACTCAGGGCTGCGTTTTCACAAGGCATGTCATGTAGCAGGTTCCTTGCCCATTGTACACATTTGCTTCCATGTCAGATGGGCCAGGAAGCTGTGGCAGAAAAAGAAGTATTTCTCATTTATGTGACGCTTCCTTTGTCACACTATAGCAAAACCAGACCCATAATTAAGTGATGTTTCTCAAACGCGACTACAGCAAACTATTAACTAGTAGGTTTTTTGCACTAATATATAGGCTAGCTAAGAAGACACAAGCGAGGCGACAGTGATTTATTTGCCTTCATTTATCGCAACGGCCTAGTTGGTGTTACTTGGTGATGGAATTTCAGAATTAACTATTGAGTCAGCGACTCGTTCCCACGTGAAGCCATGCACGCCGCAAGTAACGCGCGTTTTTCTGGTTACAGATTGAGACGTTCAACAATTTTAAATTTTAATACTGCAATGCGCTGCCACCGTGTGACGCCTACGCAGTCATTGCCAAAACAAAGCTACATATGTTGAAATGAACCAACTAGCCCCGCAAGCAACCGTCCTTAAAAAACTGAAGTGGTTTCTACTCACCGGCCCGGGCTTGCAACGGGTATTCATCCGATGAAAGCTTCAACGGTCGCTTCGTTCCCCGAAAGTCACTCGATTTCCCATCGCGAAAGCATTTGAACGAGTCAAAATAAACAGAATGAGAAAGAATGTGTCGGTCGGCAGAGGCTCGAAATATTTACAGCGAAACGAAACAGTCTGAGACACAGCCGAACGTACCGCGAGCCGTTACCTGCCGTCGCAAACTTTGAAATGAGGATAATGATGTCGATAGGCTGCTGCTGACATCGAGTCAGCTGGAGCGAAAACTATTACAAAACGTTGATGACGCAGCACATGTTTATGAAAAACTACTTGCTATGAAGAACAATATGTTTTTTATGGGTAGCGGTACGCAAACGTGTAGTATTCGATCATTTTAAAATAAAACTTGGCCCCGACGAAGGTGCCTCTACAAGAAAGTGCAATAGCGCGAGTGGCGAGAGAGGTTAGTAGATCCACTCTGGGTGTTTGAAGGAGAAACGCGCTGCGGTTGATTTTTTTCACCCCCTACAGGTGAGCACTTGAACTTGAGAGTTTCCGGCGCCTGATTGCACCTACACATACATGCACACAAAGTGTGTGTTTAGATATAGTGGTTAACGATTTAGAGTACTTGATACTCTACTATGGGAGAGCACTATGCCGTCCCGTGGGCCTACGCAATCAAGCGGTTGTCGTAATGTTATAGCATATTTGGAGGCAACAATACTTTGGAGGCCATAGTACTTTATTTTGACCTCCCATGTAGAACTTGTAGAACAATTCTTTCACGATTAATTAAGCAATAAAGATTCACGGAATAAGCTCGAGTTTTCGGTGGCCTGCTTGAAACTCTTTAACACACACACAGCTTTTATCTTAAACTCGTCTAATATTGAATACTTTTTCTAATTATAGCCAAACTTCACTTTCAATTGGTGCCCAGTCGCATAAACTGAATTTTCCGTTGGATCACTGTGTGTGAATTCATAAAAACCACTAAATCGTACGCAAAGCCTGCGCGGCCGTGTGTGAACACTTTAACGGCGTGCATTCCGCAGCACGGGAAAACTCTAGAAGCAGCCGCTGACGATCGCAGCAGCGGCGGTCGGGGCGTGCGGGTCGCCGGCGCAGCTCTCACAACGGCCGCCGGCCAGCTTGGAAGCTTCCGAGGTCGAGCGAAGCCTACTTTAGATCGCTTCGAAGTTGTAGACGGTGAAACTCTAGAAGCAGCAGCGCTGACGTTCGCAACAGCACACTTTTGTTGCTATTGAAATTATTCCTTGCAATTGTTCGTAACTTGGCACTTTGAAGCAAGTTATTCGCGACGTTTAGTTGAAGAATCCGACCGATGTCCAGCGCGGTTCAACGGTACGAAATAAATTGAACTGTTCACGCTAAACACTAACCGGCCGTTGGAAATTTTCACTGTACTAATAATTTCATTGTCTGTCGACAGTTGCTCACACGGTCACCCACACAAGGCAGTGGAGTTTCACACATGCGTGCTAAAAGATGCCCATACACACATGCACACACACAAACACACACGCGCGCACGTCATGATCAAAAAGGGTTTTTAAAACTCGCATAACGAGTTCCTAACCACGCGACTTGAAACTCTGTGGGAAGTTTAACAAGGTCATGTCGTTCTTAAACTCCGTCATTAGGCAATAAATTGGGCAAGGGGCGTTCTACGACGACCTGTACCCAGTTCACTGCGCAACACCGAGTAAATAATTGGGGCTGGGGAGCTTTGGGGCCTCATATGCTAGAAAAACTCTCATCTAAAGGCTCCATTGTGAGTGTGGGAATGATGGGTAGTACACATATTTGCCTTGTCTTCGTACTTGCGGTTGGCGAATCGCACTTGCGGCTTCATTTATTGATGGGTTCGGTTTTGTTTTGAAAGAAAGAACGAATTCCCGATTCGAAATGAAGTAATATTTAAAGACGAGCTAGTTGGTACGAGTGCATCGTAACTTATTTTTAGCGCACACTGACAAAAGAGGGTACAACACCAGCGCTACTATCAACGGAAGGTTTTATTTAGGAAAGGAACATTTATAAATTAATGTAGTCACCCTCTGCCCCATGCGCCCTTTCGTAGTTTCAAATCCATGTTTATCCTACCATGACTCACGTGTTCATTATCCGCTTTAGCAGTGTCACTTCTTTTTCGAAAATTGTCACTGACGGGTGGCTGATACAAGATGATTGCCTAATGTTGATGTGAAATGCCTCCGCGATCGCTCGTGCGGTGCGATCATGGTGCCTAAACAAAATCATTGTATTTGAGATGGGTGCCTCGCATCCACACAGTGTACAAATGTGTTAGCGGCCTGCCCTTTAAAGATGACTGGTGCTCCCTTAAGCGAATATTTAAGCAGCGACCAGTGTGCCCCGCGTATACACTCGTCCGCATGTGAGAAGAATACAGCAAACAATGTTAAACGCACATTAAAACAAAACAGGCCTCATACTTAATCTTGCAAGTTTGTGCGCCTCCTCGTCCAATAGCATTTAGCTTCTTAATTCATAACCATGGGGCACAGCTTGGCTAGTTTATTCTTGGCCGGGAAAACAACATTTAGCCCATACCTATGGGTGGTCTTTAATTCGGTGTGACAGCGCATGTGCGTACGGTATCAGCGCTACTCTGCCCCGTTCATGTTCCCGCTGTTGATCTTGGCCGCCTTTTATCTGCTTAATAAGGCGCCTGCGAATTTCCCGCAAAACAGACTCGAAAAATCCGGCGTGTTTTAGCCTAATAACCTGCCCCCTGAAGCTCTCCTGTGTCAAATGATGACATGACTTGGTAACAGTGGATTTTAGACAAAATGTGGCCACTCTGTTTTTTCATTATCTTGGAATGGAATGACTGGTAGGTGAGAAGTGGATTTTGTAATCGGGGAGCGTACCTAAATCTTGTATATGGTCGGCTGAAAAATGTAGCATAAGGTCTAAAAACTGCAAGGTGTTTTGAACAGGTACCTCGTAAGTGAATTTCAGCCCCCCTCCTTTTGCCTCAAAGGCTGCCAGAACATCCTGTACAGACATATCTAATGGCACATTGCTGCCCAGTACCCAGTAACAGTACCAAGTAATCATCTACGAAGCAAAATACCGTATTGGCAACCGCCTAGGCTGCAGATCTGGTAGTACATCACGGTCCATTCTGCTAAAAAAAATGTCACTCAGTACGGGTGCAACTTTTGATGCGATACAAACTCCATATTTTTGAATATACAGCTTATCCTTGAAGTATGTGAAGGTGTGGTTCAAATAAAAACTGAGCTGCTCTAGAAAGCTTTCCACTGTAATATCACAGTTGTTCCTAAAAACAATTTCATAGTTATCCTTTACAACGCAGTCTCTAATCCACACCATCAAAAGATCATATGGGAGAGAGTATAAAACAAGTGTTCTCTATCGACGCTTATTCCGTAGCGATTGGTGCAATCAGAATTCGAAAAGTAATCAGTTACTGCAGCCGAGTTACATATGAAAAACGGGTCAGGGATCTTCAAATATTCAAGGTGTTTCAGAAGGTATACGTGGAGACAGCATTTTGCTATGTACCTAGCTGTGAAACAATCGAGCGAAAAGGTGTATCCCTGGCGTGTGAATCTTGGCGGCAAAAAAAAAAAAAAACTTCAATGTAGTTCGGGTTTTTTTCCTGACAGTGGCAGTTAGACCTGCCAAATTCCACCGATTGCACATTTCGAGAAAGTGGGATTTTGCCTTGGTTGCATTATCACGTAGTTCCCTGAAGTTCTTGCGAACAGCTGTTAACGCCTTTACCGCAAATATGGACTGGTCAAGAACCACAAAGGGGCCTTCCTTATCCGATTCAAGGAGATGTGCACCTTTTTTTTTTGTCAAAGCGGCAAATAACCGTCCCAAAGAAGCTCTTCGCCTATCTAGTGGACCCACCCCGATAACGGCACCAACACCCTCGAAAACAAAACGATCCCTGCCCGTATCCGCTACATACCTCGCTGCATTTCGCGTCACGGCCAAACATTTCACGGTACCCATAGAAGAATCCAAACAGAGCTTAGGTCTGAGTTTTAGCACATCCCGTAATGGTAGGCCTAAAAAGATAAAGTGGTAAATTGCAACCGCTGAACTATTGTTTATTTTTGTTTCGTGAGAAAACAGCTCAAGCTGCACGAACACACACGGAGCCAGAAGCAGGCCGGAAGTACGAAGATTAGACAAATCTGTGTACTACCCATCATTCCCATGCTCGCTGAAGCGCCGTGTGTTGCAGCTCCCATACAGACGTAGCGCCAGAGTTCCCTCTAGTGTATATTAGGAAGCCCCGCCGCGGTGGACTAGTGGCTAAAGTATATCGGCTGCTGACCCGCAGGTCGCGGGATCAAATCCCGGCTTCGGCGGCTGCATTGCCGATGGAGGCGGAAATGTTGTAGGCCTGTGTTCTCAGATTTGGGTGCACGTTAAAGAACCCCAGGTGGTCGAAATTTCCGGAGCCTTCCACTACGCCGTCTCTCATAATCATATGGTGGTTTTGGGACGTTAAACCCTATATATCAATCAATGTATATTCGGAAACTCTACGGCTCATGAGGCTTAGCGCCATCTTTTACGTTTCTTCTGAAACTTGGGGGCTTTTTTGTGTGTGATGGAAATGCACCAAAAGGGCTGTACAAGTAATACGCGGAACCCTCAACAATGTTCAACCATAAGCGCAGTCTCTTCTCTATTTCGGTCAGTTCGAGAGAGCTTTACTGCACTGGGACACAACTGACACTTAGTGCACTATACTGCACCAGTGGCCGTATAACGTACCTCGGGACTCCCTCGCTGGATTTCGTGCCAACCGGTGCCCCCGCGATCTCCGACAACAGCGCAGCTCTGGCCCACTGGGCTCGCCCTACGCCATCTCCTGACGCCGACAAGAGCTCTCGCCGAGCGGTGCCCCGTCCTCGGACTCCTGCGACCGTGTCCATCTTTCCTATCTTCTCCTTACTTCCATCGTTCACTCTCCCTGTGCCTCACTCTCTCCTTCCTCCCTCTCTATTTCTTTACCTTTCAATCCTATCCTTTAATCACCCCCTTACCCCCACCCCTTGGGAGCTACTGTTGTGTCCTCCTTCTGAGAGACAGTTACGGGGCTCGCTTTTCCCTTCTTTTCATTTTAAATAACTTCCCCCTCCCCCCACGTACTTCTATTCCGTATTCTGTTTTCTCTGTTACGTCACGCTTGAGGCGCCGCCCACGCCGAAAGCTACCACGTTTTTGAATTTGGCCAATGAAAAGCGCTCGTTGCCGCCTATAGTGTGTAAACAAAACAAGTGCGTCGGTTAGCCTAGTTTGCGTAGAAATTCAGAGAAATCCCTAGTCTTTTCTGAGTATTTTGAAAAAAAAATTTAAGGATTTTAGCGACTTTCTGGCAAAAAGTTGCAAAGCGGCCGTAAACTCAATTTCTTTTTTACGTGAGTGGAAAAATCCTTAGCAATTTTTGGGTATTTTGAAAAGTAAAATTTAAGGAGCTTAGCTACTTTCTGGCTGAGAGCCGTAAAGGGGTCGTATATAGAGGTGTGCGCAAACTGGTCGGCGCGCCGCTGCCGAGAGTTTTCGCCGCACCGCCGCCGCCGGCGGCATTTTTCATCGGCGCAATCAGCGCGCCAGTTATGCGCCAGTACTGACTTTTCACCAATTCGTCTTCTTCTTTTTCATCTTGATTTATAGCTGCATTTCACATTTTAGGTAGCCTGTAAAAACCAGGCTTCTTAGTTATCTTCATCTAGTTTCAGAGACCGAGAGTACCACTATGAACAGCGGCACAAGTTCGGCGGCCGCTGCATGAAATGACATATTGGACAAATTGACAATAAAATAAATGTAACAGTTACAGTAAAGCATAGACGCGGCCATCTTAGGCTTAAAAGCCGTTTTTACTAGTTTTTTATGTCATAATTAGCAATGATTATGGTCATACGACGTTGAATGTACTGGCCCAGCATTTCAATGCGTGTGAGTTCGCAGTAGCACTATTCGAATATTCATACGGATGTAAAATGGCATAATTATCAGTCCACGATGGCAGCCTATGATCGTGCCCAAAACAGGTCGTGTATACAGAAGAAATGAAGTGGTATCAGTGTAGCACGAATGCAACGCATTAGATGAAGAACTACACAAAGCCCCGAAGGATGAAATTGAAAGAAGTTTAATCGAGATTAAAAGCGCCGAGGCATAATACATGCTCGACCCTACTCAAGGTATATCGACACCTGTCCGCCTTGTTAAAGTTGATAATTTTTTAGGATGATCCCTCATGTGTAGCGTCTGCACATGCTGCAGAAAATATTCACCATCTGTTTTATTCTTTAACCTCCGTTGGTACCGGCCTTTTCAGGCATCGGATGGCCGGGATGAAGATGTCAAAGTAGTAAGATGGCAACAGAGAGAAAGGAAGGCTGGGGGATTAACCAGATCTTGGCATTTGGTTTGCTGCCCAGCACTGGAGGTGGAAAAATAGGGGCAAGAAAGGGGGTGTAGAGATGAAGAAAAGAGAACGCATGTGCATTCAGGAGTAGGATGGCAACAGAGGATTTATTACAGAGGATTTATTACATTCTGTACAGACAGGGCGAGAGATCTTGTGAGAATGAGCTGGGTGGCTCATTATCAAGTGTGGGTTTTGACTAAATCAGGGAATGGGTCCAGAATGCGCTGCTGCATCACGGGACACACACACCATTTCTGACGGTGCCGCTCACACTCGCTCAAGTCAACGTCTTTGATTGAGGCGTGGCCGCCACACTGGACCTTTGACACCAAAAAACCATTGTGGTCGTCTCGTCGAACGTCTTATGGTGTCGGAATGCTAGCTCAGTTCCCGGCTAATATGGACAAAACACGGCGGACAGCAGGCTTCGGTGACTTGTTTGATGAACAAAGAAGGCCGCTCTCCCCCGTCGGCCCAGGCGCCCTGCGTAACAATGGCTATCCAGTGGTGAGCAGAGGCGTAATAAGCTTGTCTCAGGCCACCAGTTTTAAAAAGAACAAAATAAAACTTAGAAAAACTTGCCAGTTGAAAGTTTACAAAAGACGGCTGGATGCATCAATAATGCGGTGACAGACACTTGAGCGACGTGTCATATATGACATAGTCCAGCAAAACAGGTTTTCATCACATAACTTGAACGGACCTACTGGCACTTGGAGAGATCAACAATAATTGTCGTGGACAGTGGTGATGTACTTCTGTTGCGAAGGTAATGCATAGAATCAACCAAATAAATCTTGACATTATATATATATATATTCAGTCCTGATAAAAAAAGGGTATGATATGGGTGCAGGGTCAGTGCTTTTGTGGACGGATGCAGCGAGCTGATCCGCTCTCACGTTGCCTTGAATCTCTCGGTGCCCTGGCACCCAGCACACTAAAACATGTTGTTTGAGTGTGTAGAGTGAGCACAAAATGAAGTAAAGTGAGACAAGGACTGGGTTTTTGTGTTTTTAGGAGTGTGCAGAGCCGTTACCACACTGAGGGAGTCCGTATAAATTACTGCTTTCTGTATTTGTAATTGCTTGATGTGTTTAGCCGCCACAAGTATCGCATAAGCTTCCGCTGTGAAGATACTTGTGCCTGGATGTAGAGGGCCAGCATCTGAAAAGGATGGGCCGACAGCAGCGTAGGACACAGAGGAGTTAGACTTGGAGGCATCTGTAAAGAACTCAGGACGTGTGTATTTGTGTTGAAGTTCCAGGAAGTATGTTCGGATATGGGCAATATGCGCATGTTTTGTAACTTCTAGAAAAGACCCATCGCAGTCTATAGTCTGTCATTGCCACGGTGGCGGGTATGCTACAGGAGCCATTAAACTGTGTTTAAGTGAGACTCCAGTTTTCTCAGCTAGACTCTTCAGGCGAACTGAGAAGGGCTGCCTCATCGAAGGCCTGTTTAAAAACGGAATTGAGCTCGACAAATCATTAATAGTAGAGTATGAGGGGTGCTTCTTGTCTGCTTTCACCTTAAGGAAATAAACAAAGGACATGTAAGTTCTCTGCAGATGAAGCGACCACTCATTTGACTCAACATAAAGGCTTTCTACGGGGCTGGTGCGAAAAGCACCCGTAGAAAGTCGGATGCCCAAATGGTGCACGGGGTCCAGCATCTTCAAAGCACTTTGAGTCGCAGACTGATAAACAACGGCCCCATCATCTAAGCGGGTGCGAATGAGGCTTCTATATAGGTTCATGAGACATTGCCTGTCACTACCCCACCTAGTACGTGACAACACTTTTAAAACATTCATGGCTTTTAAACATTTTGTTTTTAGATACTTGATGTGCGGTACGAAGGTCAACTTGAAGTCCAAGATTAATCCTAAGAATTTATGCTCCGTATTAATAGACAGACGTTGACCGTTCAGTTCAATGACGGGTTCTGAGTGCATGCCTCTTTTTCGGGAGAACAAGACACACGTGCTTTTATGTGGGTTCAGTCAGAATCTGTTTGCCTCTACCCATTTGGAGACCTTGTTTAAACCTAACTGAACCTGCCGCTCACACATTGCTAGATTGCAAGATCGAAAGCCAAGCTGGACATCATCGACATATGTAGAATCAAACATATTGCGAGGAATGGACAAGCGCAAGGAATTCATTTTGATGAGAAAAAGTGTGCAGTTAAGTACACCACCTTGTGGCACGCCTGTTTCCTGGACAAATAATTGGGAAAGAACCGTGCCCACTCGGACACGTAATGTCTAGTTTGACAAGTAATTTTCTATTATGTGAAACATTCTTCCGCGCACGCCAAGGTGGGACAGGTCTGTTAGAATTCCAAAACGCCATGTTGTATCATAAGCCTTTTCGATATCGAGGAATACAAAGAGAAAATATTGTTTATGGACGGAGGCGTCCCTGATCTGTGCCTCGATACGAACAAGGTGGTCTGTGGTGGATCTACTTTCTCGAAACCCGCACTGAAATGGGTCGAGCAAATTGTTTGTTTCAAGGATATGTACAAGTCGGCAATTTATCATTTTTTGAAGACTTGCACAAGCAGCTTGTAAGCGCAATAGGCCTATAACTCGAAGGTAAAGAAGGGTCCTTGCCCTCTTTCAAAATGGGAATAATAATAGCCTCTTTCCAGGAGGTAGGGATAGTGCCAGAAAACCAGATAGCATTGTACAACCAAAGTAAGGTTTTTCGTGTTTCGATTGGTAGGTTTTTTAACATTTCATACACCACACGGTCAGAACCTGGGGCAGAAGTACTGCAGGAGTTTAAAGACGTTCGCAGCTCAGCTAGACTGAAAGCTTGGTTATATGCCTCGTATCTAGTGCATTTGTGTTCGAGTTTCTGCTTTTCTATTCTTGTTCCGTATTTTTGGAAAGTGTCAGTATAGTGGGATGAGCTGGACACCTGTTCGAAGTGTGCACCGAGGAAGTTTGCCTGATCTTCCAAGGTATCACCCTGAGTGTTTACGAGTGGAAGTGTGTGTACTTGTTTTCCTGCTATCCTACCGACCATGTTCCAGACTTTAGCCTCCTGTGTGTATGAATTGATCCCTGACAAAAACTTCTGCCAGCTTTCTCTTCTGGCCTGCCGACGCGTTCTCCTGCCTTGAGACTTTATTTTCTTGAAGGTGTCAAGATTTTCGGCTGTCAGTGAGTTCCGAAACAGCCTCCAAGCTCTGTTTTGCTGTTTGCGCGCGTTTCGGCATTCAGAGTTCCACCATGGCACACGCCGTTTTCCAGGGTGTCCATTTGTTTGTGGGATGCATTTTGTTGCAGCATCAATCAAAAACGCTGTGAAGTAGTTGACAGCAACATCAATGTTCAAAGTACATATGTCATTCCAACCTAGACGAGCGATAGTATAAAACTGTTCCCAGTCGGTATAAACTGGTATAAAACTGTTCCCAAGGAGAACATAAGGCTCCGGAAGTTCATCAATTAGAGAGTGTAAATCACGTTTTTGCAGCTGATAGCTAGGAGGAATGTAAATAGTGCAGATTGTGATAAGTTTATCCAAAAGAGCTGCTCGAACAGCCACTGCCTCAAGGGATGTTTGGAGTTGTAAGTGTGAGCATGCAATTCTTTGATTCACTATGATGGCAACACCTCTGGATGATGTCATGGCATCAACACGGTCCTTTCGGAAAATAACGTATTTACAAAGAAAATTTGTGTGTTTTAAATTAAGGTGTGTTTCTTGTACACACAGCACTTTTGGTGAGTGTTCGTGTAAGAGTTCTTGGATGTCGTCAAGGTTTCTGAGAAGGCCCCTGACGTTCCATTGTATAATTTGAGTGTTCATGGTGAATGTAAAATAGTGCTGTGTGTACGAAAAGCGAGTGGCTGTTTAGACAGGGAGTTTGAGTTCACTTAACAGGGCCGTCACCAGGCCCTGTTATCTGCTTTTTTGTTTTCTTGGCGCGCTCCAAGGAGCCACGCCGCTCTTTCGGCACAAAGGGTACCGACGTATCCATTGCCTCCTCGGAGGCACTGGATGCCCGCACGTGCGGTCTGTTCGAATTTCGGGCCTCGCCTGGTGAGGTGAGGCCTTGAGACCCGAGGACTCTGGAGTCTCCGGTCTCTGTTTGGGAGTAGGCGGTGTAGCCTGGGCTACAGCCGCTTTGGGGGCAGGTGCCACAACCACCGGCTCAGTATGCGCGGGCCGAAGGAGTGGCGAGGGCTGGTGCGGCGTTGCCCCCTGACGCGCCGCATCAGCGTATGTAGGTCCATAGAATGGAGCGACTCTTCGCCGTGCTTCCTTAAATGTAATGTTCTCCTTCACCTTCAGCGTAATTATTTCTTTTTCTTTTTTCCAGTATGTGGAGGAGCGTGAATATGCGGCATGGTTTCCTTCGCAGTTTACACAGTGTGGCGGTTGTTTGCAGTCCTCAGACACATGGCCTAGGACTCCACATTGCGCACAAGCCTGGCGACCACGACAGGTTTTAGAGCCATGGCCATACCTCTGGCATTGGAAGCAACGACGAGGGTTTGGTATGTACGGCCTGATAGATGTCTTCGTGTACCCTGTTTGAATAGATGCCGGTAGTTTACTGGATGCAAACGTGAGTATTAAGTGTTTTGTCAGTGTTTCCTTATTATCTCTTCTGATGATGATTCTCTGTACATTAGTGACATTTTGTCTCTTCCACCCCTCCAAAAGTTCCGTCTCAGTCAAGTCAAGTAAGTCCATGTCAGATACCACTCCGCGAGTTGTGTTCATTGATCTATGTGGTGTTATGGTTATTGGTATGCCACCAAAATCTGAAAGACGGTCTAGCTTTTCAAATTGTTCCCTGTCACGGATCTCGAGGAGAAGGTCTCCACTAGCCATTTTGGTTATCTTGTATCCTGTGCCAAGAGTTTCGGTAAGACATCTAGAAACTAGGAAAGGAGAGACGGTCCTGGCTTGCTTTTCAGTTTTTTCACAGCGGATAACCTGAAAGTGAGGATATGTTTCTTTTGGCTGGTTGAAAAAATTTATATCATCGGTGCGTACCCGCTTTAAGCCGGTACGATCAGACAGTAGGGGGAATGCTCTATGCATGCCTGTCTTATTTTTGTTCAGCAGCGTTGGCGGCCACCCACCACGGAGCCCAACGAGGGGACGCTACAAGTTTGCGGATGTCGAAACCTGCAGACGCCAGCCGTACAACGCCACTATAACCCAATGCGCCTAGACCAAGGTAGGCTATTTTCACAGGGTTAACCCTAGCCGCCAGGAAGTTTTGAAGTAAACGGAAGAGAGTAGAAGACAGGACAGATAAATAGTAAGAGATAAAGACGAAGATGTAGTGAGAGAGAGATAGGAAAAGGCGACTGCCGATTTCCCCTGGGTGGGTCAGCCCAGGGGTGCCGTCTACGTGAAGCCGGGGCCAAAGGGGTGTGTTGCCTCTGCCGGGGGGCCTGAACGGTTCAATCACCCAGCGTCTGCTCAACCCCCAGGATCCCCTTTTCCCCGGACACGGCAAAGCCACGCACGGTTAGGCGTGGGAGGGAGTGTAAATTCCCCCGTTAGCTCGGTCCGTGGTGTCGCTACACACCTAACGCCTACTTGCGCAGACGCCCCTGCGGTGGAGTTCCGAGGAGGGGGGAGATATGAACAGTTTTATAATTTGAAAAAATGAAATTTTCGGCTTTACAAGCCGGAACGTCAGTAGGACAACAAGGCACGCCATAGTGGGAGGTTTTAAATATTTGAAATCATAGGTCAGCAAAATAAATGGAGCCTACATAGACTCGCTCAGTAAATGAGCTTTTATCTTAGGACTCCATATAGGGCCCAGCCTGTAGGCGAAATTTTTGTCACATATAGGTGACCAAAAATTTTTTTCTCTGGAAAACATTTTCGCAATATACTGCTTTCAATGGAGTAAATCAGCCCGACATTTTTCAAATACACCTGAGATAGTCGCCAAAACGCCTTGGAGGTTTGGCGTGGAACGACCGATCAAACTTTACGTCGATACCTATCACTTTTCGTCTCCACTGTCTCTTTCCAAGTTCGTGTTCTTCCTTTCTTGACATTCAACTTCACAGTAATTTAACAAATCCGCATCATAATAATTCTATAGTAAAAGATAGCTTGTGGTATACGCATCTCAAATAAAACTTGGGCGTGCACTTTCGCCCCATCTCACTGTTTTGTGTCAATCATTTCAGCGTTCCCATTTCACTTGCGGTGTTGCCACGTATTTGCGACGTCAAAAAAGGTGGTATGTGGGTTGCTCAAGACGACACTTTTTATTGAGCGAACATGTGCCTTTATAGAATTCAAAGTAGGATAGCACCTAATTTTTTTCTTAGTCAGGTCATTGCAGCATACAAAGGTTTTGAAGCTTGCCAAGTTGAGGATTTGGCCAAATGGCCTATCCTGATTGATATATAGGCTTGAGCACATGCCATCAAAATTCGTATTGTCGTGGCTAGCATACTTTTTTTTTGATAACGTGCAATCCTGAGCAAGAAACCTCACCCCTTTATGGTGAAGAATAATTCTACATTTGGAATGGAGGACCTCTCTCAGTCGTGGATCAAAATTAAAGCAGGCAGTGGAAGAGCCACTGATAATAAAATAAACACCCATGATTTTTGTATTGAATACACACATACACTGTTTTCATTCGGCTTGATGATTATGATTAAAATTAGTGAGGTTTTGTGGAACAAGGGCCATAAGTGGCCAAAGAGCGCCATGTCTTTTATATGATGTAAGCGATGACCAATGATTGCGATGACAGCGTGTATTACAGCTGTATAGAGGCCTAAAACCACATGCAATTTAGAAGCGTTAATGGTGTGAATAAAAAGACTATAAAATCATGGTATGATGACGTGTGGTGTTTCATGGCGCAAGGACCATTTTATGGCCAAACAGCGTCATTCCAGTTGACAAAAGATGTGAACAATGATATCATACGTGGCTGTATAGGGGCGTTAAAATTCCTTGTGCTAAAGCAGGTAAAAGCATAGAAGTATTAAAATCATAACTGACCTGAAGGATGTGCAGCGAAAGTGAACGGTGAAAAGTCCAGTTTTCTTTCTTCTTATTTACATTCCATTGGTTCTAATAACTTCCCCTGTACATTCCTTGGCATTACTGTCTGTTAGATCTCATTAATATTGCGTCAAAGCACAGAAAAACGAGCCCTTAGGTATACACCTCTTTCCCTTATTTCATTTAACGAGGGTCTCGTACTGGCAGACTTGGTGTCATTGGGTTGTATACGAGGGACTATTAATCAGCTGCCCGCTCGTAATAAGTTCACGTGCTACGTGACGCCAAACATGCGCATAAAAGAGTGGTTCACACCAGTCGCTTGGCTTATGGATGGCGCTGACTGTCACTCCTACTTCTAAATTCACATATAAACCCAAAAAAGTCGATGGAGGGAAGGCCGCTGTGGTAGCTCAGTGGTTAGAGCATCGAACGCGTTATTCGAAGGTCGTAGGTTCGATTCCTGCTCACGGCTGGTTATTTTTTCATCCACTTTTCTTTCTTCTTATTTACATTCCATTGGTTCTAATAACTTCCCCTGTACATTCTTTGGCATTACTGTCTGTTAGATGTCATTAATATTGTGTCAAAACGCGGAAAAACGAGCCCTTAGGTATACACTTCTTTCCCTTGTATATATATATATATATATATATATATATATATATATATGGGATATGGCACAACGGGAGCGTTGTCAACAAGGATAAATATATTTATTTCCCAACAGTTTCGGGAGGGGACCTCCCTTCATCAGGGGATGAGTTATACTGACATGAACTTCCTTGCTGCCGCGTCCCTCTCGCCTTGAAAGACGTTTGCGAGAGTGAGAGGGAACTGGAAGAAGGAAAAAAAAGAGAGAAAAAAGACGAAAAAAGAAGAAAAGAAAGAAAGTAAAAAAGAGGAAGAACCACTGTCAACACTGAGAACGAAGCCAACTGTCCGTCTACATCCACCTACGGTTCATATCACGTGCAGTTGGTCACGTGCAGACGGACAGTTGGCTTCGTTCTGAGTGTTGACAGTGGTTCTTCCTCTTTTTTACTTTCTTTCTTTTCTTCTTTTTTCGTCTTTTTTCTCTCTTTTTTTTCCTTCTTCCAGTTCCCTCTCACTCTCGCAAACGTCTTTCAAGGCGAGAGGGACGCGGCAGCAAGGAAGTTCATGTCAGTATAACTCATCCCCTGATGAAGGGAGGTCCCCTCCCGAAACTGTTGGGAAATAAATATATTTATCCTTGTTGACAACGCTCCCGTTGTGCCATATCCCATACCTTCACGAAGACTAACTGGCCCATTGAATTATTACTCCCACTATATATATATATATATATATATATATATATATATATATATATATATATGTTGTATTAAGCGAGACAGACACAACACCCGTTCGTCGGGCAAGCTGTTCTATTCTGATTCTTCTTCCTCGCTTTCCAGCCCATGGCCCACAGCTGCCGCGCCGCTCTCCGTTACATTCGGCCACACTGCGTACCTGACAACGAAAAAAAAAGGAATTACAGTTCATTGCGCCTGCAGCGGTCCGACTGCTTTTTTCAAGCGCGACAAATGCACGGCAAAGTTGTTTCTTTTGCGTTTATCGAGAGTGAAGTTCGCATCTGAGGTGTTCACACGCCAGGTATTTTCTCCTACACGCTAAGTGATTATGAATGGCCCGCCGATTTTAGGGAGTAGCTTCTTGCCAGGCCCGCTGGTGCCCCTTTGCACCCAGACCTCGTCAACAATGTTGTAAGCAGGAGCGGGTCTACGGCGTCTGTCATAGTGGCGCTTTTGATTTTCTTGTGCGTGGGTGGCTTTCTTGATCACCTCAGTTCGAATCTTCTGACAGGCCGCTTTGCGATCGTTGGCACGTGGAATTATAATGGAAGCATCCAGACTGAGGACCGCTTTCTGTTGTGGTAGTTTCCCATAAACAATTCCGTAGGGCGTTTCCCCGGTAGACGTCTGCAGTGCCGTGTTAATCGCAAAAGTGGCTGACGGAAGGTGGACGTCCCAGTCGGCCTCTCCTCTTTTCCCTGCCTTCGTATATGGAGCGAGTCGTGCCTGGATGCTCTGGTTGGTTCTCTCAGTAAGGCCGTTTGCTTGCGGATGAAACGCGGATGCGAAGTGGTGCTGCACGCCTGCCGTGCAAAGGTACTTTTTCAGTTCCCCGCTACGAAACGTTGTAGCCTGATCAGATATTAACTTTTTTGGTAAGCCATGTCTCCATTCAAATCGGTGCTTGAGGAAGTCGATTAGGTAAGTGGATGCAAGAGATGGCACGGCCTCCACTTCCACGTATTATGACAGGCAGTCTACTGCTACATTGACGTAACGATTTCCCGCAGTGGTGGTGGGTAGAGGTCCCATGTAATCAATGCCAATCGTGTGGAAAATTGTTTCGGGTATATGGATTGGTGTAAGTAATCCAGGTTGACACCCGGGCAGTCGCTTAAACAGCTGGCAAATTTTGCAACTGGCGACATAAGAACGGACGCTACTTTGCATCTTCGGCCACCAAAAACGTTCTTGTAGTTTCCGGAGTGTGGCTCGTTGGGCGGTGTGTCCGCCTTCTGGAGAGTTGTGAATGGCTCGTAATATTTCTGACCTGTGGGATTTCGGGATCACCAGGAGGTAACGTTCTTCGGATCGGTCCGCTCGCCAGTGACGCTGGTACAATGCGGCATTGCGCATCACAAAAGTACTGTAATTTTCCTTGTCAGTGATAGATGCAATAATGAATGCCAAATCTTCATCCTCCTGTTGGGCTCGGGATATATCCATCTGGGCGAAAAAAATGTGGGTTTGCCTGGTTTGTTGCGCGTAGTCAAGGGGGTTCCGTGAGAGTGCATCGGCGACATTGTTTAGCCCCCCCCCCTCCCCCGGCGCGGTGGCGCACGTCAAAATCGTATTCTTGCAGCGTGATTATCCACCGGGCAAATTTGTGCTTAAGTTGCTGCTTGGAGAACGGCCATGCTATAGCAGCATTATCAGTCACAACAGTGAATTTACGCCCGAAAAGATAATGTCGAAACTTATCATCGACGCTCCATACCACTGCAAGACATTCAAGCTCGTTGGAGTGATAGTGGCGCTCGGTGTCTGAAAGTTTTCGGCTGGCATAAGCGATCACGTGTTCCACGCCATCTGGATCACGCTGCACTAACACAGCTCCTAGGCCGACTTGGCTAGCATCAGTGTGCACTTCGGTGGACCCTGCAGTCTTCATTGAAGTGGCTTAGTACGGGGCAACAAGTGAGCTTTTGTTTTATAGCTCGAAAAGCATTTTCTTGTGAGACGCCCCATTCAAACCGCGCGTCTTTTTTAAGAAGACCGCTCAAGGGAGCTGCGATCGAAGCGAAGTGGAGAATGAACCTTCGCAAATACGACGCCATACCCAGAAATGACTGAACCTGCTTCAAGCAGGTTGGTGTGGGATACTGCGACTCGGCAGCTATTCGCTCCGGGAATGGCTGAATGCCGACAGGAGATATATTATGTCCCAGGTACGGTATCTTGCACACACCAAACTGGCATTTCTCTTTGTTCAAACGAAACCCTGCTGCATAGAGCCTGTGTAGCACTTCGTCTAAATTGCGAAGGTGTTCATTCTCCGTCCTGCCAACGACCAGGATGTCGTCTAAGTACATTACACAGGCTTGGTCTTTCAATGGTCCAAGCACTGAATTCATCGCACGCTGAAAAGTGCTAGGAGCCGTTTTTAGTCCAAACGGCACGCGGTTGAATTCATACAAACCGAAATGTGTGCGAAAGGCCATTTTACATCTATCTTCCTCCGTGACGTTAATCTGCCAGTACCCTGCGCGTAAATCAAGCGCCGAAAAGAACTTGCAGTGACGTACTGTATCAACAGTGTCATCAATGCGGGGTAAAGGGTAGGAGTCAGGCATTGTACAATTATTGTGCTGCCTGTAGTCCACGCAGAAGCGTGGTGATCCGTTTTTCTTGCGAACAAAGATGACTGGCGCTGCCCACGGACTCGATGACGGCCTAATAATGCCCGCGGCAAGCATTTCTGCTGTGTTGGGGGCTGGCTGGTTCCGACGAAGCAGAAGAAGAAGACGGCCGACGGAGACGTACGCGGCCGGCGGGGACGCCAACCAGCCCTAACACGCGGGTTGGTGCGAAGCGGCGAAGAGAAGAACAACAACCACACTCCACGGTTACCCAACGCACACTCGTTTTATTTTACAGTCGCCTTGAAATCCTGGATGCCAGAGCGGAGCCCCCTGGCATCCTCGCATGTCATTTCGAAACCGAAAACCCAGAACACAATAATCATCCCCTCCTCGAAAGAAGTTCACCTATACACTGTTTATATTTATACATGATCGATACCAACGTATTATACAAAGTATGTCCGTTATAACACATGCAAATTCAGAGCACGGCACATAGAACTCACACACTGAGTCCTGAAAATGCACTGAAAAAATGTATAATGGAAGTCCTGAAAATGCACTGAAAAAAATGTACACAACTCAGTACAATATTGATTTGAATGCATTGGACATTTTCACAGAACAATAATGTTCACAACAGTAATGAACGAGAGTTCTACATCACGTAGTCTTCGAACCGACGCGGCTTCTGCCGCTTCCGCTTAGGGCGCGCCCTTTTGGGTGTAGAATCAGGTGTCTCTGCACCTTGGTCACTTGTGCTCTGATGTGACACATCAAGAGCAGTAGAAGATTCTGAAAGCTCTGAACGAGCGTTAAAATTCGCGGTCTCATCAGAGCTTGCAGCATGAGCTTCGAAAGAACTTTGTGGACCGGAGTCTGGTTCAACGGTCTCAGCCGTATTTGAAGGTTCGAAGTGAACCGTATGACTTGGTGTACTTGAACCAGCGACACCGACTGGTAACTCCTCCCCCCTTGAAGAAGAAATGCCTGCACAAGGAGGCCACATGTAACAGTCGGATGCATAGTTGAAAGGCGTGGACGGAACGTGATGGGGAGGACTTTTAGGTGTTGAAGGCAAATCCGTATGAAAATTAACAAGGCGCGAAGCATTCCAGATGTTACCATCACTTAAGCGAAAAGAAGTGGGGCTAACCTGGCCCAAGACTTCGTAAGGACCCCGACACTTGGGGCGCTTGCCTGGCACACGAACCTTGACTAGATCGCCGGTGCGAACTTTGGACTGCTTTGCACCTCGACGGGTGTCGACATACTTTTTCATTGCTTGTTGATGAGAAAAAACCCTGGTACGGATTTCATCAAGAGAAGACACTGCTATGTTACGAGGCAAAGAGACTATGTCGAGAGACTAACTCGCGGTTGCCTACCGTGGAGAAGTTGAGCAGGAGACACTGCTGTGGTGCCTTGTGCTGTGAACCTGTACGAAGCTAAACATTCAGTCAAGACTTGCTTGAGGGGACGGTGCTCTAATTGGGCGATCCAGATATGTTGCTTCCGAACGCGATTAAAGCGCTCGATTTGCCCATTTGATTTGGGATAGAAAACTGTGACCTCAAGTGCTGAATTCCTCGTTGTGAAAGAAAAGCCTCGAAATGTTGGGACTGAAACTCTGGACCATTGTCCGTAACTATGGCATCAAGAAAACCTTCCCGGCTGAAGTTTGAAGACAGAAACACAATGATGACCTCAGAAGTAACCGTATGTGTGAAACAAAGCTCTGGCCATTTGGAATGGTAGTCGATGAGATAAACAATGAACCGGGCATTTTGCGGAACATTATGCAAAGGACCGATGATGTCCATGCCGAGTTTCTGCCAAGGCCGATCAGGCCACTGGACTGGCTGCAACGGAGAAAATGCAGGTTTGGCAGACTTGTCAGCTGCCTGACATATATGGCAGTTGTAAACTGCATGCTCGACCTGCTTGTCTAAGGCTGGCCACCAGTACCTGTCTCGGAGATTCTGTTTGGTGCGGACAATGCCTGGATGGGCCTCATGGGCAAGCTGTATTAGCTTGTTGGGGAAAGAAGCAGGGGGAATCACGCGTTCATCGCGGAAAAGCAAGTCCTCGACACAAGACAGTTTCTGTCGGACTGCGAAGTAAGGCAAGAATTCAGAAGCAAGAGCACACTTGGAAGACCATCCTTCACGTAAATATTTGAGAACTTGAGGCAAAGTGGAATCTGCAGCTGTAGCTGCCTGAAGCTCAGTTTTGAGTAATGCAGGAAGTAACTAATGAAACAACTTCCTCACCCCGCTCTTCAGTAACGGGTACCTGAAGAGGAAGGCGCGACAGTGCATCAGCAACCACGTTATGAGAACCTTTACAATATTGAACACTGAAATTATAATACATGAGTTTGGCACACCAACGGGAAATGCGAATGGGGCGGCGGCCTTCGGATCGTGCAGAAAGAAGAGCAACTAGTGCTTGGTAAACATGCCATTTCTCACAGGCAAAAAGACACGCGAGAGCTTCATGCTCTCCAACTGAATATCTGCGTTCAGCAGGGGTCAATGTACGAGATGCAAAAGCGATAGTGATCAGCTGATCACCTCTGAGTTGTTGAAACGCTGCTCCCAGTCCAACATCGAACGCATCCCTCGTGATGACGATGGGAAGCTTCTCATTGAAAATACTAACAGCTGGCTTTGAGGCCAGTATTGACTTAACTCGAATGAAGCTCTGCTAAACTTCAGCTGACCAGTTAAAAGGCTGTGCTTGTCGAAGTAGAGTACGCAGTGGTTCAACAACATCAGCATAGTGAGGAACAAACTTGGCATAATAACCAACAAGACCTAAAAAGATTGCAAGGTTTTGGCATCAGTAGGCCGTGGGGCATTTACAATGGCCTGAACTTTAGATTCAACAGGTGTCAAGCCGCGGGAACTGACATTATGTCCTAGAAATTGTAACTCATTCACAGAAAAAATGAACTTGTTATTAAGTTTCATACCACATTCACCGATGCGGTTGAGAACAGCATGCAAGTTAGCATCGTGCTCTTCGCGAGTACGTCCCCACACCAAAATGTCATCCAATTAACAAAGGGCGCCAATACAACCCTTAAGAATAATTGACATCATTTTCTGAAACACTGCAGGGGCAGATGCAAGCCCGAAACACACGCGGCAAAACCGAAACAAGCCTTCGTGCGATACAAATGTGGTTAAGTCTCTACTGCACTCAGAAAGTTCAACTTGGTGATAAGCGGACACGAGGTTCAGCTTAGAGAAACATACCGCTCCGGAGAGCTGATGAAGCTCTTTATGACTATAACTAGAAAGAAAGCACCTCTAGATTACAACTACCAGATTGGCAATGCTTTCCTCAAGCGTGTACAAAACTATAAATATCTTGGGTTATGGTTCACGCCCGACCTCCGGTGGAACACTCATATTGATAATGTATGCTCCAGGGCTACCAAGGCATTGTATAGCCTTAGACGTAACCTTTATACCGCCCCATCTGATATAAAGTGTCTTGCTTACAAAACTCTTGTCAGACCCATTATCGAATATTCTAAAATTGTCTGGGACCCTTACACAAAGACAAACTGCAATAAAATAACAAAAATACAGCGACTTGGTGCGAGATTTATTTTTAATAAATATAGCCGACATCATTCTCCTACTGAACTCTGTAAAAAAGCTGGACTGGATAGTCCTGAACTTAGGACGAGGATTGAGCGTCTGAAATTCCTCTTCCAGTTAATTCATAATCAATTTAAACTAAACTATTCAGATTACTTCCAGGTCAACACACAAGAACACTCCAGACATCGCCATAATATGTATATACCACCCCTAGTCCCACGTAACGATTGCTTTAAGTTCAGTTACTTTCCACGTGCTATTGAAGATTGGAATATGCTGCCAGAGTCTATAATTGGTTGTTCCTCGCTTACATCATTTGAACAGAATCTAAAACGTTTATTTTCCGAATAACAGTGACATATGTTTTTTTTGCGTGTGTGTGTACTTTTTGTTGGTTGCATGATCCTGCAGTAGTTGTCTTTCAAATCTTCAGCGCGGTACAAAAGTGCCGCCTCAAATGCGTCATGTGCTGTTCTGCGCGTATGTATTGCATCGTATGTGTGTTCCATTTATGTATGTTATGTATAACTTCGAGTTGCTGGTCACAATAGTACCGAGAAATTATCTCGAGACCTGTACGGTACTTCTTTTTTGCAAATAATTGTTTGTACTTCCACCCTGTAACGGCCCACTTCTGGGCTAACAGTATAAATAAATGAAATGAAATGAAATGAAATGAAGCAGTTCTTCAATGTGAGGAAGTGGAAAACCGTCTACGACGATCGCCTTGTTCGGTTCTCGTAAGTTGACGCATAGTCGAAGGGATCCATCTTTTTTCTTGACGACGACCAGGGGAGAAACCCAGTCGGAAGCAGAGACAGGCTCGATGATTCTGCTGGCTTGAAGGCGGGACAGTTCCGCAGAGACTTGCTCATGGAGAAGAACATGAATGCGGCGCAGCTTGGCACGCACAGGGCACACATTTGGTCGACGCATCACCTTATGCACAAAACCGCGCACACAACCCAGTTCACGGGTGAACAGGTGGTGGAACTCAGAAGGCGCGTTGGCCGGAAGATCATCTTGGATGTCGACTTGAGCACACATCATAGACGCACCGACGATGTTGATGGACAAAGCCCTGATGGCATCACGTCCCAAAAGCGAGCTGCCATTGGCAGTTACATAAAAAGTAATGGAAGCAGTGCGACTGCGATAGGAGACATGAGCTGTAAAATGACCAAATTATCAATCGTTTTCTTAGAATATGTTTGTAGAACGACGTGTGAAGGCAAAAGCCGAATATTGGAAAAATCACTATGAAAGTCAGCGGCACTGATTAAAGAGACTGAGGCACCAGTGTCCACGAGAAATGACAAGGGCACATGGCCCACTGAAGCTACGATGCTGGGCTCGGACGTAGTGTGGAGGCCATCCACATTTAAAACAATGACCGTATTGGTCTGTGCAGTGCTCGAAGGAGCGGATGAAGAAACTGGTTCAGGAAGATTTGCTGGACGGGAATTGCATACAAACTGAAAATGTCCGATTTTTCCGCACGCAAGACAAGTGTGGTTTCTCGCGGGACACTGCACAAAATTAGCTAAATGCCTAGCCGATCCGCAACGAAAGCAATGCGCGGTTGCGCTTGGAGAAGAAAATTGCGAACGCGAGTTAGGAGCTCAGTGCTTTCCTGAAAACTAAAATTTGGCGGAATGGGGTCGCCATATTGCTGGCTTCCTCGCCCCCGCGACGCAGAGAGGCCGCCATGTTGGCCGCCACGGAAGGACTGTGCAGGCGGGCGTCCATGTTGGCCGCCGCGCCGAGACGAAGATGAAGGGCCGCCTTGTTGACGCATCCCGTGAGACAAAGAGCCGCCGCCTTGGCCCCCCGCAGCAGAAAGTTGCTGCACTGAATGCGGAGCGAATTGCTCCAACTGGGAGCGAATAAGCTCGTCCTCTCGCGCAATCGAGAGGGCTTCGGATAATGAAATCGAGGAGCCTTTTTGATGCATGCGGCAGCGGACGCTTTGCGAGGCTACCCCGGTGAAAAGCTGACGGCGGATCACATCGTCCACGAGCGCGCCGAAGCCGCACGGCGCGGCGAGCGTTCGAAGAGAAGTAATGAACTCGGCGACTGGCTCGCCAGGCAATTGTCGCCTTTCTTGGAATTTTACACGTGCGAGATAATCACACGAGACATCTTTAAAATGCTCATCGAAAAGAGCAAGAGCATTCTTGAAGGCATCGCCCGACGCTGGTGTCCAAAGTATAGAAGAGCTTTAACCCGGCAGGGCCCAACGCGTTGAGCAGCAGGGCCTTACGACGCTCGGGCTTGCTGGCGTCCTCCCAGGCCGCGTCTTCGTAGGCCTGAAACACCAATTTCCAGTCCGCCCACGGAAGTGGCGGGTCTCCGGGCGAATGAAGAAATAGGGGAGGTGGAATAGGAGACGCCATTTCAAGCAAGAAGAATGGAGAGGTGCAGACGAGAAGAAAATGACGCCAGTACACTGTTTGAAGAAGACGACAGAGGCGGCGTAGCTGAATGAAGAAGGAATGAAGCGACGCAGCACGCAGCAGCCATGTTGCTGGGAACAATGAGCGTCTAGGGTTAGCAGGGTAGGTCCGTTAGAAGCAATAAAAAGACGAACACGGCGAACGAAATGGGTTCTTACACGTCCTCGTCGCCATTGCTGTGTTGGGGGCTGACTGGTTCCGACGAAGCAGAAGAAGAAGACGGCCGACGGAGACGTACGCAGCCGGCGGGGACGCCGACCAGCCCGAACACGCGGGTTGGCGCGAAGCGCCGAAGAGAAGAACAACAACCACACTCCAAGGTTACCCAACGCACACTCGTTTTATTTTACAGTCGCCTTGAAATCCTGGATGCCAGAGCGGCGCCCCCTGGCATCCTCACATGTCATTCCGAAACCGAAAACCCAGAACACAACAATTTCATCTACTTGTTCTGCGATCACTGCCCGTTCTCGTTCAGCGTATCGTTGCAGTGGTACGCATATTGGCGGATGATCTCCCGTTGGTATGCGATGGAGCAGCAAATTAGTGCCTGGCAGTTCTGCTGTATTGCTAGCGAATACTGGCTGATGGCGAGCCAATATAGAAGATAAGGTAGGCGGAGTGGACGGCTCACCTGTCGGTGGGGGCAGGGTTGTGGCGGTAGTCCCAGCTGTCGAAGACCAGAGCTCGACGTGGCCGCGATGTATGGTGAGCTCAATGTCATCAGATAGCAAGAAGTCAGCACCAAGGATCATGTCGGCAGGGAGGTCTTCAAAGACGGGAATGGCCGGAAGAACTTTAGTTCCCGCTGCCGTCCGGACTGAAATGTCGAGCATTCCGACTGGCATAGCACTTCCTCCAAGTCCGCAGAGGGGAGGTTGCGTCCACAGTCAGATAGTGTCCGGAGCATGACGTCGATGTAGCGCTGTTCGTTCCACACCGGTATCCACCAGAGCAGACAGGTCACCTATTCCCTCAACATGAATGGACATCCGAGTTTGACAAGCTTGGTAGTGGATTTGGGTCTGGAAAGGTTGACGACACTCCTTGGCGTTGTGGCCAATGCGACCACACTTGAAGCATCCGTGTCGTGTGGAGGCGTAAGTCAAACGGACAGTCGGTAATGTGTCCAAGCTAAGCCGACGACGAAAGTTTTGCTGAAGTTCGGCTGCCTTTTGAGCGAAAACCTGGGGTGACGCTTCAGGTGACTGGCAAGATAAGATGGCAGCATGGGTAGGGTCAGCCAAGCCATCAACGACATACTGGCGGGCAGCCGGAGAGATCCATGTAATGCCACATTTGTCGAGAAGCCCGAGCTTATCGTAGACGTATTTACGGGCATCTTCCAATGGAGCCTGCCAACGCGATCGCATGCGCATGAAATGGTCGTCGTATGGGGATGGAAGTGGTGGGAAGGCCGTGACGAAGGCTGTAGTCCAGTCACTCCAGGATTTGTACTTGCAGCCATCGTATTAATGCCACGCTTTGGCGGACTCGCGCAGTCGGCTTACGGCTAGCGATAGCGTCACGTCGTCAGTCCATGCATGTAGACGGGCCCACGAATGGATTTCATCCAGCCAGACGGTTGGGTCTTGATCAACGCCAGTAAAGTCAGGAATTTCTGCTATAGACGGAGGAGGCAACGTGGTGCGTGCACAGGCTGCTGAGAAGGTGACGGTGGCGTCTGCAAGACGCTGGCTCTAAGTAGCGATGGCCTGCAGAACCGTGCAGAGTTCGCTGGCGGCTACAGGCAAGGAATTACGCCTGTCTTCTGGCGACGGTACTGACGTTGCTCCAGGGATGGTACCTGAGGCGAAGTCTAAGGGAGCGTGTACGGCGTCCCTGGGCAAGGAGGCGGTTTGCGAAGCCAAGTCAGTGGAGTCACCTTGTGGTTTGGTAAGGACGCCTGCAGGCAGCGCGCAGGCTTCGGTACCCGCGGTGGCCAGGTCGGATGCCATGGCCACGGTAGCAGGAGCTGCGGGCTGCTGGAGAGTGCGTCCGCTCCGTAGGACGGTTTCTTCACGCAGGTCGTCGCACACAGGTTCGTTGAACGGCTGCGCCATTGTAATAAGCGAGACAGACACAACACCCGTTCGTCTTGTCTTGTCGCCTAGGATATCTTGGCTCATACCCACATGGGGGATCGGCCACACTGTACCTCATAATAGATAATTTTTTACAACGCTTGCTAAAAAATAAAGAGAAATTATATAGGAACAATAATAATGTACCTTTAAAAAACGTGAAGAAGTGCAGAAGAATGCTATAAACCAGAATATATAAAACAAATTAACAAGAATGAGGAAGGGGGAAAAAGAATTGGATATATCTGGCAGTACCACTAGCAGCGTATCCTTCCGTTTGCCTGAATTAATTTATGTAGCGCTGACAGAATAGCACTGCGGCCCACACCTAACTGACTGGCTCCAAACGATATAATAGGGTGGATGTATTGACTGGCAATCCGAGCAAACCAATCGGTCTTTCAAGAATTATTCGTCGCAGTGAGGCGAAACGGCGGCATGTGAGAAGAAAGTGATCTATTATTTCCGGTTCATTGCAAACTGCACATAGGTTAGTTAATGAAAATCCTGATTTGGTGAGATAAAACTTTAACCGAGAAACTCTACAGCGAAAGCTTGTGAGGGCCACCTCACATTGACGGGAAGGGCATTTTGCGGTGTTCCATGTGAATTGCAAGTGCCGAAATTCTTCAGATTGTAGGAGAGACGTTTCGTTGATTTTTAAGATTAACAGGCGTTTGAATCGTTCGGCAGTAATAAAAGGAAACTGTGGAGCGACTAGCACCACCGGGGAATTTAAAAATGCCGAAGCGAGCGATTCAGAAATTTTGTTTAGTTCAGTTCCAGCATGGCCGGGGACCCAAATAAACCGAACTTCTGATAGGCTATGCGGTACGACAGACCAAAATATCCTGAGAAGAGGAGACTTCTTTGAGGACGTTAGATGTGTACATACAGACAAAGAATACGAAATAATAATAGCTTTTGATTGCTGATAATTTAGTTTTCGAAGAGCCATTGTAATAGCCAGGAATTCTGCGAGATAAATTGGTGTGAAGTCAGGCAATCGGAGCGCAAAATACCAATTAAGCTGATGAGAAAAAATACCTACTCCAGCCTTGTGAAGAGTTTGCGTTGCATCCGTCGAAATTACTACTTATTTAGGAAAATGACTGCGATGGTCTTGAAGGAGGCCCTCCAGAACATGCTTTGGAAGTAACTTGGCATTTTTCAAAAAAATATCATCAAAAATTAAGTTAACTGGCACCGAGCATTGGGTTTGGGGAGTTAAATGCTGAAGGTAAACGTGAAGATTTGATAACAGAGACTCGACGAAAATGACTTGGGGTCTTTGATAACGAAACCACGGGCGCTGAAAGAAAGAAACTGGATGTTTGATGAAAACTGTCTGTGAACAGAAGAGGGGCGCATCGTAAAGTTTTAAAAATGTTTGAACAGTAAGCTGTCGAAATCTAGCATCAAGTGGAATGATTCTAGCTTCCTAATAAAGCCCGCTATTCGCGACACGCCTAGGTAGCCGAAGACACAGCCGCAGAGCTTGCCTTTCTAGCAATATAAGAGGTCTTAACTTGTACTCAGCACTTCCGGAAAACAGAACACAACCAAACTCCAGAATTGGGCGTACGTAAAGTTTGTAGATCATAAGTAACGTATCCATGCGCATCCCTGAATTCTTATTGCAAAACCGGCGTAGCATTCCTAGGGCGCTTTCTGCTTTACGGGTGTTTGATTCTATTTGTTGCTGCCAATTTGAATTGTCCACGTAAGCAATGCCGAGATATTTTAGTGCTGTTACTTGTGGAATCGAATCATTTCGATAATGCAGTGAAAGAAATACGGGAACGGATAGAGGGAATACAAGCAGAGCACATTTGCTAACATTAAGTGAAAAAGACAGCCCGCCAAGCCATACCTCAAGCTCACTCAAATATTACTGTAAGATTTGATACAAACTATTGATATCTCGGGATGACGAGAAAAAAGCAATATCATTGGCGTAGACGTAAAGAGGAACATTTTTATGAACGGGTATGGATGATAATAATATATTAAATAAAAGAGGTGGCAGGACTGATCCTTGCGAAACACCTCGTGTTTGCTTATATGAGGCAGAAGTAATTCCCTCGTGGCAACAAAAAAAATTGTCTCTGAAAAAGAAACTCCTGAACCCAAGATATAATGTACTTGGGCACCTCACAGTCCACTAATCTTGAAATTAATGTACTGTGTTCCACATTATCGTAGGCTATTGCGATATCTAACGTGACTAATGCAGAAAGCTCAGCAGATACTTTTGCAAGGCGAATTCGGCTTTCCAAATCAACATGAGCCGACCATATAGAGCACCCCTGTTTAAATCCTACTTGCCTTGGTGAAAGGATGTCCTGACGAGCGATGAATTCACTGAGCCTTCTATGAAGAATTCTTTCAATTATTTTAACTAGGCTTGAAGTAAGCGAAATTGGCCGAATGTTATCCAGGACATATCCGAGGCTTGGATTTTTTCGCAGCAACACAACTTTAGCAATTTTCCATACGCTTGGAATCCATGTGTGCTGTAAGGAGCAGTTAACAATATTCAAAAGCTCATCGGGATGGGAATTAAATATCAATTTAATCATAGAGTTTGTAATCTAATCTGGACCGGAAGCCGCTTGCTTTACAGTTAGTATGACATCTGCCAGCGACTTCCCGAAAGTGCGAGGTTGCGCTTTCGAATGTCCCAGTTCTCAAGCATGACGAAGCGAAACGCGCTTCAAGTCCTTTCGCGATGTCCTCTAACAAATCTGTTGTCTCTTTAGGAGACAGCACTACTGAATGCGAATATGCTGGTACCTGCGTCGATTTTTTGTTCCGTAGAAACCTGTACAGGGCAAATCTTTTATCAGGTTTTGATAAACGCGAATGTAAGTCAGAATTGTGTTTATCTTTAGCTATAGCAACTGTACGTTTAAACATCGCTGCGTGGTATTTATAGTCAACCCAATTTTTCGGAGTATGGTTGCGGCATAAACGTTTCCAAGCAGCCTTACTTCCCCTATACGCAAGCGTACAATCTTCATTCTACCAAGCTGAATTTGATGGTGTGCTGCCGTACTTAACAGAAAACTCTGCCGGCTGCACAGAGTCACTTAGACACGCTACTACTGAAGCAGCTCGTTGCTGTCCAACGCATCCTCTCAATGACGAGAGCGCGGAGTTTAAAACCGTTTTATAAATTTTATAGTTGGTGAACCGTTGTTGCCGGATAGCAGAGGTAAGTTGTGGTAGCACTATTTCATAGGTAATCGGTACATGATCACTACTCGTCCCATTATCAAACGTTTCCCACGCTGAAATTATAAACTGGCCACACGAAAATGTTAGGTCTAATGTTGATGAGCTTATCCCGCGTAGAAAGGTACCTTGTCCAGAGTTATGACAGTGAAAATTATTATCCTGCAACCAATTCCACAATCTTTTGTTACAGCCATCTGTTTTAAACCCCCAAGAAGTGTGATGCGAGTTAAAATCCCCAGCCAATAAAATTGAATTTGATGAAGAATTCTTGATAACACAATCTAGGTGATCTGTGCGTTTTACTCCATTCGGAAAGTACGCATTAATCACTGTAATCCTCTTGGAGTCAGGTAACAAACAATTTATTCCTAACAATTCACAATCCGGACAAATATGTTCAAAAGTTACAGTAACATGATGACACATTTTTGAAGATATTATGGCCAATAATCCACCTCCTCTACCTGGCCGATCCAGTCTAAAAGTTCGAAAATATTTCAGAGTAAATGTTTGGTTTACTGAAAGCCAAGACTCTTGAAGTAAAATTACATTAGGATTTGTTTGCTGTGTGAGATAAATAAGATCTATGTAAGCGGAAGATACGGAACAACAATTCCACTGGAGAACTTTTACAGGCGCTAAGATGGACTTGATATAGTTGAGTCTACTGCAGAACGCACAACGTCCTGCTCATTGTTGGTATCAGTAATAATTTTTTTTTTGGTTTTGACATTGGCGAACTGGTTGGAGACAATGGAGCATTGCGTCGTTTATGAATGATATTACCAAGCCTCATGTCACCAAACAACCCACTGGGCCCCACAGGGGTCGGCGACTGAGTGCTGACGAGCATTTCAGGGGTAACATCTTCTTGACGCCGATTATTTTGTTCATTGTCAAGGTGCTCAGCTTCACCCTGGACCGTGACAGTGTGTGCAGCAAAGGAGGGAATAAGGCTGTTTAACCTGGCGGCGAGCATCTCGGTCAGACCTTCAGCAAAGGTGTTGAAAAGCCGTTCCATAATCATCGGCATGGCCTCATCTATTGCTGCCGACACTGCGCAAGCGACCGTCGCTTCAATTGACCAACACTGGCGTGACGTAGCAGCAGCGTACCCCACTTCGCGCTCTTTAATGAAGGATGTTGCCTCAGACCGAGAACAACGGCGTTTCTCCATTATATCTAGAATTTGTGTTTCACGTTCTCGAGCAGGGCAGCTATTGTCCGTGGCTGTGTGTGCTCCATAACATAGGCAACACCTGCAGTTGTCTACCTGACAATTTGATGCGGCATGTGCCCCACTGCAATTCGCACATCTCAATGAGGACCTGCAAGCATTAGCGCTATGTCCAAATCGCCAACAGTTACGGCATTGCAGTGGGCGAGGTGTCAATGCCTCTACACGGAATAGATAAGGCCAGGCCTTCAGCTCAGAGGGGCGTGTGAGACCAGCAAAGGTAACGATGACGCTTTCAGTAGGGACTCGCGTATCACCTACAGGTCTGGTGCATCTGTAGACAGATATCACGCCAGCTGGAAAGACCATCTTTAAGAATGCTTCAGGACTAATGTTAGTTGGAACACCACGAACAATGCCCTTCACGCAAGCAAGATTAGGGGGGATAAAAGCGCGAACAGCAATGAACGCAAATCTCGTGGCGGCCAGTAAGTCTGTTAAGCATTGAATATTTGAAGATCTGCATAGTATGCCAGTCTTGCCGAAACGCCTCACATCTGAGATGTCCAGAAAATGACCGCTTATGTTGCGAAGTTCTTCTTTAAACACCTCCATTTCACTCAACCGAATGGCTCCACCTTCAGTGGGCACAAGCGCGACAGGCAAAGTGCTTACGCCGTTCTTGAGGAAACACTCCAGTGGTACCGATTCAGCAGGACGACTGGCCGACCAGGGCGAGGCCTGGCCGGTACCGGAGACCGGCATTGATGGCTCCTGAAAAATCAGCAAAAAAAATTCTACCACTAATAAAGAACCAAACGTGATGAGTGTGGCCGATCCCCTCTCACAGGACGTGCAATCGAAAGCACCAGCTACCCATTCGTCGGGCAAGCTGTTCTATTCTGCCTCCCTTTCCAGCCCATGGCCCACAGCTGCCGCACCGCTCTTCGTTACAATATATATATATATATATATATATATATATATATATATATATATATATATATATATATATATATATTTATATATATATATATATATATATATATATATATATATATATATATATATATATATATATATATATATATATATATATATATATATATATATATATATATATATATATATATATATATATATATATATATGTGTGTGTGTGTGTGTGTGTGTGTGTGTGTGTGTGTGTGTGTGTGTGTGTTTCCCATTGAGGGGAAACATATATATATATATATATCCGTCCGTTTCCCCATTGAGAGGAAACGGACGAAGATGAAAGAGAGCCGACCGACCCATTAAGGGGAAACCCTTTCCTTACGCACGCCGTCACGTCACGGACCGCTCCCGCCACGGCGGCGACAATCTTGGGTGGCCCAACACACGCCGAGAACTGACCGGCACGGGATTAGAACCGGATGTGGACGTGCACGGACATGTGGTTTTGTTCTCAGTGTTGACAGTGGTTCTTCCTCTTTTTACTTTCTTTTTTTTCCTTTCACTCTTTTCATCTTTTTTCTTCTCTTTTTTCTTTTCTTTTTTTCTTTCTTTTTTTAGTTCTCTCTCTCTCGCAAACATCTTCTAAGGCGAGAGGGACGCGGCAGCAACGAAGTTTGGAAGTTCATGTTAGTATAATTCATCCCCTGATGAAGGGAGGACGCCTCCCGAAACTGTTGGGAAATAAATATATTTATCCTTGTTGACAACGCTCCCGTTGTGCCATATCCCATACCTTCAAGAAGACTAACTGGCCCATTGAATTATTACTCCCACTATATATATATATATATATATATATATATATATATATATATATATATATATATAATGTGTGTGTGACACTAGCAAGTGGTTACTATGTACAGATACTAATACTCATCACATGAACCAATCAGCATTACATTTGTTCTTGTCCGTCAGTGAGCGTGGAAAATTCTCTCTCTCCCGCAAAGTGAGCAACCGAAAATGAAAAGCTCTAAATTCGGAGAAGGCAACGGCAAGCTGTTCGATGACGCGAAAATTATGAGCGACAAAGAATTCCATGGCTCAGATAAAACGCGCAGTCTCTAACACGCATTGTTTCGAACGCTGTGCAGAAAAGCCTCTGGCCGCCCCATCGGCCCAGTTTCCTGTGCCCGAAGACCCAATGTTCAGGTCGGGTTTTAATGTCTCCAACCAGGTGGCACTCCCCACTTCTTCCTTAAATGAACGCAGCATGCGGTCAGCCGCAGAGAACGCGATAATGAGCCTGGTAGCCACAGTTGATACTCTTTCTGTACATGTGTCGTTTATCTTCAGTTTTTATTGCGATAGCAATTATATGGACACTCTCGGCTGGATTTTGCCGCCGGCGTCAGTGTCATTCACCGTATATATATATATATATATATATATATATATATATATATATATATATATATATATATATATATATATATATATATATATATATATATATATATATATATATATATATATATATATATATATATATATATATAAGTATCTATACATACGAAAACACAAGAAAAAAATAATGCAGAAAAACTCCGGCGCGCGGAATCGAACGTGCTAAGACGCGAATGCGGGGCATTAACCACTAAGCCACCAAGGAGCTCATCCTTCAACGTTCAAACGGCAAGCCATATCTTCCATTTACCGCTGGTGACGGGCATCTAGTAGGGGGGGGGACAACCATTGTTTTCAGCATTACCAGCAAGATGGCGCAATGAGCGCGCATCGTCACGAGGCGGCGGCGCGCACTGTCATCTTCCATGCATACTTTGCCCCGCGGAGAGGAGGGGGGTGGACGCTCACTCGCGCGCCTTTATCTCGCGGTGGGGAGGATCAGACGTCTTCGCTGACGTTGGATTATCTAAAACCATTCTGTTGTAATTACCGGGCGCACAATGGTCCCTGCAATCGTTGCAGTCTCCGTTCGCGGAAAGGGCGCGCCTTTCAGATACAGCGAAGTAACAACTGATACGCTTATCCTCGTTCATCTGTACCTGTGAGTACGTTTCGTACGTTATTTGTGCTTGAGAAACTCGGGGCACGTTTCGATCTGCTTACCATTTTGCACGTGACCTTCCAATTTGTTGGAAGAAGCAAAATAACAGCGAATGAGGAAGATATCACTGGACTGCGTTTGCGAGAAACTTGAAGGGGCGTTAATACATACATCTATTTTTGCTAAGGTGAGAAAAGGAGGAGGGGGTCGTATCAGCTGTTAGTGGGGGGCACGCCCCGCCCATGGTTTCTCACCTGTGGAAACGAGGGCCCCCACTGCCCCCCCCCCCCCGGTTCCGGAGCCCCTAGCAGTATTCAACACCGACATCAGTTCTTGCGGACACCAATACATAGGGCAGCTGCGTAAACACGGGGCTAAAAGAGCACAAGAGCATAATAGACGCAAACCAGGGACATATCAGCTTATACTGCCGTAACTGCGGTGATAAGCCAAATCATCAGCGTGTTAGCTTTGCAAACCTGAGTTAGATAAAAGTGGCAGTGATCGCTACAAAGACCAGTACGTGCGTCAGGAAAATGGTAGCGATTGCTTGTGCGGGAGGGAGACGTGCCAGCATTCAATCGCTTGGGTTGACCAAGGATGACCCTAAGGTTTTCAGGGACTTGATTAAAACTTGTCGGAATCACCTAGTGCTTTCCGTGCCGATTGATTTCAAATGCAAAACATTTCTTAGCGAACTTCGGCGACTTTGAGCATATCTATCTATCTAATCTACCTATCTATCTATCTATCTATCTACAACTTTAAGCTCTCTCCTGGCCGTTTCGATAATGGTATTTACCCCAAAATTAGTATGACATAACTCGACTGTATGACAAGCCTAAGTGACTAGTCATAACTTGAAAATTATGGCATGTATGTCATGAATGCCATAATTTACATTTCAGGGTCTTGCTGCTCTTGAGGTGGTTTCGTTCACATGACATATTGCAAAACTGGTATGGTATGACATGAGTGCATGGCGAACACAAGAGACAGACCCTAACGTAGAAATCATGACATGTATGCCATGTAAGTCATGACTACATGCCATGCTCATGATGTGCTCACGGCAGTTGCGCTAGCTTAACATATACCAAATTTGGTATTACATGGCATAAATGGAGGACGAAGGTAAAGTACACGTCCAAACATGATAATCATAATAAGCGTGGCATGTAAAATTTGACTACATGCTACGTTCATAGCACGCTGGCGGCCGTTTTACTGCCTCCTCATATATCAAATCTGGTATACGTGGCGTAAATGGAAGACGAGGTAAATGACATGTCCAAACATGATAATCATGACATGCGTGTCATATAAACATGACTACATGCTACGCTCACAGCATGCTCGTGGTCGTTTTGCTAGCTCCACAAACACCAAATTTAGTATCACATGACCTGAATAGATGACTAAGGTCTGATAAGACATCTAAGTATGGCATGCTTTAAGTAACGTTGTGCTGATTTGAAATGACATATATCAACCTTCCTCATTCGTGCTTCGCATATCGATTCCCACTGTATGTGGGATTTGCCCTTTTTTTCCTTTGGCTATATTTCGTTTCTTCACTCGCTGGCTCTCCTTGGTATCGTCAGTGGAATAAAACAGTTGAAAGTTTGTGCTCTTTACTCTCTGTCTTTGTCATATTTTATTATGATTTTATGCTCTATTTGTTTGGTAAGTATACGTGCTGTAGACTCATCGTTGTGAATAAAACAAACGAAAACAGTGATGAGCCCGGTTTTTATTCAAAATTTCAATTCATTATTTCAATTCATTATGTATGACAGTTCCAATCATTCTTATAATTAATGCTTCTTTCTTCTTCCATGCTGTAAGATGCTTCGACAACACACAGCACTACTGTTCCAAGTCAACGTACACACACCCAACGAATCTCCTGAAAACTTCAGTTGCGCCATCGTGAAAAAGCTGGTGCCGGATCTGCTGGCTGACCACTGCAAATAGAAGGAGGGATAATAAGGTCATGTGTCACACACAAAACACTCTAGATAGCGAGGGGGGTACCGTGAAAATATTATAAGCAGTCACTCAAAGTACTGAAGCTTACATACCTTAGTATTTCGCATAACGTTAGAACTCAGCACACATTGTCGACATAAAGCAAGCGATACAACCAGGGGTTAAAGCCATGTGGCAGTGTAATAGTATTTAAACGTTACATTAATCAATTCGCACCTGCACCGAAGTTCAAAAGAGAAAAAAGTTGGTCAAATAGAACACATAATCTTATACATATGCCCATAATTTATTATGTATCCAGTAACACACTATTGCATATGACTGTGTAAATAAATAACTAATAAAATGCAGCAAAAGTCGGGTGGAGCCACACAACTGGTATGAGACAACAAAGTGTGGTATGCCACCATTCCCCACGAAATTCGACATAATACATTTGATTACATGCATGGCAATCAAACCTAGAACTGTGTTTCGACATATTATTATTCCTTTTTATCTATTTGTAAATATTAAGTATTTTAATTACTGAATTTGTGGTGCATATGTCACTATTATATTCCAGAATGACTTTGAAAACATTAGTTAAGACTGTTTGTAACTTGCTATACTTTGTACAGCTCTTTGTTTGTGCATGTGTTTGTATGTGTGCATGTAAGTGCAGACCACTTATAACGTAACCACATGGTTGCTACATGATTTTTTGATGCGAAGCATTTCGTGTTCGGGTCTACGTCCCATGACGTCGGCGTCCCCACTCACACTCAAATTCGCAACTTCTTTCCCCTCCTCCGCTTCTCCCTGTCACCTCGTAACGCCGACGCAGGAAGTATCTGCTAACCTATGCCAGCGTCCCTTTCTCCTCTAGGCATTCCTTCTTGCGGTGTTTACACTGCCATTGCGCATGCACCTCTCCTTCCCTCTCTCGCCTCGCAACGCCAATGCAGGCAGCGTCTACTAGCAAGTTTTTTTATTGAAAAACCGACTGCTCGTGCTGCACAACCGTTCACTGACCACCCCATACATATACCGTATTTACTCACGTAATCCTCGCACTCGCATAATTCTCGCACAATTCTCGCACCCCCCACATGGCCCAACAAAAATAACGATTTCTTTTTTTCCTCGAGTAATGATCCCACCCTCGAAAACTGCCGCAATAATGTCGTCTGCTCGTTCCAACCACTGATGATGATAGGGCGGGCCATCTGGCGCCATCTCTTAAGCATTAAGCGTACTATTATTGCATGAAGATTCAATTCGATCCAAGCCAAGCCAAAGTGGCAGGTACGCGTTGCGGCATGTTTTGTATGTTGTGTCGGTAACCTTGTCACGTTATGGGGCGATACTGAAGCTACAGGGCTGCTTTCAAGTTGAAAGTGATAGAACATGCACTAAACAACGGTAACAGGGTCGCCGGTAGGCTCTTCGGAGTCTATGAGTTCTGTGTTCGCTACTGGTGACGACAGCTGTAAGCTACCAAGACGCGTTGGGCCTGCGGTGTGCCTGAAACTGGGATTGATGGTAAAATTTATTTCATCAGAAGGAAAGTGCGGACGATTCTGTTAAATAGCCATCAGACCAATACTGATGTTCTATGCTAACTTTTTGAGGGCTCCTGTTGAGAGACGTACGCTACTGCTACGCCCACAAGCTTTGCGTATGGTATTCTAATTGACGACTGTTTGCTTGCACTTTTTGTGTCTCAAATAAATCTTGCCTTTTGTTGAACCTGTGCTTTTACTGTTGAGGTAAGCTTTAATTAGTACTTCTCAAAGCTTGCTGTTAGTTGCTGATGTGAGAATCCCGATTTGCGGCCACTTCGTTTTCTTTTTCGCTCTGTACGTTTTCGTGGAAAGTTTTCCCCGCGTAATTCTCGCACCCCCCAACTTTGCATCGGTTTTCCGCCAAAAAAGTGAGAGGATTATGCGAGTAAATACGGTAAGTGCTGGATGTTGACCTCCAAGGTAGTGCCGGTGAGAGATTTTTCCTGTGCATTATTGTTTAATAAAAATTTGCAGCTTGCACGTTAACTAAAAGCCGACTGCTGATCTCCGCGTCCAATCGTAGTCTTCTGTTTCTCACTGCCCATTAGCAGCAATTGGCATGTTCTAGTAGGAAACACCAGTTCATCACTACGTGCTTTACGTCCCCAGGTTTCTTTCCTGGACAATACAGTGATAAGCACCAGTGTCAACCTTGCTGCCAGTTTAGGCGTTAGTGCACGCTGCTTCGCATCGACGTATGGTTCTGTTTACCGGGAGATGGCGTAATCTTTTTTCAACTCCTGTTTCGCCTCTCATACAACCACATGTATACACATACCGCTCATGGTGCAGCCCCTTAAGATAAAAAGACCAGTTATAATGTGGTTGCTGGTCAATCTTTCTGACAAACGCTGTGGCGAGTGCTCTTCTCAAAGGAGGAGGTGTGCTGCTGGAGAGACAGCGACCAGGTCATTACTACACCACAGTCATTACGATGGACGAGATGACGTGGAGTGAACGAACGAGGGGCAAAGCGAGGAAAAAGAAAAGAAAAAGCTGAGACAAGATCTCGACGTCTCATCGTGAGAGGCCTGAGCCCGGTTCCCTAAAACTCCTCTAGGACAATCTAATGACATACAACCAACCAACCAAAAAAAGCCCCCACCTGCCCGAAGGGAATCGTGAGAAAGTGCGAATGCATTGCATAGCATCCATAATGGCATTTCGCACATGAGAACCCAGCGTTAAAATAAATGTTTTTTTTTCTTACACCGTGCAGCCAATAGCGCCCTTCGCCGCATATGGCGTTTTTCTCTCGCGGTATGCATTTCTAGCTCTAGTAGTGAGCATGCACAGTTAAAAAATACTAATACTACTATGTCGTGAGAAACGCGGTATGTGTTTCAAGCTCTAGTAGTTAGCGTGCAGAGTTAATATGAAGTGAACAAGAAAAATTGGCCCCATATCTACATGTACCACTGCAAATTTCTTTGAAAGACGATTATCTTGCGTCTGGAGAGGGTGAACAAAACGGTTATTTGATGTTCTGCATGAGGAAATCTGTGAATTGTGTTCTGGAAGCGCTGCGTTAGAGTGTCTCGATCTGTGCAGCGAAGGCGAATGAGCGCATCGAGGCACGTTAAGCTTGAACCACACGCACGCTGCCGGAGCACACGCAGTATCCGCTCCGGGGGCCATGGATACGCAGATGTCATAAGCCCACCTAAACACTCTGCGTACGCAAATGACTGCGGCGATCTGATTTCGCCCTTGAGATGGCGCACGTCTAGCTGCGCTGGCCACGCTTGGAGCCCTGCAGATATGAAACAACGTCATGGCTATACTCAGACATCGACCTAGCCGGCGTGTAGGAACTAATTCAAATTACCTTTTCTTTCCTTTTTGTGCATATTTTATATCCCTACATACAGGACAAGTACACTCACAGCCATATGTATTCATTTACGAGCTCTATTCATACATATTTCGCCACAATACATGACTGCATGAGACTGCTTGGCTCTGTTTCGCACAACGCATCGTGCACTTCGTAGCAATGGACACCATGCACTCTAGTGTGTTCTCATGTTCGTCTGGCCATGCTTTGTAGTGCTGAATAGTTTTAACCAGCAGCACTCATTGGGCTCGATCACATTGCGCCGGATTCGGCATACGTGCCAGCAGTGCACTACGCATCGTGCGCGTATCGATGTGCAGTGCACTCGTGTTTGCATGGCTGTGCCAAGTGGTGCAGTACATATGGCTTTGTTCGGCACCCCCTCGACTTACGGAGAGTGGTCAAGCTCAAATGAATCACTTCGAAGCTCATAAACAGCTTAGTATGCGACGCCACCGCCTATTCTCGCTTGCTTGAGATAAGCGCGCACCGGCGCACGCCTGCGAGTGTAGTGTGCGAGTGGCCCGGGGTATGCGCGCTGATGCACTCCTGCTCGCACTAAGGCAGCGTACGTGTGCGTCGGGCTTTAAACACGAGCGCTATCTGGCAGTTATCTTTGAATACGAAGGAAGGCATGCGCACTTGTATCTGAGGCAATAAAGTGTAGAAGGCAAAGCGACGGACAGGTGCCACCACCGTGGCACCTGCCCATCGCTTTGGAGAAAAGCATTGGAAACACGTGCCTTTTTGAACATAGCGTTGTATTGTCAGCGCAGCGTGATAAATGCTACGGCCCTTACAATCACTTATTCTCTAGTATAAAGACACACATACAGAATATTGACGTGTTGTCATTGTACCTCAGATATGCGCAATAATTGCTTTTTAGTTGAATATCGCACAAAACATGAGCAATATTGGTGGCAGCTATGCATGGGGTTGGTCGTTTGGAATATCGTTTGGGGCCGTTTGACGCAGCGTTACGGCAGACAAACAGATAAATGTACAAACAGACAGGCAGGCAGACACAAAGACAGGCCAAAATTTTTGTGTCGAAGTATTCCAAGAAAGAATATCGTCTTTAAAAGAGGGCTCTCGGCGCAGCGTTGGCGTTTCACAGCGGCGTCTCCAGGCTCGTAACTAGGGGGGGGGGGGTAAGGGGGTTCTGACTCCCCCAAAATTTTTTTGATGGTTTAACTTTTCGGGTGATACTAAAATATTTACACGCCTTCACAGCGACCACCAGCTGCCAAAGTTACACTGCAACTTTCCTGGCATTGCTTCGCTCTTCTTCCTTTTTTCAAACCTACCCTTTTACCAGAACACCTCAGCGCTCCCTCCCCCGCAGGCGCACCTGCCCTATATGTACAGCTTTGCACTTCGCCTTCGCGTTCCTACGAGTCTTTCTTTTTTTTTTCGTCTTTCACACCGTAGCAGCTGCTTTATTGATTCCAGATGCTTTCCTTGTGCATTGCCGCTGGAGAAGTTATCCGTCTGTGCGGACCGCACGTGTCGGCTTTGTGTTCCTACGAAAAGCGCGTCTACTTCTGTGAAGGTAAACAGTTCGACAGCAACGGCAACACCAACACGACGTGCACAAATTTGCCAGGGAACGAAACCCCTAAGCGGAAAAACTCAGCGGCGCATTCCGAGGACGCAGGCTGCAGGGCAAACTTTTCTCAAACTGTAGTCCTCGCCTTTGAAACGAATCATCGAAGATGACATCTACTGAAAGACTGGCATATCCGAGCAACTTCGAACAACCTTAACCACACGCAAGGAAATCTACCTCTTCTGTACACAGAAGGTATATGCGCCTCCCTACAAAGCGCACAAAGCGAGGATACAGCCGGCACACAATCCGGCATCAGCGGTCAACTTTCACAGGAGAAAAAAAACGCCGCCAAGCTGGGCTGCGCGCGGGAGTACAGAGGCTGACGTCACAACCTACAAAGTGCATTTTTGGGGGGTCACGGCTATTTAATTAGCGCAGCCCAGAGAGAATTATGCAGGCGTCCAGGGAACCGTCTGTGAAAAGGTGACTTTTTCACAGGAACGGAGCAACACCTCCTTTCAGGACTGTACCACGGGAGTGCAAATGTCTCGGCAGTGCATTCTTAGGGGTTCACGTATATTAAGGGGAGTATGCAGTGCCCATGGAGTCTTCTGTGAAAAGGTCTTTAAGTAGCGTTAATCCAGTTTGCTGCAGCTGGTGTACAATAATGGGCCTGCATGCACACCAGCTGTAGCGGCGTTCAGAAAACACATGCGCCACGCGGGAGCCGGCGCGTTCATTACACTTCTACATTCTAGCCACTGTAAGTGAATTGAAAGCAAAGAAGAAAACATCACCCGCCGTTCACGCCAGGCAGTCGAAGCAGTCGCAAACGTCTTTTTGGAGCCACTGGCCACTTCTGTGAACGTGCACAGGATTGCGGCAGCAAAATGAAAAGACACTCTGCAACAACGAAGCAAAGGAGTCTTGCGTTTTACTTCAAGAAAGTTCGAACCGATGAAGCGGACGGAGAAGAACCGCCTCCTTCGAAGGATAAAACTTCGCCCTCCTCAGCACTCGTGGAAAGCCAAGCGCGTCCGAACTTCTGTAGCGACTCAGGAGAATGCATTGGTTTATATGAATCACCTGAGAACGAACACAAGCAGGACACCCATGCGCCGCCGGGAAATGATGGTGGCCGCAGTGCAACTCCAAGTGATCTTTGTTCTACAGTCAGCGCTGGGCAAAGTGACGCCTTTACCACTGGGCAAAGCCCAAGGAAGGTGAGTGGCATGGCACCTACACATTCTGGTTCGCCTCCCCTCTGTGCGACGAGTGCGAATATTTTCGACTTGGGACTGTTTGTCTCGAAAAGCAATAATGTAAATGATCCAGAGACGATGGAGAAGCTGCTGCTCAATCTGTGGACCCCTCCGGCTAACTATGATTATCCAGCCACAGGGAAAAGGAATCTGAAGTTCCAACCTCACTGGGTAGATCGTTACCCATGGCTTGTTTATTCAGAGAAGCTTCAAAAAGCATTATGCAAATATTGCGTAGTCTTCGCAAGCGAGTGTGCATGAAAAGGGGAGCACCAGCGCTTGGGCTGTTTTGTAACTAAGGAGTTCACCAATTACAAAAAAGCCATGGACGCCTTTAAGAGCCACGCATCCAGCAGTTATTACGCCATGTCAACAACGCTATCGGAGAACTTTTTAGCAGTCCAGTCCCGCTCACAGCATGACATCTTAACACAACTTGACCACGGCCTTAAAAAGCAGGCGGAAGAAAACCGCAAGAACTTGCTGCCAATAATAGAAACAATCCTTTTCTGTGGCAGGCAAGAAGTACCACTTCGCGGCACAGACTACTCTGGTCCAATAAATATGTCTGAAGTGCTGCCATTCAAAAATGATGGAAATTTCCGCGCACTGCTTAGAATGAGAGCAAAATGTGGAGATGCCAAATGTGAGACCGGTTCGATGCCCATAAGAAGGTCGTGGTTGGCCTTAACATGCTGCTGCCGAAATTCTGGGCATCGGCTAGCCTTTCTGATATTGATGATGCAGTGCAGTTTTACCTTGGCGACACTCCTTCGGCTAATGTCATCGAAGCAGAGTTCACACTGTGGGTGAACAAATGCTGCCAGATCGAAGAAAAGAATCGCCCAGCTTGTGCTTTACAGGCCATCCACAGCCTACTTTCTATCCTGGCGACTTTACCCGTGTCGACGTCGACCCCGGAACGGACTTTTTCCACATTGAGAATGCTGAAGAGCTACCTTCGAAATCATATGAACAACGACAGATTGACCGGACTAGCACTGCTCAGCATCCATCGAGAATTTCAAGTGACCCCAGAACAAGTCCTCACAGAATTTTGCAATTTGCCGAGAAGGAAAAACTTCCTTGTTTAAACTTCCCTCTATGTTTCAAGAGTCGATTAAAAGCAAAACCCAGCTAGCCCAAGCTTCAACCCTTCTATCCTTTCGCAATTACGAGGAAACTATCCAGCAAGCAGAATGTGCGAACGGTAACAAGAAGATCGGAATGTCGGGCGACTTGTTTGTTTGCTTGCATACATGCTGTCACAGACTGCCATTTTTGGACCCGGCGTAACGGCAAATTAACGGACGCCGCACTCCCCCGCTGACCGGTGGAACCGTTCGCTCATGAAAAGACTGGCCTTTAGTGCAGGGAAGTACTGAATGGGGTGTTCTTCTTCAAACGTTAGTTGCCGATGTTTGATCCTTTGTACCTACGGCGGCGTCGGCAGGGTCGTCAAAGGCCGCGATGCACCCCAAACTAGCTGTAGACTGCAAGACGCACCGCCTGAAACCAAGGAAACTGACCATTCCCACGGGCAAAGCTGCTTGTGGACAAGCCGTATGAGAGAACCCCAACAGGTTGTCACTCTCGCTCAGTTGAGGACCCTCTCCTAATTAAAAGGGACGTGGTCAATATATTTTTAGGGTGGAGTTTCTAACTATGAAACGTGCATGATTGGACCCATGTAGAGGTCTCTTTTCATCCAGGACGAGAATCAGGGGACACGGAGGTCGATTTAAGAGCATGATTTCGCCTTGCTAAGCAGTCTAGTTGCTGACCAACATGGTGTAGAAGGAGATCAAGAAGTATCCCTTAAGTGGTTGTGGCTCCGTGTCGGCTGGCCACCTACACTTAGCCATTCGTCTAGTTGTGACGCGAAATTAACGTCTGTAACGTAGGCATCGGTACTTGAATCTCGAGTAAGCTCAACCTGCCCGAGATCGGCTTCTAGCACTAGCCTCCCGGAAACACCAGCGCTGCAACACCGCCGACATCGCAGTTGTGCCAGAACTCTCTCAGACTTCTCGCATCTGATCGTCGTGGACTCAACGCTGCCGGTCATCACAGGTATCCCTTCACCTGTTTATACCTTCGGACTTTCTCATCTGTAGTTTTATTGTTGGTTAGTTTTGTGTAGTTTGTAATACTTCTCTCTTGTAAGCTGATTTATTGATTTTATATGTATTTTGTTAGTTGGTATTAAGTGTTGTACTAGATTCCTCTGCAGTGCTGCAATATCACTAGAGTTTTGTTTTTCCCCACATACGTCTCTGAGCTCTTCACTGTCTCTGCTTACGTACGGAACGACCTAACCTGCTGCCATTCCTGTCGCCGACTTCGCGCTGGCGACGCTAGAGTGGCAGCTTGTAACACATACATACTGTTTTTGTACTGCGGTTACCTTGTGTTACTTCATTAGGAGCTGATGGTCGCGGTGTCCCCGGCTTTGGTGGTGCTATTGTCCAAACTTATTTCTTGCTTTAACCAGAATTTGAGGTTGACATACCAATTTCTTTATTTGGGTACAAATAATTGAAAAGTACCATCGAATTATTACAAGTAAACGATGTATTTGTTTTATTCACGAAAATAAGCCAGTATAAATCTTTAAAAATGGCAGCCGTTCTACACGACCCCCCCCCCCCCCCCCCCCCCGAAAAAATTCCTGGGTACGGCCCTGGGCGTCTCGATCACACATTTCCAAATGTTGCTAGCGAACGGTCAAGGATGAGGCACGAGCGGACGGGAGAGTGGGACGCAGAGAGAACAGAGAGCGAACGGAGAGAAGGAGAGACGAAGTACTGCACCTACCCTCTACTACACTTTCTTGCACTACATGCTCCGGTTGCTAGAGGTGAGGATAAGCGCGTGCAACCACAGCTGTTGATATAGGAGAGGCAGTGATACCGAAGAGATAACACCTGCCAGCAGGCAGATACTACTGCGGACAATGCCGGATGCCTGAAATAGCTCGACTAAAAAAATGCATTCGCATGTAAAACCGTGGCAGCCCTTCGCGGGCTCGCCGAGTGACAGAGGAGGGCGGTTGCCTAGGTGACAGAGTAGCCTTTGTGCCGGTGTGGTTCCGGCTGCTCGCAGACCACGCGCCAGCTTCACATGGGATGCGCCATCGCGTCTACATCAACTGCGCCTCGAGTTTCCAGTCGGAAAAAGCACGGTCGTTATTGCGCTTGCTAATGATATCAAGTTTGCTACCTTGTCTGAAAATTCAAAAGCTTTGGCTCTGTGATGCAAGCTTTGATTGATAGATTGATTTGTGGGGTTTAACGTCCTAAAACCACCGTATGATTATGAGGGACGCCGTAGTGGAGGGCTCCGGAAATTTTGACCACCTGGGGTTCTTTACCGTGCACACAAATTTGAGCACACGGGCCTACAACACTTCCGCCTCCATCGGAACAAGATGAAGGTGGTGCACGCCTACGCGTCTACATCGAGCCATGATGATCATTTGGTTGGACATTTCTAGGAAGACGTAGAGTCAGCCGTTATTTAAAGAAGACACAGTATACTATTCTAATAGGTGACTTTAATGCCCAAGTAGGCAAGTAACAAGCCTGAGACCATGTAGTCAGAGAATATGGCATTGGTTCAAGAAATGCTAGAGTGGAGTTATTAGTAGAGTTGACAGAACGTAATAATTTATGGATCTTGAATACCTTCTTTAGAAAATGGGCTAACCCCAAGTGGATGTCAAAAGTCCTATTGCGAAACTAAAAATAAAACAGACTTCATTCTGTGAGCCCACTCAGGCATTCTACAGGATGTAGAAGTAGTTGGCAAGATTCAATGCAGTGACCATAGAATGATAAGAGCTCGTACTTGCCTAGATTTGAAAAAGCAAAAGCATAAAGTGATATACAAGAAACCAATTAACGAGCCAGCGGTGAGAGGGAAAGTACAGAAATTCAGAGTCTCGCTTTAGAATAGATTCAAGGCTCTAAGCGAGGTAGCCGACGTTAGCGTTCACACAATGAACGATAATCTTACTAGTATCGTCAAAGAGTGTGCAATGAAAGTTGGAGGTAATATGCCTAGGCAGGACACTGGCAAAATACCTCAGGAGACGAAAAATCTCATTAGGAGACAACAAACAACGAATCAGTAGGTGCAAGGTAGCCGATATCAGAATACAGTCAACTGCCGATTTTTTGGACCCTTTAGGAAGCGAAAAACCACCCGAAAATTCGGGCAGTCCGAAAAAATGAATGCAAGCAAAAAAAGCGCATTATTTTACTGACAATTTTCAATGCAAGCAAAAAAACCGCACCATTTTGCTAATATTTCTCAATGCAAGCAAAAAACGCACTATTGCATTGATATTTCTCAGATCAAGATGGTCAAGGTCGAAGTACCAGACTTCCGGAACTCTGCCAAAGCATCAGTGGGGTGGCTCTGAAAAGAGCCGTTAAAAAAAATGCATGCAGCCGACAGCGAGTGCCGTCAGTCAGGGCAGCCAGTGTTAGAGCTGCAGTGGCTTGAAAAACTTGTTGATCCTTGTTTGAACGGCGTTCCGATTGCATGTGATCACATTCGCCTCGATCTGAGCAAGGGTCATGTCATCACTACACCAATGACAGCGTCATCAATGCTCGAATCAATTCGGCGGTCGTAGGTGGCGCAGGCGTTGGTTCCTCTTTTTCGACATCGGAGTAGTCTGAATCCGCCATAACCTGACTGACTATTTCGTCGTTGGTTAGCTCTGTGCAGAAGTCGAGCTCGTCAGCGTTGACGAATTGCTCAAAAGTTATTTCCGTGGGCATGAAAGCACCAGCAGAGCAGAGGTCGTTGATAATATCGTCCATGAGAGGGCACATGTCAGTCACGCTGTCGTTTTCTTCAGGCAAGTCTGCTGCCTCGGTGTGGAGTACGAAGCTCGCGTGGCGAAAGCAGTTGTGAAGCGTGTCTTGCGTTACTGCCTTAAATGTGTCCGCAAGCATTCCGACAGCAGACCGAAGGTCAACGCCTTTCCCGTTTTCCGAGCACAGCACCATGCAGTTCAGTATACGTGAAGGGTACAAAAGTTTCAGATTATGAATAACGCCTTGGTCCATCGGTTGGAGGATCGCAGTCGTGTTGGGCGGCAAGAATTCCAGCTGGATAGCCCTCAAGTTATTGATGTGACCATGGGAAGAGAAGAGCAGAACACGTCTGTTCTGTTGTTCAAACTTCCTGTCCAACCTGCGTACCTAACTCTCGAACAACTGCTGTGTTACCCATGCCTTTTTGTTGGCTTCGTATAACACTGGCAGCGTTGCCCCTTTCAAACACCTCGGGCTCTTGGACTTCCCGATTACTAACAAAGGAAGTTTCTCGCTGCCAGACATGTTACTGCCGACAAGAACAGTCAGCCGTTCTTTGCTATGCTTGCCACCATGGCATGCGTCACCAGCAAAAGCAAGTGTTCTTTACGGCAGCAGCTTAAAAAACAAGCCCGTTTCGTCGCAGTTGAAAATGTTGTCAGGAGAGAACTGCTGCAATAAAGAATGGAGTTTACCACTGCGGTACTGCGCAATAACTGCACTGTCGACGGCGCAGCTTTCGCCACACATCTTCTTGAACTTGAGGTCATTCCGATGCTTGAAGTTTCTCAGCCATCCATGACTAAACTTAAAATCCGTGATGTCCACTCGAAGGGCGAGAGTTTCTGCTTTTTGTTTCAAGATGCAGCCCGAGACTGGCAACCGCTTGGCAATCATTGAATTAAGCCACACGACGACAGCATCGCCAAGCTTTGGATGGAAACCTAGGCTCGCATTCATCTTTTGGGCACCAAACGGTTTTTCGGCCGCGTCCAAGATCTTGTCTTTGTTCCTCAGGAAATTGGAAACTGTTTGCTTGGAAATGCCAAACTCCTTGCTCTCGTCAGCCTGCGATCGGCCACTCTTCACTAACTTAATAATGGCGGCTTTCTTCTTCATTGTTACTCGACGGTACTGTTTTTCGCGCTTCGATGCTATCGGCGAGGACGACGAAGGCCGAGTGGGGGCCATCGCAGGCAAGCGAAATCCTCATGATGTGAACAAAGGATTTTGCTGACGAGCGTCGAAGCAACTAGGCTTAGCGTTGCAGAGCACACTTCACACGATCGCACAACCACACACTAGGCTAGCCAAACACCATGTGGGCTGCGTAAAGAAAACGGCGCGACGGTGCCATGGGTACTCCGGAGGTGGCGCTGGTAAACATTCAAGATAGCTAGTGTGGCCAGACCAAATTGGTGTGTGACGGTTAGTTCTAGTTCGAAGTGGTGAAACGCTTCGCGAAAGCGCTGCGTGGGAAGCCAGAGTGGCACGCACAAGCACAAGCGCTAAAGCGAAAGGAACTTTATTGGCGCCAAAAAATTTCTGGGTGGATAGTTTTGATTGTCAGCGAAGCACCTTGCACGATAAACCCCACCAGTGTTAGGAATCTCGGAGGCCGTGTGTGTTTCTCCGCTAACGATCAATGAGTCCAAGCAACATATGCCGCCACAGTAGACCGTCACGCTCATTTATGCGATCGTAATCGCGTGTAACGCAGTTGTGGTGGTTTCCACTGGAGGCCAGTGGTGGTTTCCGACCTTCCGTCACGTCAAAAAGTCTGGAAAATTGGACTCCGGGGGGTTCGAGCGTCCAAAATTTCATACTTCCTTATACATTGATTCTATGGGGCTCGTGGCGGTGCCGCGAAGATGCCCGAATTATCGGGCATGTCCGAAAAATCGGCAGTTGACTGTATATAACATAGAGAGAATTGAGCAGGCTGTAAAAAGAGGCAGAAGCCTAAAATCTGCGAAGGCAAACTTGTTCGTAGGCGAAAACCGGATGTATGCATTAAGGGTTAAGGAAGGCATTGTCATAACAAATATATATAGGATAGTTGAAGTGTCGGAGGAGTTCTACAGAGAGCTGTACAGAAGCTGAAACAATCAGGATGATATCGTAAAAAGCAATAATAGCCCAGAGGAAATCGACATCCTACCAGTAAGGACAGGGGAAGGAAAGCCCTGAAAAGAATGCAAAGAGGCAAAGCTGCTGGTTAGGATAAGGTAACGCACTTGCTGAAAAGAGGAATTGTATTAGAAATACTGGCCACATTGTATACGAAGTGTCTCTTGACGGGAACGGTACCAGAATCTTGGAAGAATGCCAACATCAAAAAAGAAGGTGTCAAGGACTTGAAAAATTATCATAAAAAACAAGAACATAGGTCTGACCGGAATATAGGCCAATCAACCAAACTTTGAATCTCCGAAAAAAGAAATTTTTAAAAATCGCAACACATTGCGGCGCACCCTTACCTTGGTAAGTAAGCGACACAACCAGCTGCACTATGGTGACCATTTCTTATTGGGACACTAATCGTATGTAGTTAAACGCCAGAAGGCCACAAAGTATTGTCACTCAGACTCGTCCGAACTTGAGTGCGACGACATCTGTTTTTCACTAGTAACATCCCAGAGCACACCGTCCTCCGCTCCATCCAATCTGTTACTGATGCAGAATTTGCCGAAGGATGGAAGTACGCTGCCTCAGCGCAAAGCCCTTCCTCTTCATAAATCGGTGCACCCACGATGGCAATTTCTTGAATTGTGCCTTCGTGAGCCAAGAGTCGCATGCTATCTTGAGAGCATTCACGCAGATGGACTTAGCTGTTACGAATAGCGACCTTACACGCAGCTCCCAGACGAATTCGGCAAGTAGTGTTTTCAGTTTGGGGTGCACTGCAGTCCGTCCACGAAACGATGTATGTTTTTTTTTTTAGTTCCTGCAAGATGTGATGCGCTGCTTGTGGCTCCTTCTGTATCGGACACTTTTCTCCAATGTACCAAATTCTCGTTGTGCCGCCAGGTTGGCGTGTGCTTCAGCATACTCGATCACTTTTTTCTTTAAGCCTATCGTAAACTGCCGTTGACTACGGCTCATTTCTGAAGGAAAAAGAAAAAGAAAACAGCAGACTGACCGCAGACAACAGAGGCAAAATGGCATTACTAGAACACTGTAGGCATTAGCCTTGCCCAATGGTGCCGCTGCTAATGCTCACGATGAAAATAGAGGCTTCAAACTTCAGCTGCCCATTTTTACAAGACTTCCGTATTTTTTCAGTCACTGACCAGTACATAAGACAAGGGTCAACTTTTCATTGCGTTTTTTTTTTTAATTTGATCTATACCAGTTTTTACGATACAGGCCGATCACCTTGCTGTCCGTTCTCTATAAACTATTTACAAAAATAATACTAGGTGATAGAATTAAGGCAACATTAGAGTTCAGTCAACCAAAAGACCAAGCGGTATTTTGTACAGGCTACTCCACAATAGGCCATATTCATACTATCAATCATGTAATAGAGAAATGCACAAAATACAACCAACCCCTATACACATCTTTAATAGATTACGAGAAGGCGTTTGACTCAGTCGAGACATCAGCAGTATTGAAGAGGGCATCGACAAACCCTACATAAACATACTGGAAGAAATCTACAGTGGATCCACAGCCACATTAGTTCTCCATAAAGAAAGTGACAGAATCCTAATAAAGAAGGGTGTAAGGCAGGGAGACATGATCTCTCCAATGCTATTTGCCGCATGTTTACAGCAGGTTTTCGGGGCCCTAGATTGGGAAGAGTTAGGAATAGGAGTTAATGGAAAGTATATTAGTAACCTCCGATTTGCTGACGACATTGACTCGATGAGCAACTCGGGGGACGGATCACAGCTTATGATCAAGCAGAAGAGTAGGTCTGAAAGAGATAGGTGGAGAGACGCGGCAAGTTGTCAAGGAATATGTCTACTTAGGAGAGGCAGTAACTGCAGAGGCAATTAAACTATACGGAAAAATAAGAACTGAGGTTGAAGAGAGTTTTTGGGCAAGCCAGTCACTTCGAAAGGTGCCAATCTTGTAGACCAGTGGTTTTCAAATGGGGGTCCACGGATCCAAGGGGGTCCGCGAAGCCATTTTTATGAGCCGTGACACTTTAACCCGCTTTTGTTTTTCATTTTTTCAATTTTTTTAAAGTGCGACTGCGCCACATAGTGATGAACTATCCAAAATGAAGTGATGTGGCACATTTGTTTCATATTTTTGGTAGCAGTAAAAGGCACCTACCTGCTTCACGCTCCAGTTGTGGTAATTGTTATTTCATTTTTAATTTTCATAATTAATGAATGAAAGAGAAGCGTTGCCTTTAACGAGTTGTGGGAAGCGGATGTTGGCTTGTGCCCCACTACTGGTCGAAGGTAGTATTGCTTCTATCACATCTACTCGAGTCAAGCAAAGCAATAGGTCAAGCGAAAGCCAAGCAAAAACGCCCTTGACTAAATTCTGAACGCACGTTGCAGTGCCTGCAAGAAGTCAGATTTTACTAGCAGGTGCCGCCTACCCAGCATAATCCCCCCTTCTTTCCATTCGCTGCTAGGGGCCCCAACACATCCATGGCTGAAAACCATTGTTGCAGACGAAACAAGTGCTGGTCGGTATGCTCTTTTCTTATGTAACTGGTAAATTTGAAAATTAGTGCTACCTTGTTTCTGGCATTGCCAGGGCTCCCTTGTTGCCTGAACAGTGCGAGAAGCACAGAGAAGTCATGGCAGAATGAAGATAAACAAACGGCAACTACCACCGTAAATGTTGCGATATGCATACGGTTTCGTTTTTGTGCCCAACACAACATGGCAAATAGAGCTTACAGGATACCGGCAGATGGCACTGTTCATTTTGATCCCCTATTGCTCCTAATACAAAAATACTGTATTTATTCGTGTAATGAACCCACTCGCATAATGAACCAACCCCCAATCTTGGTCCATGAAAAAAAATTTAATGTATCTGTTCACTTTATTTTGGGGTGAAAGCCAGTGCCGTTGGCGACCGAAAAAACATTAAATCAAGCCATTATATCACAAAATAACACCATAATAAATGTCAAAACATAGTTTTGCAACCATGCCTAACAGTTGCCAGCAGCATAAATGCGGACAGAGTCAATCAAAATTTAAAAGTCGTGCCTTTTGCAGCAGAGCGCCATCTGTTGAATGCAGGAGAAACCTATTTGCTTATAGAGCCACGCAAGCATACTGGCAGGAAAGCAAAGCAAAAAAAACAAAGTGCAAGGCCTTCGAGATGAGGGGCGCGTGACGTAGAAGCACGCCATGCGGCGCATGCATCATTTGTGCACTGCTATCCGACGCTGCGTTTTTGTTGTCGGGTTTGTCGTAGAGAACTTAGTTAAACCCCTGCCGCGCAGGTCGCATTCAGCCGGTACGCTAACAACATGGCTGGTTTTAAACTTAGTTAGTTGAGCATGTACTAGAACATGGGAACCGAGAGGCTGGACGACACGGGAGAGAACAAGAAGAGCTTCGGGCTATCTAAAAGATTTGTTGCTCATTTTACGGGCCAAAACAAGCAAAACGGCCACGTTAAATTTTTGCTACTATAACTCCCGTGACTTTCTTTTTATCGTGTAATGAACCCTTCCTCCAAATTGAGGTCAACTTTTCTGAAAAAAAAAAAAAAATTTGGTTCATTACGCGAGTAAATACGGTAATTCTGCAGCTATATTATATGGGAACCTGAGCCACATAAATAGAGCAATATCATCTTCTTTGCACATTTTACTTCAGCCAACCCACGCATCTCTTTTTTTTTTTTACATAACCAAAAGGCTACATCTCAATTATAATCATTTTAATATTAACACTCTTAAAAAAATCAAATAAAAACAAAGACATGCAATACTAACCTCTGATTTCCAAAGACATGCAATACTAACCTCTGATTTCCAAAACTGGGATTAGAACCTGCAAAAGAAAGGTACAACAATGAGGAAATGGATGCGAAAAAATAAGTCAGTTTCGCTGCAAGGGCGAAGCAATGAATGCTATAGCAACAGCTTGGCATCTAATGCTGAGAAGGACTAGCAGATCGAAATGTGCAGTGCACTGCTCATGCACAAATGATGCACGAAAATAACACACACAGGACAAGAGTTAACTGACTGCATTTACAGCTCGACACTTAACGCGCTGTTTAAACAAAAACAACGCATGAAACGTAATCACAGGTACAAATATGAGTGCAAACTAACTAGTGCTCGAGTTGTTACTTCACTGTGTTTGAAAAGCATGCTCTTTTCACAAACGGGGCCTGCCCAGCGAGCGAAGTGACCTTTGTGGCGGGCAACTAACACAGTCGTTCCGGTGAAAGGCCAAGGCACTTAACCCCCCGCCGCCAATCCGTGGGGCAACGTACGCGTGGGAGATAAGTGTGCATTGGCACACCGCGACAACCTGGGTGCGGAGCACGAGCGGCTTTTTTTCTTTTTTGAGTTTTCATATATACAGATACGTATACTTATACTGTACATGATGGCGGAGGCGGTGGCAACGGCAAAAGCCAGCCGAGACTGTCCATGTAATTGCTATTGCAATAAAAATCTAGCCACGCATGTTCTCACCACGTTCATTCACATTTACACATTTGCTTAAGTGAGCAAGGGCTGTCTGAAAATACCCAACTAGCTCAATTTTGCTTCTTATCTTTTCTTGCCTAAATTTAATGACAGACCATATAGCTATATATGAAATGTATCTTGAACTGGCAGAACATCTACGTTAGTATATAACAATTTCATATTTTGTAGGTTTTATCATACAGGAAAAATCAGTGCACAATTAGTACGTTGTTCAAAATAGTGTAGTTAACTGTTTTTTGAATGTACCTACATATACCTCTGTAAATCATGCTGCATGATGACTGGACACCCTTTATATAGCTGCAAAGCAGCAAATAAAAAGGCATTTTCAGTTTTTTAATGTAGAAGGTGTTGCTGTTATTGATTTATTAAATTCTGAGCTTTTTACTGCCACAACCACAGTATAATTATGAGGCATATTGTAGTGAGAGACTTATATCTCTACACGGGGTTCTGTAATGTGTGCCTAAATTTATTATATATCTTGTATGCAGCCATTCCCTTATTTTATAACCATCAGAATGCAGCAAGCAAGACAGATAAAAGAACCTGTGACTTGATTACTGTTATCTTAATAATTTTTGAATGCATAATCCCAAAGACAAAGTTGTGCTTTTCGCTCCACTGTCTGTGCAGGACAACTAAACTTCAATCTCATCTGCCCACCTAACTTTCTGTCTCACTTTCATGCATTTGCCTTCTCTGGCAATCCAGTCAATTACACTTAATGACCAGCGGCTATCCTGCCTACGTGCTATGTGCTCGGCCCATGTCCATTTCTTCTTGATTTCAACTATGATATCCTTAACTCCGGTTTGTTCCCTGACTCACTCTGCTCTTTTCTTGTCTCTTAAGGTTACACCTATCATTTTCCTTTCCATCGCTCACTGCATCGTCCTCAGTTGAAGCTGAACCCTCTTTGTAGGCCTCTAGGTTTCTGCTCTGTTGGTAAATGCCGCCAAGTTCCAGCTGTTCTATATTTTTCTCTTGAGGGTTAGTGGCAGATTACCATTCATGATTTGAGAATGCTTGCTGAATGTGATCCACCCCATCCTCATTCTAGTTATTTCACTCTCATGGTTCGGCTCCGCAGTTACTACCTTTATTTAAGTGAAATATTCCTTTACAACTTTCAGCCTCTCTTCACCTATCGCAAAGTGCTGTTTTCTACCGAGGCTGTTGCACATTATTTCAGTTTTGTGCATATTAATTTTCAGACCTACTCTTCTGCTTTGAGTGTCCAGTTCAGTAATCGTGAGCTGCAATTCTTCCTCTGAGTTACTCATCAAGGCAATGTCATCAGCAAATCGCAGTTTACTAAGATACCCTCTTTTAACTCTTATCCCTAACTCTTCCCAATCTAGGAGGCCCTGAAAACCTCCTGTAAACACGTGGTGAATAGCATTGGAGAGATCATGTCTCCCTGCATTACACTTTTTTTTATTAGGATTTCGTCACTTCCTTTATGGAGACCTATGGTGGCTGTGGATCCACTGCAGATTTCTTTTAGTATGTTTATGCAGGGTTCGTCGATGCTCCGATTCCATAGTGCCTGCATTACTGCTGATGTCTTGACTGAGTCAAACGCCTTCTCGTAATCTATGAATGCTATGTATAGCAGTTGGTTGCATTCCGCACATAAATCTATTATCTGATTGATAGTATGAATATGGTCTATTGTGGCCGGTACAAAATCCTGCTTGGTCCTTTGGTCGATTGAACTTTAATGTTGCCTTAATTCTATTAACTATTAATTTTTTGAATAGTTTATAGAGAATGGACAGTAGGCTGCTTGGCCTGTTATTTCAAGTCCTTGATGTCTTCTTTCTTATATATTAAAATGATGTTGCCGTTCTTCCAAAATTCTGGTACTCTTCCCACCAGGAGGTACTTCGTATATAAGGTGGCCAGTTTTTCAAACTCAATTTCTCTGCCACCTTTCAGCAGGGCAATAGTTACCTTATTTTCACCAGTGGCTTTGCCTCTTTGCATTTTTTCTAGGGCTTTCCTTACTTCCCCTGTCGTAACTGGTAGAATGTCGAATTCCTCTGGGCTATTATTGCTTCTTATGATATCATCCTGGTTGTTTCGGCTTCTGCACAGCTCTCTGTAAAACTTCTCTGCAACCTCAACTATTCTATCCATAATGGTTATGAAATTGCCTTCCTTGACCCTCAATGCATACATTTGATTTTTGCCCATGCCCAAGTTTGCCTTCGCAGCTTTTACGCTTCTGCCACTTTTTACATCCCGCTGAATTCTCTACTTGTTAGAGACGATCCCGGATATATCAAACTCGAATACAGTCAATCTTGGATATATCGAACTACAGTTGAACCCCACTACAACGAATGCCAGCTGAACGAAATTCCCGCTACAACGAAAAATTCACGGTTCCCCCTCAGCAGTCCACAGGAGTAAATGCATAAATATTGTCGCCACAACAAACACTTTCTCTTCAGTCATCCCGCTTCAACGAAATTTCACGATGCGATTCCAGGCTCAGTTATTTATTGCTATACAGTAAACCAAATATTGAACACTTTGACAAATTTTCAGAACCTGAAAACACGTCGACGAACTCTAAAACATGTGTTGGCATCACCAGAAACCACCGCAGTTCAGCAAGCATGGGCGCCGCCATTGCTCCATAGCGATGGCAACGAGACTGCCCTGCTTTGCCAAAAAGAGGGCAGTCTCATTGCCATCGCTACTGAGCAATGGCGGCGCCCATGCTTGCTGAACAGCGGTGGTTTCTGGTGGTGTCAATGCGTGTTTTAGACTTCATTGACATATTTTCAGTTTCTGGAAATGCATCAAAATGTTAAAAACTTGGTTTACTGTATATTCGCAGACGATCCGAAGCTGAAGCTCAGTTGCTTAATTCATGGTTTCCTTCGCGGGGCTGCTGGGTTTATCTGCGGAATGATGCCTTTTTCGATTCCAATGCTTATAATTTTGTTCGCACTTGGCCAGTGTGGTAACTAGTGAGAGCAGCTGTTCGTCTGCATTATCAACGAAATCGGCTAGCCACGAGTGATGAATGATGAGAATGGGATAAAATAAGGCAAAAGTCGCCGCTTCATGATACCCTGCTGCCATCTCGGCATTTTGACGACGGACAGCTGCTGTTGTAAACGTGTTAATGCAACTGTTTGGTTCGTTCACGAAAGCAATTGTAGTCATTGTTTCAGCGAGCTTTTCACCATGGCCTCGTTATCCATAGGCGAGAAGCGCCTCATGACGCTGCTGGGTAGAATGATTGATTGATTGATATGTGGGGTTTAACGTCCCAAAACCACCATATGATTATGAGAGACACCGTAGTGGAGGGCTCCAGAAATTTCGACCACCTGGGGCCCTTAATGTGCACCCAAGTCTGTGCTGGGATAGAAAAAAAAGCAGTGGACACTTTTTGAAATTTGAGAATAAACGTTCCTCTGTTTTGCTAGTTCAGATTGGCTATATTTTTTTATTTCACTACAACGAAATGTTCACTTAAACGAAATTTTTTCCGCGCCCCTTCAGTTTTGTTGTAGCGGGGTTCGACTGTATTTCATCGTGCTAATCTGGTTCGTTGTGTGGCACTTGCTAAATCTGTACGTTTGATTCGCGATCTGCAGGTCTTAGTGCGCAGACATAATGTTTACCAAAAGACCGATTGCCAAAGGCACCCAAATGAAAATGGGAAGTGACTCGGCGATCTCAGTGCAATGTTCGCATGTCGTTCGCATTCCCTCAATTGTTATTAGCGCACCATGGCGTGCAAGCCTGAAAAGCATGGCCTTTGAGATGTGCTACCTTGTCGCGTATTTTAGGGGCGAAGCTCCTTATAGCGGCACCTGTTCGTCCCTCATAGCCATTGTAGTGTGTAACAAATATAACATTTGACCTCCAAGGTGGTGTTGGTGAGAGATTTCTTCTGTGCGTTATGCGCAAGAAGCGAGACAAGTTAATGGACTAAATAAAGTGTGGTTGCCTGCAGTTCGCAGTTTTTTTTGAGCGAATCGTTATCTTCGCTCTTATAATTTCAGAATCCTGAAATTTTTCAATTTAGGCCATATTTTGTATTTCGAATTCTCGATATATCGAAATATTTCCCGATCCCCTTCGAGTTCCATATATCCGGGATCGACTGTATATCGAATTATTGGCTATACCGAAAATTTGAGAAATCCTCTTGAATTTCCCATACAAAAGTATGGGACTGGTGCACTCGTATATCGTACGTACTTCCGCACAGCAGGATATCCGCTATATCGAAAGCTGCACCGTGCCGAGGCCCAGAAAGTGCTTTTTTCCTAGCAAATATTGATCGACTTTCGGTCGCGTTCTTACAATTTCCGGTCCCTTTGCGTGCACAGGTGACGAAAAGGCAGTATTGCGCTGATCTGGTTTGTAAAGTGGAGCTTGCGAGTGCCCCGGTATGTTTGATGCGCGATCTGCAGATCTTAACGCACGAGCGTGGTGTTTTTCAAAAAGACCGGTTGTTGAGAACACACAAAGAGATTGCAAACTGACTCTGTGATATCATCGCAATGCTCGCATTTTCTTCCTTGTTTGTTAGTGCACACTCGTATGCAAGCCCGAAATGAAAAGCACGGCCTTCAAGATGTACAACCTCGTGATGCATATTGGTGTTTTTGGTTTTATAATGCATGTCTCGAAGGCTATACTTTTTCTAGCTTTTCGCATCAAAGCAGCTGAAAGCAGAGACTCCCAACTACAAAGGCACAAGTGAAATCGATAGTGGGAACTTGATATTGTCTTTTGCACCTTCAGGACTTGAGTGCTTCTCGCCTTATTCCTGAAAAATTCTCATTTGGGAGTTGAACTGAACGTTGACCCGCACGTAGCAATAAAAAATCTTGACTGGTGCTTGGAGTGAACTCAAGTGAAGCAACGTGGTAAACTTTCGTTGCAGGCCAGGTGACGGCTTTAGGTGTGTCATGACTGTTGACAACGGCGTACAGTGCCTTGTTGAATTCTGTGACTTATCAGCGTTTCCGGGCACCATCTCCGACAGTGAGCAACATCATCCGTGCAGATGATGACATAGCTGTTTCTGACTGCATCGATGCTGAGATCACGGCTGCCTTGCCGGTCCACCGAAGTGCACCATTGCAATTAAGAATGCGTGAACGCTTCCGCTGCCGTTGCTAACTAACCTTTTGCTGAGCTATAAAGCTTGCATTGGTGTTCTGCGTCCATCAATGCTGTTGTGGCCGAAGGAGCTGAATTCGCTTATTTAAAAAGCTTCAGTGATATTGAGGATCACTGGAACTTGATGGCATGCAAGAAGCAAGACAAGTTTCTGGACTATTTTCATGCAAAATGAAGTAGGGTAACTTGCAGTTCACACCTTGTTCTTCCTTATACTGTGAGCGAATTGTTATGTTAGTGCTTGTAACGATTTTCAAGGCTTGAAATGCTTTATATTTAGGCCTTAAATATGCTTATATTATATTTTTAATTATCAAACATCGAAATATTTTACAATCCCTTTCGAGTTCGATATATCCGGGATCAACTGTATACCTTTTAATGTCGACTACCTTGTACCTATTGATTGCGCCTACATTAGCTCTATTGTGTTGGTTGCATTTTAGGCTTTCATAGTTTGTTGTCTCTTGACGAGAGTTTTCATCTCCTGAAGTAGTTTGCTAGTGTGATGAGATTAAAATGATTTAAATGTTTACAGGTATAACATGGCCACAGAAAGCACAAAACCGGGTTTATTGTCGGATCGTGGGAGAGGCCGTTGCCCTGCAGTAGGGGTAGTCAGACTGATGATGAAAGTTTAATCTACAGTGACATTATATTTCTACACAAACTAGAGATTTCCATGTACTCTAACAGATGTAAACTTTGGAAAGACTGTCAATGAACAGTGACAAAGCTGTGATCCATGTAGACGCTACACCACTCTTTGAAAAGAATGGTTGGGTGAAATCGGTAAAGGTCTCACCTCCAAATCCAGGAGTGCCAAATCCACCTACAAAGCTCATTCCTTGCTGTTGAGGGCTGCTCTGCGCAGCTAGGCCTCCAAAAGTCGGACCTTCTACGTTGCCGAACCTGTTCCACAAGTTCATAAAAAAAGCATACAAAGCATGAATAAGTAAATTAAGATTGGCTAGTTTTATGTGCTACATGTCTTGACATAATTTAGAGTTGAGGAAGCTGTATTGTCACACAAGGCGTGACTAAACAGGACTGCACTTCTTTACTTAGAAAGTTACTTGACTGTGTAGAAAGAAAATGAAGAAAGAGGCAATATGAGTGGATGCCACGAGGCCTATTACCACAACAAAAGGAAACGAAAGCAGAAGTAGCAAAAGTTGGCATGTCATGCCTTTACTGCATTTACATGCACCTCACTAGAACTATGAAAAATTTTGTTAGTTGAACAGTTAAACAATTTTGATGATAATTTATGCATTGCAACTCCACTAACATAAAATTCTTTGAATAACCTCCAGCCAAGTGAGATTTGTTGCCAAATGCATCGCACGATTCAGTTACAATAACATGAAGGGCCCTTTAAAGAGTGTATGCAGAAATTAAGCAATTGATAGCACAAAAAGAAAGAAAAAAGAACCAGCTGTAACGAATCCACACCGAGTTTCTATGAACTACCGAAAATTCACAAGCCTGACGTCCCCCTCTGACCAATTGTAGACTTCACTTCCTCTCCATGGCGAGCCCTTTCGAATTTCCTACACCGAATCTTCGCCCCCCTAACCCGGAAGACACCAACTCATGTCCGTGACTCCATCCACTTCGTGCAGCTAGTGTCAGAGGTGAGCATCGACGATGACAAGAGCCTGGTCTCATTCGACGTCGTTTCATTCTTCAATGGGCCAGTACCCTTAGCTGTGTCCTCTGCCCATGCTGCGCTTGAGGGTGACGCAAGCCTGAGTGAAAAGACTCCTTTGGCGGTTGACAAGCTCTGCTGTCTACTGGAATTCTGGAATTCTGCCTGTCTAGTACGTACTACTCCCACAAAGGAACTATTTTCAGGCAGAACAGAGGAACTGCAACGAGAGCTTCCATCTTCGTCATGATGGCAAACCTGACCACGGAGCACATAGAAAAGAAAGCATTCAGCTCCTTTTTGCCACGACCCAGGCTTTTTTTTCGTTATATGCACAATTTCTTTTGTGTCAGGAAGACGTCTGAAATTGAAAACTTCAGACAGCATCTCAAATTCGTGCACTCAGCCATACAATTCACGGCCAAGTATGAAAGCGATCCCTGCCTGCCCTTTCTCGACGTCCAGGTGGCAAAAAAGCGCAACGGCCAGGAGTTCTCCATTCACAGAAAGCCAACGCACACCGGTCGCTACCTTCAACACGACTCATCTTATCGCGCTTGCCACAAGGCCTCGTTTGTGACCACGCTACTCCAGAGAGCTAAGAACATATGCTCCAATGACACGGAGCGAAAGAAAGAAGAGGCTCGCGTAATTGCTGACCTCAGAAAAAAAAATGGATACCCAAAATACTTCATTCCAGCCACCACCCGCCGCACAGAGCAATAGGATACGAAAACCCCAATCAGCATTAATTGGCAGCCCTCTGAAATGCGTACCGGTCTCATATGCCTAGGCAACCAGCGAGATGTTGGTGCGGATCTTCAAAAAGAAGGAGTTCCCATTGCGCACGTGTCTTTGTGTACGTTGGGCCGCCTCTTCCCTTGCTCGAAAGACCGGCCAACAATAGACAGGACCTCTAGTGTAGGTTACAAAAACCCGTGCGCGGAGTGCCCTTCTTCATATATCGGTGAGACAAAAAAACCTATCGGAACGACTCGAACAACATGCCAACGACGTGCGGAAGCTCTACAAAGAGCGCAGCACAGTCGCAGAGCATGCTAAGACGTTGGACAACCGAATAAATTTCAAAGCAACGACCATCCTTCAAAGCAAGACTGACTGGAGAAGAAGGTTAATACTAGAGTCGTAGCATCTACAGCGGATGGTACAAAACATCAAGTGCTCTCTTGGAACCCTTCCCTCAGTGAGCGAGTACACCCTTCCCTCAGTGTACTGCGCTCCACAGCAAAACGAGAGAGAGAGGTCATTAACCACCCCGCGAGTGCTTTGAGGACGCCGCTGCTACATAGTTCCAGTTTCCCCTGAGGAAGGAACCAAGTTGGTACTAAAACGTTGTGTTTCTTCAAAAACTTTTGGTTTCACTTCCCAGTTAACATGCTGCATCAAAAAATGTTCAATGAACATATCAAAGTTCCCCCAATATATATCTCTTTACTGGGTAAGTACGAGGCAGATATCATACAGAAAAGCCAGTTAAAAAAAAAAGAACAGTATATGATGTGACAGCTCAAACATTCCCTAGCTCTTTCGTTAGGGTGGAAATGTTAAAAACCAAACTCAAACACCATGGAACATTCAAAATTATTGCTGTTATGGCAATGAATTGATCTTGGGCGCCGCGAGCACCGACCAGTGCTGACACGAGAAGATCGGCTCCCATTTCTGTGAATGCTTTCATTCGATGCAGTTTCTTCTGAGGATCAGCTTATACTGGACTTTTTTCGGTTAGTGGTGCTTTTGATGAATCACTGGAAATTTTCCTGTGGAATGCACCGCGGCTCGGCTAGCCCTACCGGGGCCCAGCCTAGTGTCGATGCGAGCCGCAGAAGAGGGACAACATACCAGAAGTAGAGATAATGAAAGGAGAGGAAATCTCTCACGAAAAAGCACATAGTTCGGGCTGGATGACAGCACTGGGCAGGAACAAGAAAGCTCGTGCAGAAACGCCAGTTTTGGCGGGCAACATATCCCATGTGGGCTTGAAGGCAGCCCTGCAAGGTGCGATGAAGCGTTTTGAAGGTGCATCGAAACTTCCCCGGCTGCCGAGGGACCACATACAAATTATTGTCAGGCCGAGGAACAGACTAGACATAAAAAAAGTAAGCCAAATAAGGCTTGCACAGGCTATTGCCATGGCAGTTGCTCTAGCCCCGACAGAGACTTGAGGGTGACTGTGATGAGTGGAGTACGCGTTTAAAGTGCGCACCTTTGAAAAGTGAGCAACAGGAAAATAACGAAAAACCCGTGCAAACAGTGGCCGAGGTAGAAGACGACGATGGTGAAGATTTTAAGGGTGAAAGCACGAGGATGTGCGGTGAGACGTCAGTAAAACAAAGGAGAACACATCAGAGACATCCAATAAACAAGAAACACTGAAGTTTTCAAGGACCAATCAGTGGTTAACACGACAAGCCCGCCATCTCGAATAGGAAGCCGACGAGTGGATTTCGGGGGCAGAAGATTCTGAGCCATAGAGGAGCACGGACAGTTGTAAAAGAACGCTGGCACGAGAAAGTCATCACCGGACTGGGCACTGAAGATGGACCGTTGGGTGTCGAAACCGAGCCTCCAAGACTTCGACTGGCCGGGGTCTTCCGTCGTTGCCTTCCCGCTCGAGGGGACCGTAGCCATCGGGTCTTGAACTCCTGCCCAGAGCCTGCGGATTTTGGTGCCGAAAGGCGAACTACAGCTGTCGGGCTACGGGCCCGAGCTATGTGCCCAGCTGCCTGGCGAGGTCAACCCTGGTTTCTCGACGCGACGCTAGCAGTTAGAATTCTCTGATCACCGACAAGCTCGCGTCCTAAATCGGGAGCCACCGCGTTCCGGTTTCGTAGGCATCGCTCAGCCGTCAACGAGTTCATGAGACCGAACTGCCATCTTTCTCTGCTCCACCGCTCTGCCACGTCAGGACTATCTTCGGTAGATTAGTGTAGTGAGGTTTAGTTTTGTGTGCCATCTGAGTGTATTACCACGTGTAGTGATTTTTTATTAAGGGGGGACACTGTACTTGAGATGAAATGCCAGATATTTTCATGTGTTTATAACGAAAATCTACAGTGTGATTGAGTTTTTGATGCTGATTTCAAAAATGTAATTACTGTTCCTCTTAACCAAGTAGTATTTGAGATATCCTAAAATTAATTATCTATTGTTTGCCGGTATCATGACACAAGAAATTTGTATTGCAGAGCTACTATTGGCACATGCCTGTGTACTAATGAACATAAGCTACACAATGGCAGGAGTGCTTTTTTGATTTGATAATTTAGCAAGGTTTGTCGCACCTCGCATTTCAGTGTTGCAGACACACCCACTTTATGACCCGATTTCTGGCAAAAATAAAATTTTTTGAAAATTTCAATCAAAAATTCACACCTACCATCGTGTAAACTAAAGATACAGCTACATGTCACAACAAAAATGACAGTCCTAGCTTAGCTGCTCTGGAGGCACATAAAAAGAAGGTGTGCAGGAGCTGTGGGCTCGCCTCCCCACCAGACGATCACCACTGTCTGCCAAGATGTGCCCTTTGCGGTGAATAACATCCTACGATGGATAAAACATGCAAAGAAAGCTTTCAAGTTCCTTATGTCGTGTGACGAAGCAGACGACCGTGCCGAACGCACGCCAGGAAGACTCAACAAAAGTTGGCCCAGGAGAGCCGGTCAGAGGATTCTAGCCTGTCAAGTGTTCCCAGGCGGGGACATTCTATCACGCCAGCTGGCCGCCGGAGCAGCCGCTCCAGGGACTGCACTCAATCCCGAGTGCAGATCCAGAAAGAGCCTACCTGGGCCGATCGAGCACAGCCGAAGGTAGTGGCGCTGCCACCGGAGGTAACTCAGGCACCATTGCCCAAGAATAGGGAAGACTCCAGGGTAGCTAAGATGACACGAGACAATGCTTACCTCAAGTCAGAGCTTCAACAGATGAGAGCTGACCTTGAGTCTCGCAAGGCGCGCTCAAGTAAACGTAGGGCCTCACCTCTCGAAGTGGAGTTGGGCACTATGAAAACCGAGTCCAACAACAAGGCTTTAGAAAGTATGCAGGAATCAAACAGCTGGCTGATAGCATGACTGCCCTACTTAAAAGGGTGTCAGCTCTTGAAAGTACGCAGGTAGCGCTAGCTACAGGTAGCTCACTTTTGACAGGACTGGACAGGGCACAGTCGCCTGAAGGCGCGGTAACCGTCAACCCAACTAGGGATTGGCTAAGTCAGAGTGGTAATCATGGCGGGCAACACTAATAAGCTGGTCGTGTGGCAGTGGAACTGTGCTAGTTTCAAAAGACGCAGGGCTCCACTTCGGCACTTTGTTGCTTCTCAGGCAGTCAAATCGCACATGTTATGCTACAGGAAACTCTCAATGACGGGCTAACCTTCCCGGGCTATAGAGTCGTCTCGATGCATGAGGAAGGGAAACTGGATTTGGCAACACTGGTCGCAAAAAAATGCTCCTTTCATGAGCAAGAACTACAGTTTGGCAAAACTAAGACTGAGGTTATTATGATCAAAATCTTTTCCAACAGCTGGCTTAAAAACAGTGTATTTCTCTTGAATGTTTACAGTTCACTGTAGGACAACCGACAGGCGTTCGCTTCAATCATGGCAAAAGCGGCGTCTCTGGCCAGGAAGGCCCCCATTGTAATTGTGGTAGACCTTAATGCTTCGCACGACGCTTGGGGCTACCCTGTGCAGAGAACCAAGGGCTACAACCTCCTAAAGGCTGTATCAGACTGTTCTCTGGAATTGATTCCCTATCCACAATAACCAATGAGAATTGGCACGTCAGTAACTCGAGACATTACTCCGAACGTGGCATTTATGAAGAACGTCACTAGAGCAGGATGACAGAACTTGCAAGAGAATCTAGGTAGTGACTACTTCATAGTGCCTATTACCCTAACAGTCAATGCAGCTTTTCCCAGAGAATTTAAAGTAACAGACTGGGATGCCTTTCGTAAATTGCGGAAGGAGGACCAAGATGAATACGATGCAAGGCTCAAGAAAGATGCTAATGTTGCGACCAAGGTTGTCAAAACAGACTTGAGCGTTGATCAGGTAGATGCGCGTCTAGCGCATCTGTTCGCGGCAAATAATTCCATCTTAGCCCGATAGAGGACCCAAAAACTGAACTACAGACTTCGAAAGAAAATTGCGGAGCTCCATCACGAGATTGAATTTTACTGTATTGAACTGTCCTAACAGCAGTGGAATGAAGTATGCTCTTGCGTTGACGGGCACATGAGAGTAGGGTACAAATATAACCTCCTCAAACCAATACTTGATGAGTCACAGTTTGAGAGAAATCAGAGAATGGCTATAGACAGAATCGTTCACAGCAAAATGGCGAAGGGGGTGTCCGAAATGGCCCTCCTGCAGAGGTTAACGGACAGCTACCTTGTGCTGGGCCCTTTCGGAGATGCTGACTATGCGTGCTACCACGGGAGAACGGTGGAGGAGATAGATGCACGTTTCACTGAGCCAGAAATTTGTGAAGTCCTCCGCGGGCTCAATGGGTGCTCTGCACCGGGCCCTGATAGAATCTAATCCATTGAAAAACTGACCGAGGAAGTAAAAAAAATCTGGGAGACAGGGCTCGTCCCTGAATCCTGGAAGACTGCTTCAGTCATGCTCACCGCGAAGCCAGACAGACCTCTAGCGCCGGAGAACAAGTGGCCCATCTCACTTACGTCCTGCGTGGGCAAAGTATACGAACATACGAGTCATTGTAGGATATCCCAGTAGATCGAAAGCAAAGAGCTATTTCCACACAATATGGTAGTATTCAGACTTGCACTATCCACAGAAGACATCATGCTCCTTATCAAGAGACAAATTATTGACAACACCAAGGACACTAGAGGCATATTAGCTCTAGACCTGTCCAAAGCTTTTGATAGTATCACGCACAAGTTTGTGCTTGAGGTGATTTCTATTAGGCGCTTGGACAATGTTTTCATGCATACGTTAGCTCCTTTCTCAGCGATTGCAGGACCACCATCAAGACCAGCCAAATTACATCCTCGAGATTTATCTTAGGAGCAAAAGGGACCCCACAGGGGGCAGTTACCTCTTCTCTACTCTTCAATATTGCTATGAAAGCCCTATCGAAGTGCATCGCTACGGTGCGCAAGCTTAACCATGCTCTCTACGCGAACAATATCCCCGTGTGGTCCATGGGAGGCTCCTACGGCGCGGTAGAGCAGACGGTTCAAATGGCACTAATGATCACAGAGAACTTTCTGGTTGATTAGGGCCTGAGTCTGTCATCGGTCAAGTCTAAGCTGTTACTCTACAGGCCCACCCAAAACGAGCTGAGGAACCTGAGTCTTTTAGAGAAGATTCTGATAGGTTTATATATACGAGATGGGCAGAAAATCCCCTGATTGGACTCGATCAGGGTTCTGGGGCTGCGCGTGGAGTCTAAGGGTGGCAACTCACGGACTAAGAGCCGCATCACCTTCAAGACGGAGAACATGCTTAGGCTCATACTCTGGGTCTAAAATCGTAGAGTGGGTGAGCAAGAGCAATCTCCGTCGACTCTATCATGCATTTCTCATGAGCCACATTAATTACGTTGCTTCAGCGCCGAGTTGGTCCAAAAGAAAAGAAGCAAAAATTGATGCGATAATGCTCAAAAGCATAAAGAGAGTTCTAGGCCTCCCTATCCACACAAGAACTGAGAGGCTCCTACAACTAGCCATGCACAACTCCTTCACGGAGATGATCGAGGCCCAGCAGACGGTTCAGGTTGTGTGACTATTCTCGTTCCAGGCTGGTAGGCCCATCCTGGAAACTATAGACTGCAGTACTACGAAAATTAACCTGCGAGAAGTGACTCAACCATCCTCGATCAGAGGCACATTTGTGGTAGCTCCACTTCCGAGAAATGTCCACCTACGACACAATGCAGGATGCCACACAGCTCGGGCACATTCTTTGTTGAAGTCTGTCACACAGAGTCCGGATCTTGGGACCTTTGTCGATGCAGCACAGTACGGGCGTTCAGATCGCTTCGCCGTGGTCCAAGTCGGCAACAATGGCACTCTGCTATGCTCCGCTTCAGTTGAGCAGGTTTCGGCGACAGTGGCTGAGCAAATCGCCATCGCCATACCAATCAAAAACTCATCTCGTCCAAACGTCGTTACAGACTCGCGTTCCCCAGCTAGTGCTTTCACCTCGGGCTCAATCTCGCAGGAGGCAGCGGCCATCCTCAGCTGCAAGGGGGCTGCTGGATTTTATACCACAACATGGTTCCCGGCTAACATGGCGACCAACGTACATCAATGCCAATGAGTTTGCCTATGACCGTGCGCGAGGTATCGCTGACCGTGGCAGTTTCGGCAAATTCGCAGGCGGGGACGCTGGAAGGTACAGGGACTTGCTACTTACTTTCTACGAGGTCAAGATCCGTTATCTCTCTCGGAGGGCTTTCCCACTTCCTCATCCTAAACTTACTCGACCGCAATCATCAGCCTTCAGGATGCTCTAACCGGGGTCTTTCCCTTCGCGGGGCAGGTTGAGTCATTTCTTACCCACCATTGAACCGCATTGTCCGGACTGTGAAGAGGCGTATTGCTCATTACCTCACATGCTCTGGCAGTGTCCCGTGTTACGTGATGCCGAATTTAACAAAGAAGAGTACTGGAAGGAAGCCCTAAACAGTGATGACCTCTCAGTTCAACTTCGGGCTGTCCAGAGGGGCCTGCGATAGGGCGGAGGGCCAAGGTTTTCCGGTTCCTACGTGGGAGCGGCCCGCGACTGCTACATATTCTTTCTAAAAAGGGCGTCACAACGCAGTTCCTCCGGACCACAATAAAGTTCTTTGCTTGTCTGTCTGTCTGTGATGAATTTGAACATTGAGGACAAATGACTAAAGCCAGCTGGCTGAAAAATATTTAACGCATAACAATGTGAGTGAACATTTGCTTGCTTTACGACCTATGCTCTCCTGTACCACCACATTGCACATGTGTGTGCCAAAATTGAGTGCCCTGTCATATCTTTACCAGCCAGCCCGGTCTTTGCAATGATCAGGCATGAATACCTCATTAATGAAGAAGCTGAGCCGTTACTACAGGTGCTCCTCTAGCTACAGCTGTAGCCTCAACCAGTAGTTCGAGTGCTGTTGGGCATTATGATTATATTTCTGCTGGGCTCTCGGTTATCCTCATTTTATAGCAGATCCCATCAAGTGTGAATTATCTAGCAGCAATACGTGCAATCTTCATTATCTTGACACAAAAATCTCAAACATAAAATTAAATATGTGGAAAATGCAATTATCAGTGTGATCGGATAGTCAGTTCATATCACAGCAAGAAATCAGATTTTTTTTTATGGACAGCCACGTAAAAGCTGCTTCTTTTTGTAAAAATACTATAAAAAATTCTTAGCACAAAGAAAGTTGATCCTTGAGAATACAAAATGTGAACTGGAAAAACAATTAAAAAAAATTGGGGACCATTAAGGTGTGCTTTCAAGAGTTGGACGCAATAGCGATATTATGTTCTTAGTGCAGACTTCATACATACACTTTGTGCATGAAATCTTTCCGAACTTGCTATGCACCCACTGCGTTGCCTTAAGGGTGCAGTGTTAAACCCCACATATCAATCAATTAAGGGTGCAGTAGCATGTGTGCCTTTTGTAGTGGGTGGCTTCACGCCGAAAAGCAACGAAGGCCCTCCTAAAGTTTCTGCGACAACCCCCATCGTCGAACGATTATGACATTCTAGTGTGTGTGTTTTTGCGTCCTCCCGCTCTTTTTCTCTCGCTCATTCCGTTTTCCTCAGTTTTCTGTCAACTGTTTCCCCTTCGCCAGTGCTGGGTAGCAAACCAGATACTTGCTTTCCGGTTAACCTCCCTGCCTTTCTTCATACCATATCTCTCTTCCTTTCTCTGTAGTGGGTGACTGGCTTTAAACTATGAAGTCATTATGATAATCTCGTGTTCTGACGCCTGATGGCAATGTACGCTTGTACCATGCATTATTACGACAATATTTCATGTTGCATTGTGGAACATGTATACAAGACGCATGTGTTCGTAAAGCATGAAAGTTACTTTTCTAGCATTTACAAGCAGAGGAAGTTATTTTCACTGTATTCACAAGCAGAGGCATGGCTGTGTGGTAGAACACCCGCTTGCCACACAAACGACCCGGGTTTGGTTACGCAAAGATGCCCGATTTCCCGGTCACGCAAAGATGATTTTTCGCTCACATCAAACGACGCAGAAACCAGAATTTCTGCGAAACGAGCTTTTAAACACTATCGCGCTAAAACTACACACACAACAAAGTGCATATTAAAGGGGTCCTGCAACACTTTTCTCAGTAACCATCGAATGAGTTCCATCAAAGAGTTAATTGCCTCACGTATTGACCGCCACAAAACTTTTCGAACTTGTCGAGTGTCAGTGGAGTAACGGAGATTTGTCACACACACACTGTACATATTTGCTGCGTCTCTTCTATCGTCTCGATGAGTGCACTAGAAGCTGAGCAGGGAGAGATGGCATGAGGGAAAGGAGTTACGTCATGGCCTTCAGCTTCCCAGGTTTAAACCTTTGCGTCCCAGGTAAAACATTTGCATCTGTACTACCAGCGCTTCAGGAGTATATGGCAGAGCTACGAATCCATTGGAAGTCAATTGTAGAAATAGCTCTGTTGTGACTTGGATGATTGGAGCACCTTATTCCCTCAATGAAAAAGTCCTTAAACTGGGGCGCAGCTGCCTCGACGTGGAAGCCCTTACAACTCTGCTGTGTGAGATCAAAGCAGCGATTAACAGCAGACCACTAACGTATCTTTAGAGCGAGCTCGACGAGCCAACGACTCCATCGCATCTTACAGAATTTTACAGACGATGGAAGCTAGCCTACCTGCTATTACTGCAGTCAAAGCATAACAGCTGAAGTCGCTCATCAACCAAGCTACAGATTGGGAATGTGATCACTTCACTGTCAGGAAGACACGGCATAGTGCACGCTTACTCAGTGTGTCTCACTAATGGTTCGATCGAGAATTGCCTGTTGCAAAAACTCTGCACCCTTGAAGCATCCAATTAATCTTGGCTCACCTCGAAGGATGTTGCAAAGTGCCTAAGAATGATGGATCAAGGAGCGGGTGGAACTAGCATAAAGACGAGAAGGTCGAGGGGTGAACGTGCACATGGTTGAGGGCAGTTCCCATTCAGCATCGGCAATAAACATACGTCTTTCTGTTACACCCAGAAAACTAATCATTTCACAACATTGCTGGTGCTGAAACATGGCTTGTATTCATGCAGGTGGTCCAGAGCGTCAACTGAATCCAAGAGGGCGATGTAGCTCAGTTCAGACCCAGGATCTTCAGCATGCAGCGATCACAGTAACTCAGCTCTCAATGGCCTATATATATATATATATATATATATATATATATATATATATATATATATATATATATATATATATATATATATATATATATATATATATATATATATATATATATATATATATATATATATATATATGGCATCATTTTATGAAAGAAGAGGGAAGGATTTCTAGCTGATCTTGAGAATCAATTGTGAATTTGAGGCCATGTGCTGCACTACAATGTTTGGCTTATGTGTTCTCTGGAGCCACCTAAAAAGCTCTTTAGAGGGTGCTAAGAATCTCTGAATCCGGACAGGCCGCCATCGGAACTTGAACTTGGCAACGTTTAACGCTAGAAGCTTATTTAGTGAGGCAAGTCTAGCTGTACTATTCGAGGAGCTAAAGGGTGTTAAATGGGATATAATAGGGCTTAGTGAGGTTTGAAGGACAGATGAGGCTTATACGGTGGTAGAGAATGAACACGTCTTTTGCTATCGGGGCTTGGCTGACAGAGGAGAACTGGGAGTGGAGTTCCTATTTCACAGAAACATAGCTGGCAACATAGAGAAATACTATAGCATTAATGAAAGGGTGGTAGGTACCGTAATTAAACTTAATAAGAGATATAAGACGAAGGTGGTACAGGCTTACGTGCCTACATCCAGCCATGACGACGCCTCAGTTGAAAGCTTCTACGAAGACATGGAATCCGCAATGAGTAAGGCAAAAACACAATATACTATACTGATGGGAGAGACTTTAACGCAAAGGTAGGGAAGAAGCAGGCCGGAGATCAAGCAGTAGGATATTATGGCATCGGTACTAGAAATGCCAGAGGAGAGCTACTAGTAGAATTCGCAGAACGCAATAATTTGCGGATTTTGAATACCTTCTACCGAAAACGAGAAAACCGCAAGTGGACATGGAGGAGCCCTAATGGCGAAAATAAGAACGAAATAAACTTTATAATGACTACACACCCAGGAATCGTGCAGGATGTGGAAGTGGTTGGCAAGGTACGATGCAGTGACCATAGAATGGTACGGTCTCGAATTCGCCTAGACTTGAAGAAGGAACGACAGAAACTGATACGCAAGAAGCCAATCAATGAGCTAGCAATGAGAGGGAAAGTACAGGAATTCAGTGTCGCTGCAGAACAGGTACTCGGCTCTTAGTGAGGAAACCAACCTTAGCGTAGATACAATGAATGATAATCTGACGAGTATCATTACGGAGTGTGCAGTGGAAGTTGGAGGCAGGGTAGTTAGACAAGACACTGGCAAGCTTTCCCAGGAAACAAAGAACCTAATTAAAAAGCGTCAAATCATGAAAGTGTCTAGTACAACAGACAAAATAGAACTGGCAGAGATTTCGAAGTTGATTATTAGACGTAAAGTATGCGATGTAAGAAGGTATAACATGGAGAGAATTGAACACGCTCCGAAAAACGGAAGAAGCGTCAAAGCAGTGAAGAGGAAACTTGGGATAGGCAAAAGTCGGATGTATGCACTAAGGGACAAAGAAGCCAAAATAACTACCAATATGGATAGGATAGTTAAAATAGCAGAGGAGTTTTACAGAGATCTGTACAGTAGCCGAGACAACCACGACTGTAATACTATAAGAACTAGCAGTAACCCAGATGACACCCCACCAGTAATGATAGAAGAAGTCAGAAAAGCTTTGGAGAGCATGCAAAGAGGCAAAGCTGCTGGTGAGGATCAGGTAACATCAGATCTGCTGGAAGATGGAGGACAGATTGTGTTAGAAAAACTAGCGACCCTGTTTACGAAGTGTCTACTGATGGGAAGAGTACCAGAGTCCTGGAAGAACCCTAACATCATCTTAATTCATAAGAAAGGAGATGACAAGGACTTGAAGAATTACAGGCCGATCAGCTTGCTCTCTGTAGTATACAAGCTATTTACAAAGGTAATTGCTAACAGAGTAAAGAAAACTTTAGAATTCAATCAACCAAAGGAACAAGCAGGATTTCGAACAGGCTACTCAACAATCGACCACATTCATACTATCAATCAGGTAATAGAGAAATGCTCAGAATATAGCCAACCACTATACATAGCCTTCATAGATTACGAGAAGGCATTTGATTAAGTAGAAATATCAGCCGTCATGCAGACACTGCGGAATCAGGGCGTCGATAAAGCATATATAAACATCCTGGAAGAAATCTACAGGGAATCAACAGCTACCATAGTGCTTCATAAAGAAAGAACAGAATACCAATCAAGAAAGGTGTAAGGCAGGGGGATACAATCTCGCCAATGCTATTTACCGCGTGCTTACAGGAGGTTTTCAGAGGCCATGAATGGGAACAGTTAAGGATAAGAGTTAATGGAGAGTACCTTAGTAACCTGCGCTTCGCCGATGACATAGCATTGCTGAGTAACTCAGGGGACGAATTGCAACTCATGATTACGAAATTAGATAAGGAGAGCAGAAAGGTGGGTCTTAAAATTAATCTGCAGAAAACGAAAGTAATGTAGAACAACCTCAGAAAAGAGCAGCGCTTCGAGACAGGTAATAGTGCACTTCAAGTTGTAAAAAACTATGTCTACTTAGGGCAGATAATAACCGCGGAGCCGAACCACGAGATTAAAGTAACTAGAAGAATAAGAATGGGGTGGAGCACATGGCAAGCACTCTCAAATTATGGCAGGTAGATTGCCTCTATCCCTCAAGAGGAAGGTATATAACAGCTGTATCTTGCCGGTACTTAGCTACGGCGCAGAAACCTGGAGACTAACAAAGAGGGTTCAGCTTAAATTCAGGACGACGCAGCGAGCAATGGAAAGAAAAATGGTAGGTGTAACCTTAAGAGTGGGTTAAGAGGCCTGGGGTGCGGCCTCACCGGCAAACACCGCCGAGAACGCACTCCCTCACCAGAGAAGGATTGGCCACCCTGGTGCAGTATCTGGCCACTACCTCCCACATGCTTACGTCAAATAACTCACGGCCCTTAGTCCCCAGCAGCTGCGAAGCAACTGACCATGGCGGCGGTCAGATCTGCAACGCAGCAGAGGGTGCTAAGAATCTCTGGATCCGGACAGGCCGCCATTGGAACCTGAACTTGGCAACGTTTAATGCTAGAACCTTATCTAGTGAGGGGAGTCTAGCTGTACTATTCGAGGAGCTAGAGGGTGTTAAATGGGATATAATAGGGCTCAGTGAGGTTAGGAGGACAGATGAGGCCTATACGGTGCTACAGAATGGGCACGTCCTTTGCTACAGGGGCTGGTCATTAAGGGTAACTAACTAGATTCTCAGAGAAGGCAAGCGGGTTAGGGGAGACTGAAGGTTAGGGGGACAAATGAGATTAAGAAGTTTGCCGGTATAAAATGGCAGCAGCAAGCACAGGACCGAGTTGACTGGCGGAACATGGGAAAGGCCTTTGTCCTGCAGCGGACGTAGTCAGGCTGATGATGATGATGATGAAAGTGCTACCCTGGTTGTCTACAAAATGCATGATACAACATGAAATACAAAAAGCAAGATCACGACTCACATCATGAAACCAGATTGCTGTGTTGGAGGCGATTGCTGGGGCTGCGGTGCAGATGCAGCTCCAAATGTAGCTGCACCACCAAATGACGGGCTGCCACCAAATGTCGGCGATCCACCAAACTGCGGAGGTCCACCAAATGTAGGGCTGCCGCCAAATGCTGGCGGGCCTCCAAAGGCGGCTGAGCACACAGGATGAGAGCAATTCAGACAACATTAAAAAAAAAAAAAGGGTCGTGCTACAAAATTTTAGCAGGCATGAAATGTAGCGAGACCAATTCTAACACCACAATTGCCTCAGGACATGGAAACAGACACTACAGTGGCATGTTCCAAGGTCTTCCGTTCGTGTGTGTGTGCGTACGTGCCAGCATGCGTGTGTGCATGTGTGAGGTCTAAAAATAATAATAAGCTCCAAACGTTATGCTGCAATTCAGTACGTGCAATAAATCAATCTACGAGCATGTAACAAATTTAAAGATCAAAGACTGTGTTTCGCAAATATGGAATAACATCGTTAATACTTATGTACTGTACAGTTATTCATTTAGAGTGTTGTGCTTTGCTTCACCTGGTGCTTATGGATTTATGTCATATAATTGATTGTGAATTTATGTCATATCAATAAATAATGCAAGTACAATATATTGCATGAAGCAACTGTAGTAACATGTTTTGTTTGTACTTTTCTTATTTACCTTCAACAACGTCTGTTAGTCTTGCTACCTCTAAAGGTTCCCATGGCCAAAGTGTCCAGCTGCTCATAGCAGGCTTAGCTGGTAAATGTCACCAGAAAGTACACTCTTGTTTTTTATTTCTAAAAAATAAAAAAAACGGAGTTAAAAAAAGAAGTCGAGTTTTCGCTTAGGAGGACGTGCCTTTTTCATTAAAATCGTATAGGGGAATGCAATTAATGAAGTAACTTTTGGACCATGGATTGAATTTCAATAAAAACTAAGCATATGCTCAAAAATGATATTACAAGACTGGATACACAATGTTATCAATGCAGGATAATGTGTCAATTATATAATGCCCTTAAAAATTTCAAGTAACAGTTGTTAGTCACAGAAACTACTATCCTCAAATGGATTAAAAAGTTCAGTATTTTCATGGTTTACATACAATTAGGAATTCCTCATACAAAAAATCCTTTGTTTATATTCCAGTACTTTACATGGAAAAAGAAATTCATATTGATGGTACTAATATAACTGCATTTACAACTTGCATGCAAAGCTTACATCACGCTGCCAGGAAGTCAATATGAAAATAAATCTACAGTAGGTTTTTTCATAGACACCAACTACAAAAACTCTAACGTTAAGTCTGTGTAATCTAATGCAGAAAGAACAGTTTCTGAAAATACTGATAAATACACCTACAAATATGCAGAAATATTCTATTACATTTGCACATTGCATGTGGCACCCAATACACACTTACAACATATCAATCAATCTTATCAATGATATATGACATCCCACAAACTTACAAACTGACAATAATAAAAAGCTTTAGTTTGAAAACAAACTTCTTGGCGTAACCATTTTAGCTCGTTGCCACAGACACAAACTTGGACAGCCTAGACAAGCCTTCAGGCGGCATTATGTGCAACCACGTGAGCATGTAATAAAATCTGTTCTGCTTCATTGAAGAGAAACAGTGATGCTCCTTGACCTGCAAATGTGTTCAAATCGTAGCTGCCATTGCCCGACAGCTCTGAGGAGCTTGTGCATGTGGCACGATCAGTCACAGACATGTTGAAGTGTGGTTGGCATGGTCACCTATCTGCTGAGTGTCTGCTTTTCGCGGCTTTTGCCATTTTTATACTCCACACTGACGGAACTGGTATGCCTTGCTGGATGTCCGGTTCTTACAAAGTAACACATCATACATAGACAGCCCCCTCAGTTGGGTTTCGGTACTGCACATTTTTTCTTATTAAATATTGTTTTCGAATTGGCTGAACATTTCAGCTATTGAGTGCATGACAAGAGTGTCTCGGAAACATAAAAGTACCCAACTTGGTCAAAAGATCGCTAGAGTTGGCCTTTAACTACCCTTCCACATGTGAGCATGCATCACACAGAAACCTACCTGTCCTTGGCGGCGTTTGTGGAGTCTGCTGCTGCTGTTGCACTTGGAATCCTCCAAAGCCAGACTGCGCGACGCTTCCACCACCCATGCTAAAGCTGCCACCCCCTGAGAAGGCACTACTGCCAATAGAACTTCCAAAGGTGGAGGACTTAAAAGTGGTTGCACCTCGATTTCCAAAAAGGTCTGCAATGTTTAACAATAGAAACCAGTCTTAAATTTCAGGGAAAGTGGTACCGGTCCTAGTGAAAGTGCCTTTTGCACAGTTTTAAAATGTCGTCAGCACAGCACTGCACGGGACAATATTTTCAGCTTAGAACCCAGGTTCTCTGTTTCAAATTAGGGCCATGTTCAGATCTGTGGCTTCAATCCAAGACCTGGCATAAGCCCATAGCTGGGTAAGCAGACCTAGACTAAGCTTACAGTTGAAACTCGGTGTATTTGCCTTAAAAGTGTCATTTCTCAAATAATAATACTGCAAAAAACACTGTGAACAACCATTTCATAACAAAGCATGCATACAGAATTTGCCTCGAAAAGATTGCCATTGGGTAGCAAAATTTTACTGAAGTGGCTAATACACGTCTATTTTGAGGCTTTGTGATTGAAGCACCAAAAACTGTTTCTTCAACTTCTTGATTGTACTCGTAAAAAAATAAGTTCTACCATAAGGCAAAGCATCAGCAGTGGCTGGCATAATGTTGCACTCAAGCTCCTTTCACGATGATCTATTATGCGGAGACAAGAAGATGTAACGTGGTATGTGAGGAAACTGGCGCTCAAAAGACAGTATGCTAACAGATGCAAGTTACATCAAAATGCTGGCACGTTTAAACATAGGCAATGGCACTCTGCCACCATAACACCTCATTGCTGCACAAAATTTTATTGACCGGAACCTTTCACAACGCTTGGCATTTGCCCGTTCCACTGCACATTTACTGTCCTTTTTGCCAATACTAGTGCATGTGTAGTCTGTTTCACACTTAAAGGAAACCTCAGAGCACACTGCATGCAGGGGGGACAGCGCTGGAGCCGCATGCCCTCCGTAGCAGACAATGCGGTTAAACATTATGCCTTTCAAGTGTCTGTGCATGCGCAAGCTGCTGCTTGCGCGCGACTGCAGCGCTGGCCGCATCGCGATGTCATGTGCTCTCCGCAATTTCCCCTAAAATGAACACCACAATAGCATAGCAAGCACACAGATACTTATCTCAGTAGTGGATGCAAGATTGAAGCTTTAGAAGACTGAATTAAATAGTGTGTTAATATAATAATAGTATCTAAGGTTTTACGTCCCAAAACCACTATATGATTCGGAGACCCCGTAGTGGAAGGCTCCGGCAGTTTTGACAATCTGGTGTTTTTTAACATGCACTAACATCACACAGCACACAGGCCTCAACCATTTCGCCTCCACTAAAATGCAACTGCCGCGGTCGGGTTCGAACCCACAATTTAGTGTGAGGGTGATTCAATAGTGACACAGCATGTCAGAGTATTTTGCATGACTTGACTGACGCTTTGAAAGCCAACACTCGTATGTTACAGTACAAGCGCAGCTAAATGTATGTTAGTACGCGTGAGCGACGCAGAGACGAAGCGTGTCCAAGGGTCTCAATACCAACTAGTTTTATTGCTGATTCAACTCGGTATATCAGTATGGTCCTTTGAATTTACTGGCTAGTCTGCCGTCTCCGCGCCGTCCCCATGCAAGGCCGTGTACATTCCACTGATGCGTGCGCAGGGGGCACTGCAGTTAATCGGAGCACGTTCGTGGCGCATTCGCGTTGGCTGAGCAGGGGAAAATCAGTGGCGCATCGTGCCTTGTCTTTTATTATTGTACTCCTGGATGAACTACTCATTCTGTTTCTGTTTGAATGGGCAGAGACTGAACTGTCTTTAACCGACCAAACGTTACATTCAACGTCATTTCTTTTCAGGGCACTGACGTGATCACTGTAGCGGAAGCAGCCACTCATCGAACAAGACGTGGTTGCTTGAAGAAAAACTAAAGGGCAGAATACTAAATTTTTTGCATTTAGAAAGCCTTCTATTATAGTATAAATACTGTTAACTCATTCTCACAAACGTAAGAACTATTTGTAAGCTCAGTTTTCCTGCCCGTACGCAAACATTTCTGAGAATGAAAACATCATACCATGTTTGCTGCGCTAAGTCTCTGAATAATACAGATTTGTTCTCGGTGGGTCACAGAGAAAATACAATGATATTTTCAGAATAAGAGGAAAAATTCATCACACACGTTAGTATGCTTCAGTTAAAGTCTTTTTATTTTTTTAGGCACAGTAAGCAAAGTTCATATATTTCATTCAAATGATACTATTTACAGCTAGACAATATAATGACGTGAGAAATAAGTTGCTCCTCAAACTTTAAGAGCAGAATATTCGCACAAAATGCTATCAGAAGCATATGTGTTTCAGCCTTTCCTGCCATGCTCTCATGATTCGTGCTGTCGTTTGTATTTTCTACCTTTTTCCTCATATGCGTTCATTCTTTAAAACTGTTGAAGGCTGCAGGAATGGGATAATAGGTGCGAAGTAGGTATTATTTGTTCAAACGGTGGATGGTAATTTCAATCTTTTCAATCGTACCCAACACAGAAAGTTGAATGTACAACTGCACATGCTTTTTTCTTCATCACTGTTTCCCGTGCTCATGAAGGACACATTCGTGGCACAATTAAAAAAAAATGGTTAACAACATGTGCCACTCGGTGTCATCCAGTGACCGCTCACCCACCTCACTTGTCTCGCACTGCAAATATTTCTTTGCTACATTTGATTTTATTGAAGTATAGAGACAGCTTCTTAATTCATGCTGTACGTGCCCCTACAAGATACTATAAATCATTTTCATTTCCTGAAAGATGAACAAACATAACGGACTTGTCCTCCATTTTGCCTTTCTGTTCACTTATCGCGTTGAGGTTTCGGTAAAGGTTTCCATTTTGCAAGCGCACACGTCATCATTAAATAATTAAAGAAGGTAAGTATGCATAACAAAAAGATATGAGAGCTAAACCACTGAGGAAGAGCCCAAGGTGTTTCTGCAACAAGCGACGGCAACACAGTTTTGCGTAAGAAAGCAGAAACAAATTCATTTATTTACTGTTATTTCTGATTGAAAGCCAATCAAGAATTGAAAAGGTGAGTGCCCAAGGTGTAAACAGCACCACTAATTGTACACATTATCACCCTTTGCAATAACAAACACTGCAAAACTTTGACTTGGAAAAGCATGCAAACACCAAACCGCAGTTGCAAAGGGCTACGCCAGCCCGTCCGTAGGCGGGAGTCTCGGAAGGGATGTCTGCTCAAGAAACTCGGATAGCGTGCAGCGCCACCACCACATGCATCACCGAGCAGCAGCAGTGGAGAGCGAAGACGGCAGACTAGCCAGTATATTCTAGGGACCATAGTACCGGTGTGGTTCCTAGAATATACAGGCTAGTCAGATGTCTCCACGCCGTACCCATGCAAAGCCGTGTCTATGCCGCTGATGCATGCGCAGGGGGCGCTGCATTCTTTGGAGTGCGTCCGTGACGCATTCGCGTAGGCTGCGCAGGGCGGGATTGGTAGCACATCGTATCTTGTCTTTTATTATTGTACTCACAGATGAACTACTCATTCTGTTTCTGTTTAGGTGGGCAGAGAATGAACCATTTTTAACCGACCAAACATTATAATCAACGTCATTTCTCTTCAGGGCACTGACGCGACCACAGTGGCAGAAACAGCCACTCAGTGAACAGGGCACTGTTGCTTGAAGAAAAACTAAAGGGCGGAACATTAAATTTTTTTGTGTATGTAGAAAGGCTTTCATAATAAAATAGATAGTGTTAGCTTGTTCTCACAAATGTATTAACTATTTGTAAGTTCAGTTCACCCGTACGCAAACTTTTTTGATACTGTATTTACTCCCATAATCCTCGCACTCACATGATTCTCGTACCCCCGACATCGTCCAACAAAAATAAGATTTCTTTTTTTTTTCCTCAAGTAATTATCGCACACCCAAAATTTGCCACAATAATGTTGTCTGCTCATTGCAGCCACTGAAGATGATGGCGTGTGCCGTTTGGCACCATCTATTAAACATAGAGCATACTATGATTGCACCAAAATTCAATCCAATCCGATTCAAGTCAAAGTGGCAAGCACGTTGTGGCATGATTTATATGTTGTGTCTGTAATCTTGTTATGTTATGTGGCGATACGAAAGCTACACGGCTGCTTTCAAGTTGAAAGTGATTGATCATGCACTAACTAACGGCAACAGGGCCGCCGGTAGGCCTTTTGGAGTAGAAGAGTCTTGTGTTCGCTACTAGTGACATTACCTGAAAGCCACCAAGACGTGTTGGGCCTTCTGTGTGGCTAAGACTGGGATTGATGGTAAACTTTCTTTCTTTAGAAGGTAACTGCAGACGATTCTGTTAAATGGCCATCAGCCCAATACTCATGTTCTTCGCTTAGCTTTTGAGGGCCCCTGTTGAGCGACGAATGCTACCGCTACGCCCGCAAGCTTTGCGTACGGTATTCTAATTCTCGGCTATTTCATTGCGCCTTTTGTGACTCAAATAAATGTTGCCTTGTGTTGAACCTGTGTTTTTATTGTTCTCGCGTGATAATCCCGACTTGCAGCCACTTGGTTTTCTTTTTTGCTCTCTTCGTTTTCTTGAAAAGTTTTCCCCGCTTAATTCTCGCACCACCCAACTTTGCATCGGTTTTCCACACAAAAAAGTGCGAAGATTATGCGAGTAAATACGGTAATGAAAAAATCATACCATGTTTACTGAACTAAGTTTCTGAATATTACAGATTGGTTCTCAGTATTTCACAGAAAAAAGACAATGCAATGATATTTTCAGAATGAGAGGGAAAATTCATCACACGTTAGTATGCTTCAGTTAAAGTCTTAATTTTTTATGCACACTTGGCAAAGTTCATAATATTTCGTTCAAATGACACTGTTCCAGCAAGACAATATAATGACGCGAGAAATAAGTTGTTCCTCAAACTTTAAGAGCAGAACATTTGCACAAAATTCTATCAAAAGCATATGTGTATCAGCCTCTCATGCCATGCTCTCGTGATTCGTGCCGTCGTTCGTATTTCCTGCCTTCTTCCTCATATGTGTTCATTCTTTAAAACTGTTGAAGGCTGCAGGAATGAACGCGAAATAGATGCGAAGTGTGCATTATTTGCGCAAGCTGCCCCGCCGCGGTGGTCTAGTGGCTAAGGTACTCGGCTGCTGACCCGCAGGTCGCGGGTTCGATTCCCGGCTGCGGCGGCTGCATTTCCGATGGAGGCGGAAATGTTGTAGGCCCGTGTGCTCAGATTTGGGCGCACGTTAAAGAACCCCAGGTGGTCGAAATTTCCGGAGCCCTCCACTACGGCGTCTCTCATAATCATATTGTGGTTTTGGGACGTTAAACCCCACAAATCAATTATTTGCGCAAGCTGTGGATGGTGATTTCAATCTTTTCAGTCACACACAACGCAGAAAAGATAAATGTACAAGTCCATGCACATGCTTTTTTTTTCTTTATCACTGTTTCACCTGCTCACAAAAGGCATTCGTGGCACAATTAAAAATGCTTAACAAGACGTGCCACTCAATGTCATCGATTGACCGCTCACCCACCTCGCTTGTATTGCCCTGCAATTATGTCTTTGCTTTGCTACATTTGTTTTTATTAATGTGTAGAGATCGCTTAATTCATGATGTACATGCCCAACGAGATACTCGAGATTGTTTTCGTTTTCTGAACAGTGAACATACATGACGGACTTGCCCTGCATTTTGCCTTTCTTTTAGTTCAACTTACAGCGTTTAGGTTCCGGAATGAGTTTAAATTTCACAAGCACACACACCATCATTAAATAATTAAAGAAGGTAAACATGCATAATAAAAATCTACAAGAGCTAAACCACCGAGAGAGAGCCTAAGGTGTTTCACCAACAAGCGACAGCAACAGCAGTTTAGCGTGATAAAGCAGAAACAAATTAGTAGTTTTACTGTTAGTCCAGGTTGGAAGCTGACTAAGAAGTGAAAAGGTGGGTGGCACCCAAGGTGTAAACACCACCACTGATTTGTACTCAATGTCACCATTTGTAATAACAAACACCGCAGAACTTTGACCTGGAAACGCATGCGAATGCCACTGCACAATCGGCTGCACCAGCCCTTGCGTGGATGCAAGTCGCGGGAGGGGTATCTGCTCAAGGAACTCCAATAGCGTACAGCGCCACCATCTCATGCACCACCGAGCGGAGGAGGCAGAGAGTGGAGACAGCAGACTAGCCAGTATATTCTAGGGACCATAGTACCAGGGACAGGCTTTTTCTTTCTTCTCTCTCCACGCCTTTGTAGGCGGTCAAGAGGGAGGAAATAGAATGTCGTTCTGCGACACCCTGGCACAGCCGTGGTGCATTTAAAGTTCACCACAGGTTTCAACATAGACGTTTTAAATTGGGCACAAAAATTACGATGGGAGATGCAGTACCACACTAAGACTGCCAGGTACACAACAAAGCACCGTATTTACTTGCGTAATGAATGCACTTACTTTCTCGAAAAATTGGAGCAAAGTTGGGGTGCGTTCATTATGCGGGGCAAATTTCAAGAATACTTTTTCGGTGTGAGCAAGAAATGTGGTAATTCAAGAAAAAGTTAAGTCGCTTAGCCTTTCGCAATGGACAAACGCGTGCACTGTTTGAAAACAGCTTGTTCTTTGTTGCACTGCACTCATCTTCGGGGGTTGATGGCCCACTTGCCGGTATCTTCGGGAGTTGATGGACAACTTGCCAGTATCTTCGGCAAGTTGTCCCCGCGCCGCCCACGCACGCCGTAAAAGCGCTTCGCGGTTATCTTTTCTCGCAATCGGTTAACAGCAACAGTGGTACCTGGTGTGATCTAGAGAGGCACCCTGAAGTGTGCGCTACAACGCACTTTGCCAACTTCGCGGCAACCTCGCACGACGACGCCGTCGACATTGTAGTAAGTAACCAACATTGTAGCAAGCTACCCTCGAAGCATCAAAGCAAACCGCCGATAACAAGATTAACGACCATATACGGCGGCCGCCCCGCTTCCACATGAGAAGTTCCTGTACACGCGGAGAACAAGCGAAGCGAGAATTGGAGGTGCTGCCATGCATGCTGTGGAAATCGTCACAATCTTTTTGGGGCAACAAGCGACTTTTTCTGGTTTTCCCGAAACCTGCGACGCGCTAGCGACAAATGACCCTTCGCGACAGCATATCCCGTCGTCGTCAGTCGAAAATCGCGTGAACGTCGTTAGGCCTTAACTTTCGCGTTTGCAGGAAGCGACAGTCGGTTGGCGCGGGCAGTTTCGTGGCCTTCGCTCGCTGCGTGCTTATCAGCTGCGACGTCTCTACAGTCGCACAGTTCGTGATCCCCGCTGTGGCACACACAATAAAAAAGAAGGGGGACGTGCCGAGCACAGATAGAAAGAAAAGCAATACCGCAAGCGGCAACGGGCAAAGAAGGGGAGGGAGCGCGCCGAGGTGGCCGAGCGGAGTCGGCATAATAGTCACAGCTTCGCTGCAAGGGCGAAGCAATGAATGCGATAGCAATAGAGAGTTATAGTATACCGGGCTTACCGTGATACCGAAATCGAAGTGCGCATGCGCAGATACGTACGTTACGCGTACCGCCTACCGTACGCACGGTATTTTTTCAGATTTAAGGTAGCGTAGGTGCACGTATAGTGTACGTAAACATGGCGGCGCTCTCAGACGCCCGCTTCGAAGTGATTTTGGCGTAGTTGTTGAAAGATTCACCTTGTTCGCAGCAAACGACTGTTCAAAGTGGCTTCGCTTGCCTTCAGTTAGCTTCGATTACTCAGTATTACGGATAAGTAGGCGTAGTTTTTGAGATAGCTTCCCATTTCGAACGCGTCTAGGCCTAACTACAATACCGATGTAAACAAATCGGCAACATGGATGTTTTCGCGTTTCGTGCATGGTTCATATTTATTTACTTTTATTATCACTAAAATAAACTTCTAGCAATGCTTCGCGCGGTGGCATAGGCAAACATTCTCGTTTTCTTTTCACTTTCACTGTTTAATTTATTAACCATATAATAGGGCCATGCTTGTAGCCTACGTGCAATAAATCGCTGAAGTCTTGTCTTGTCGCCTGGGAGATCTTACTGGCGAGACGCTCAAACACGGTTACAAGTTTACCGAAGAGTGGTATACGGCGGGTACAGCAGAAATAGAAATCACTGTCGGCGAAGTGCTTCCTGCACACGGTCAGAGAAGGACTGATGCACTTTCCTATTCTCAGCTGATGCTGGCGACGGCCTCCACTATGGCTCTTGCTGATGCTGATGACCTCTGACGGATGGCGCTTACCCACAAAGGGGGATGGGCCAAGAACCAGGCGGCAGGACTCAGCTTCACTAGCCACTCCTTCCTCATCTTCGGATCATTGGGGTATTTGTGAAAGCTAACGCCGTTTTCACAGGCGGGCGATCGTACAGATGCACAGAGAAGTACTTCACCATTGCGCAGTACTCGCCGTGGAGACAAACGGCCGCAGTTCTAAGAGAAAAAAAAAAACTATGGACCATTCCCCGAAGGAAAGCCTGGTGGGATCAGCAGCGGTGCGCATGGTGTTGACCCAGTTAAAACGGGCGTCGAGGCGGGTGCTAAGAGAACGGTTTGAAGCGAAACTCAGGGTAGCGTTTACTCGAGTAAACGTTTGTTTGCAACGCAAAAACACGGGAGGCAGGATGCGTTGAAGACGCTTCCGCTCGGCTTCCTTAGCTCCCATCTCGTCGGCGTTACACGCGCGCCGTCTGCATACTTTAACGCGATCGGTGTTCTTGACTCGCACCTCGTCGGTGTCCGACGCTTGCGTTCGGCTTCCCTGGCTCGCGCCTCGTCGGTGTTGCCGTCGCCATTGGCGAACGCGGTCGGCTTCGCTAACCCTCGAAACGCCGGCGACAACCGGGAAAGGTACGCGGGAAGCATGCCACAACGGCGTTTAATGTTAACGTGACAGCGGAGGTTAAAGGGCCACTCACCAGGCCCCATACCGAATTTTAGTTAGACAGTGGAAGTTGTTGGGTGTCCGATGAGGAACGTTTTGCCACAAAAATTTTTCAAATCGGTTCATTACGAGCGGAGAAAAAAGGTTTTTTGAAGCGGCGCGAAACGATGGTGAGAGGAGGCGATCTTGAAACCCTTGCCGCTCCTCCGCGTAGCCTTCGCAAGCCAAATCTCTTCCCCACTCTCCGGCATACGACCAAGAGGTGACGTGCGCATGACGTACCCGAACAAGCCCAGCCCCCGTGCACGCGAGCGGCGTTGCTTTGCTGACTAGTGTTACTTTGTGGTCTTCTGCCTGTTTCTGCGGGATTGTTTGGAAACGCTGGCTTAGACGCGGTAGAGTAGATGAATACAATGAATGAGCGAACGCGTAGGAGCGTTCCACGGCGGTCGTCTGCTCAATGCGCTGACCGTGGGGACCCGAACGCATGCGAAACGCTGGCACATTAGCCCCGCATCTCGTAGCATTTCACGGGAAAAACGCTGAAAAAACGCGCACAACTTTTTTATTGCGTCTCATTATTTATTTCAAGTTTTATTCATCTCTTAAACCAACAATTACATAAACTACGCATGTTGTGTTAAATAATGTTTGCCATGTCACGTGGGATACTGTTGACAACGTCAGAGCAGAGTCGTCTAGGTAGAGGACCAACGTCACTGCACTGCCGTGTACGTAGGGCCATTCCTACGCCTACGTCATGCTCTCATTCTCTACGCGTGCGCCGGCAGAGGGGAGGGGGAGCAGCTTTCATCATGAAATTTGACCCGTTTCGGCGGCGCGTAGCGTTGTAAATTTTGGCAGACGTGATCATGAACACCTCGTCTACGCATTGCGCTTGCAAGCTCAAAATTGTCAAACCTGGTGAGTGGCCCTTTAAGGGAATGGCGTTACCGTGCAGCAAACGTTCGTTGTGGACAGCGTCTTATAGTTTAGCGGGATAGCGTTTACGTGCCCCAACTGGGACGGTGGCGCCACCTATCGGATAGTTAATAAGGTAAAGACAGTGAAAAGGAAAAAAAAAACGAGAATGTTTGCCCATGCCACCAGGCGAAACATTGTTACAGGTTTATTTTACTAATGATAAAAGCAAATAAATATTAACCATGCACCAAACTCGAAAAAATTATGTTGCCGATTTGTTTACATCGATCTTTTAGTTAGACCAAGACGCGTTCGAAATGGGAAGCTATCTCAAACATTACGCCAACTTATCCGTAATACTCGGTCATCGAAGCCAAGCGAAGCCACTTTAAACAGTCGTTTGGTGTGAACAAAGTGAATCTTTCAACAACTACGCCAAAATTACTTCGAAGCGGGCGTCAGAGAGCGCCGCCATGTTTACGTACACTTACGCTACCACGGTAACCTTAAATTTGAAGTTTAGTGCACCGGGATACCGGGCATACCGTGATACCGGAATCGAAGTGCGCATGCGTAGATACGTACGTTACCCGTACCGCTTACCGCACGCGCGGTATTTTTTTTTTTTTCAGATTTAAGGTTACCGTGGTAGCGTAAGTGTACGTAGTGTACACTTTTCACGTGTTTTCTTTTGCTCGAAAGCACGCGAATCCCCGCTCTGACGCCAGGGAGGCGCGGTTCACAGCGTCGCCATTGGCCACACACAAGGCCAATAGGAGTATTTCACTGAGCTCATTTCGCTAGATTCGCTCGCAGGATTTCAAGCTGGACGGTTGTGCCCTCGCGATCTCCGACATCAGCGTAGCTCCCGCCGACTGGTTCGCCCTCCGCGGTCTCCTGACGCCGTGCAGCTCTCGCATTGAGGCACCCCGCCCTTGGACTGCTTCGACCGGATCCCCACTTTCCTATCTCCTTTTTTCTCTCGCTTGGCTGTCTTCTCCGTCTATTTTCCTTCTATTCTTTTTATCCCTCCTTCCCCCTACCCCTATAAGGCACTGCGCCGTGTCTCCTGAAGGCAGACAGAAATTAGGTGCTTTTTTCCTCTTCATTTTAACCACTACCACCACCACCATTTCGCTAGGCGGCGCCAGCGGGTGAACCGCCATAGAGTACCTAGTCCCGTAGGGAACATATACAGTTATTCTACGCCGCCATAGCCCGGTTTCGTCAGCGATCCGGCATGACAGCCTGATGTTTGGCGGCGCTGCACCTCACTAGGCCGTTTTCTTGGAAAAAAATATATTAAAAGCACCACCCAAGCACTGAGCTTCATCGATTTGCCAAGTCCCGGATCACTCGCAGACGGCCCGCGGACGCCTCGGCTCACAGGTGGCAACGTCACATGCATGTGATCTATAAGTCCCGAGCCAGCCCGAGCGGCCTCGGGCCGTCTGCGCGCTTCATGCTGGCTGCATCCGCTGTGGCGTCTGCTATGCCAGGCTATGCCGTCTGCTCCCTCCATAGCCATGACACAGGCCACAACGCCGACCCAATTCCAACCTAAACAGCAGTTAGGTAGTGAAATATACCTATTTTTGTTGTGATGCAACTTACTGTAAATGAACCCCTCGAGCGCGTGCGCATCGTAGACCGGCGCGGTCGTTCCACCGCTGTTTCTCCCAGCGAGCATAACGCGTGTTCGCCCGACCTTCGGGAATACGCACATGCTCGACGTGGCTCAGAACGCCGATGACGAAAGGTGGGTGCGCTAACAATGAGAAATCCAGAAACATGCGAGAAGCGGACATAAAAGCAAAGACAGAGCAAGATCGCATGGAAAATTTCCCGTGCCTAACTTAAGATGGCCGCACAGCATGCGCACCACGCTGTCGTCTGCCAGCGGCCCGAAAGAAATTGTTCGGGCGGTCCCGGGCCGCCCGCAGGCCGCCAGGCACGCGAAAAACGAACATGCGTCCGAGTGATCCCGGACCAGTGGGCGAAGTTTCCAGTTGGTCCCCGAGAAAAACGAATGCGGCGCCGGCGTCCGGGGCCGTCCAGGACGCGTAAATCGATGAAGCTCACACTGCGTACAGGTGGTTAACCAGCGAACAGAAGCTTTCGGCCACAGTATAGTGAACAAGAATATATATTTTAGTACCCTATACCCACAGACGCCGAAGCCGTTCAAGAAACTCCCGCCAAACACGTTTCCGCTGTTGCCTCATTGACGCTGCTCTGCTCGCAGCGCTACCGGATCGTTGGCGCGCAGTAGACGCTTGCACTTTGCCACCCGCACATGTTCTTGTGCCTGTGTGTGGCGGCTATCGCTGCACATGAGGCAATCGTTCCGGCGAACTAGAGCGACGGGATTGACACATCAAGTTCCTCGGAACTTTCACCTATGTATTCGGCTAAACATTACTTCCTTTTTCTTCTTTTTTCCCTCCTTTCTTTTGGCTGAACTGTTTTTTTTTCCTTCTCTCTCGTGTTCGGGCTATCCGCCCTTGCAGTGTTCTGTGCCCCACTGGATTATTTCAGCAAGGTCAACAGGACACTAATCTCCACTTGGTTGGACGCCTACGGTCGTCTGGGACTCCCACACGTGAGCCTCGACCACCTCCGGTTTCCCCAGGCCCACCGCTCGGGGCTCATGCGGGCCTTCGAGGCCCTACTTGAGTTTTTCGGCGACGCTGCTCTCATCGCGCGCCTCTAGCGCGGCCCGCATCCACGTGTCCTTGTTTGTTTACGGGTCGGGCCACGCCCACCTCCTCTTACTCTCGCCGCGTGGTGCTCCTGTTCTCTCCCCATGCCGGCTCGCCTGACTGCTTTCCCTTTCCCGGCGGCAGCGCGGGCTGCGTCCGAGACAGTCCTCTGTGTCCTTTCCCTCCTATGCTTTCCTCCTCAATCTTTACCTCCCATTCCCCCGCGCGGAGCCGAGTCGGTGACTTCGTATTGAAAGACAGTAACAGCTCCGCGCTTTTCTCTTCACTTCCCTCATTAAAGAACCTCTCATTGTGCCCGGACTGCAGCATCGGCTGGCGAACATGAATTCTCTCGCGGATCAGCTGTTGGCACTGTTCTTGGAAAGTTGTCTGCTGTTCGGGCGTTCGTACAATCTGTGCCCTCGCGATGAGTTGCGAGTTGAACTCTTCACACAGCCATGAGCTCGTCAAGTGATGTTTACTTCCATCCTTCCCCTGTCGGCCTGCTTGACGGCTTTCCTTGGCTCAGAGGTGGACGCCCGCGCGCGCGGGCAGTGTGGGGCCGAATTGCCTCCTTTTCTATCCTCCCTCTTTCCTTTCTCTCCTATATTTTTTTTTCTCTCAGACTTCCTATCTTTTTGCAGCCATGGCCTCCGAGATAGCGAGCGCACGCTCCCGCCATCTCGGAGGTCATGGCTGCAGCGCTGTTGGTGTTACCGCCACTGAAAAATAGCGCGAGACAGCTTTACACATTTTTCTTCATTTTTATAACTCTCAAAGCCACTCTAGCCCCTCCGTTGAAGCTGTTGTGCTCTGGCTCGGCGGCACGGCTGAAAACGGATGACTGACGCCGCTCCCAATGGCTCGCGCGCTTGGATGCGGCGTAGGCAACGGCACAACTCCCAGAGCAGCCAATGAAGACGTTCAGCGTTACGTTTACTCATGGCCATATATAGCTTTCAATGTAAAATATAAACGTAACACGTGCTGCCGATAACTTCGGTTGTGGTACGACGATGATGTTCGTGCGCGAGACCACGAAAGTTGCGGCTGCAACGCTGGCGCCCGTTGCAGATGACGTCACGTGAATACCTCCTTACGCACGGACGTAAACGTTTACGTTTAAGAAGCTAAAACTTTCCTAAACATTGTGTTCCGGTAGCACGATTACAACGCAATCCGACAACACGGTAACTGCAAAAAGTATACGTGCAAGCTAAAAGCTATTAGTAGCCATTCGCTCACCTAGTGGGGTCAAAACTAAACAACCACCCACCGCAAGTGCTGCTACTAATGACGCAAGATTGTGACCATTTTGTCAGTCAACCAGAACGCTTTTCGTCTAAACGAAATTTCTGTTTAAAGCGCTACCACTTCCGGTACACACCACCACTGACGACGTGATTATACGGGTGCATTCACACTTGGCTTTGAAGAGAGCGAAAGCGACGAAAGTCTCCGCAAATGGGCTCCTTTCGGCGCCCAAGCGCCGGAAAACCACGTCGCACGGCTGGCGCGCAAAAATCGGTCCGAGACCGATTTTCCCGCCACACGAAAGCGGAGCTGGCTTTCTTTCTTCGGTCTTCTTCGTTTCGAGTCAGCGCAACTGCTGTGTGCCATCGTCCACCGTGGACTTCGCGAACGGCGGGTAAACCTACTCACGCAAAACCGATAACCGCTCGACACTAAGCTTGCTCTGTACCGTCTGGATTAAAGGGGCCCTGCAACATTTTTTTAGCATGGTCAGAACATGCAGCCGATCGGTAGTAGAAGATCCCAACAACACGCGAGCAAAATATTAGAGCGCAGCACGCGGCCTGGAATTCACAATAAATTATCAAAGTCAGCAACAAATTGCTTTCTCTTCTCTCGACAAATCACGGAATATGCCCAAAAATCACACATAGCAAGCCCACATATCAGCCATTGGCTGATTTGAACAAGGCGCGCTCGCTCGTTACAGAGATCGCCACGGGAGGCCGCTACTTGTCTATGCGTGCGCACGCGTTCCCACTGAGAAAGCCGCGCATTCAAAGAAAAGAAAAAAAAAGTGCTCAAGGTCAGGAGGCGCACGCGATATTTTTCTGTGGCCCTGCCATCCCTCCCTGCTTAGCTTCAAGCGCTTTCGTGGAGACGAGAGAAGTGAGAATGCAATTGCAGCAATCGAGAAACCTTTGTAACCCCAATCACACTGGACAGATTCTTAAAATTTTTGCGGCGTTGAATTCCTGAGTGAATAAGCTCTTCCAGTGAATTCATTTCATGGTTACTTGAAAAAGTGTTTCAGGGCCCCTTTAAGGCACTCGAGACACTACGACATCACTAAACGAGCGCAACGGCGTAAGCGTTACCTGGAGCCAAACTGCAAATCCCCCTTTCGGCTGCGGGCGACATGAGCTTCAGACCAAACAGAGTTCTGCTTTACGAGCTGGTACACCTCGCTTGTCGATTTGCACCAACGTTTACAGCACCTATTATACAGGTTCTATAAGCGTTGGTTATAGAAACGACGTTTATAAAACCCGTTTTATAAACGTTGCTTCTCACCCCACTCCGCAGCAGTGTTGCCAATTATTTTAAAAAACACGCTATGTCACGTTGAAAATTACCCTGCACAATTTTTTCACTTCTGTACAGTGTACACTAAACGCCCAAAATTAGCGCAATGTAACAATAAAAATTAAGGCACAGGCTACACTTCACCGTACCACACGCATAACTGCATTCAAGCCAGTAGAAAATTGGTTTTTAAAACGTTCGAAGAGAATAAAGAAGACGAAAAACAGAAGAATGGAAAGAGAAAACGTCCCGTTATTTGTATGCGAAGAGGGTTGCCTCGAAGTCGATAAGAACTATAAGAGACTCATCAGCAACGCTGGGAGTGTGAGCGATATGGTGACAAAGAGCGGTAAGCGAAGCGTCAGATCGGCGTAAAAGTTGTATTGGATAGCGGTGACGAATAGAATGCCGGCTCTGGGTAACCACCCAAAGAGTACAGACAAAATAAGCAAGGGTGCACTCCATGACAATCCAAAGGGATGTACATTGCGGTTTGAAGCGAGGTCGGCTTACGCACGTAGTTACAAAGAGAGACTCTGAACAAAAGAAATGCACTTGCGCGGGGAAGGTCAGTAAACTACGGAGCTTGCTTAATTGGATAGGAAGAGATAACCGTGGTGCGCGTCAGGGCTCCAGTCTACACGATTCCTTGGCTTTTGGTGATAACATGGGAAAATAGACAAGTCGATGATAGAATTAAAAAAAGGATGACTGAGGGGTTGGTGGCGAAAAAATGGACAGATAAAAAAAACTGGTATACTCACGTTAATCTGCGCGAAGGCTCAGAAATGTTAGGCTATCAATTTATGTTTTCTTTATGCCACGAGAACCTCCATTCATCTGCATAAGATTGTGGCATAATAATAATAAAGTAATGATAATATTAATCCTTAGCATGGCAATACGCAGGTCACTGTCTCGTCATAAAGGGGACGCCCTATCATTCACCCATCCACTGTCATCGAAAAAAAAAAAAAGTCGCATGATCTCTTGCCCACTCCAAGAGCGATAAACGACTACCTTTTAGTCTTAATAAACTCTATTGATCACTCCGTCAAAGAAAAATTGACCTACAACATTTCGCATCTGCCTATGTGCTGGCGACATGTGAATCGAGACAGTTTCAGTTTCATTCAAGGAAAGATTTAGTTTTCGGATGTATTTAGGAATGTCATGCTCGGAGATCTCGCGTCAAACCGCCCACATCTTACGCTGGTCGATGATGAGTGAAAATTACCCTACACCTGATAAGAAATCACATTACCACCCTACTATCGCAGGATACCCGAAAAACACCGAAACGTCATAATGGTAGAGTAATTACGACACGGTTGGCAACCCTGCTCTGCAGCCGTCATCGTAACTCCACCGTGGAAAACGCGTCAAGCCATGAGACTAACCGTCCTTCACGGGCGACTCATCGTGCCCGACGTTCTAGCAGACGTTGGCGCGAAGCGTGTCTGAAGACTTATCGAAGCCCCCGCGGGTGCCACTTGAACAGCGCGGCAAACAAACGCGGCAAGAGCGCCCACACGCACCAGAGACTGCGACGCTCCTTTGGCTTGCGCAAGGAAACCACCTCGACGTACCGCGTCGCCCGCTGGGACAGCCCGCAGGCGTCGTGCACTGCTGTCACACTGTCGGGAAAGTAGCGGCAATGCTCGAACATGCAACCGGCGTCATCGGAGCCTTCTCGAACCGTCGGGAAACGGCGCGGCAGCTGATGAACAGAGACTGCGTGCGCCTCGCCAGCGGCGACGGTGTAGAGCGCGGTGTAGTCACTAGACACCTGGCTCCAATGACGGGCTGTGCAGGAACTTAACCCGACACGGTGGCGTCAGTTGACGCAACCGGGCCTAATGGGCCTAATCATCCGGTTTCGGCGGCACGTCTCATCTCCCATTTCATTTTTTCCTGTAGACGGTCTGATTATGTGTAGACAAGAGGCATAGTCGGAAATTTATTACATGGGGGGGGGGGGGTCCAATTTATTTTTTATAAATAATCATACTTTAGCATACGCGCGTACTAAATGTAAAAAATTCGGGGAAGGGGGTTTAGACCATCCCTTCTGGCTACGACAATAGTGTGTGGGCATACACGCCCGCCCACAAATACCGTATTTACTCACATAATTAGCGTACCTTCTTTCGCGATTTTGGGGCACCGTGAAGGGGGTGCACAAATTACGCGGGGATATCGCGAACGCATACGAAACATTAAACAGTTTCAGTTTCACGTGCGCAGAGGCTTTGCGTACGTCGAGCTCAAACGCGTAAGGAGTGCGCATGCGCAGATCATAGCAGCCGCGCGCTGGTCTCGCGGACGTATGTGAGATTAGGGAGTTTTAGAATAGCGCACCGCGAGCCCTTGCGGTACGGTAGCTGCTACTGCGCATGCGTCGTAACACGAGTCGGCGTTCTCGTTCACGGCCCGGACGCAGAAAATCCGAAATTGCGTGCGGCGATCGCGGCCCTCACGTGGTCTGCAAACACTGGATTCGAGACTACGGTGTCGCTGCAATCGTGCGTTGCGGCTTGCAGCAGAGCAAACGCTATTCTAAAACTCACATGGCGCCCGCAGCGCTTGCAAACGGTATTCTAAAACACCCTATTTTTTACGTGCGTTTCTTGCGCTCCTAGACGGCATCGCGCGGGTACTCAAACAAGTTGCGTGACGAGCGCGACAACAAGATAACGTATCGAGAATTGGCTGCCGCAGTGTTCATGATTGCCAGCAGATGGAGCTACGTGGTAGCTCTCACCGCGCGTCGCGTACGTGTAGCTGAAGCTCAAAACACACGTACGCTGCGCGAGCAGGAGCGCGTCTGCGCGCGTACCGCGACTCGCGAGGAATGGCGGTTTCCACCCACGCACTGCGCACGCAGGCGCGCGCTTATTCCAAGCAGGCGGAAGTAGGCGAGTGGCGCCACGTACTTAGCTCTTTGAGATCTTCGAAGTGTGAGCTTGACCACTCTCCGTAAGTCCAGGTAGTGCCGGACAGAGCCACACCGCACCTCTTATCACGGCTAGGCAAACATGAATGCGTACACGAGCGCACTGCACATAGCTGCTACGCGCACGACGCGCAGTTCACCGCCGGCAGGTACGCCAAATCCACCGCAAAACTGTTCAGCGCTGCAAAGCATGGTCAGACGATCAAGCGAACACGCGACGCGTCGTGCAAAATAGAGTCAAACGGTCTCATGCAGTCGTACGTGTATTGTGACGAAACATGTACGAATAGTGCTCGTAAATGAATACATATTGCTGTGAGTGTACTTGTCCTGTACATAGGGTTGTACAATGCGCACGAAAAAGGAAAAAAAAGATAATTTAAATTCGTCCATACACACAGACTAGGACGATGTCCGAGTAGATCCACGGCATCGTTTCGTGTCTGTGGGGCTCCAAGCGCGGCCAGCGCGGCGTCTCAAGGCCGAAATCAGATCGCCGCATTGACTCGCGTACGGCGAACGTTTAGCCGCGCTTGCTCTGTCTGCGCATGCGCAGCCTCCCAAGCGCGTACAACGCGCGTTCGGCCAGCGTACGTGTGGTTTGGGCTTAAAAGCGTTTCTGATGGCGTGCCCGTAACGTACGCGGACTTTTCACGTTTGCGTACGTGAAGTCCCTACGTACGTAAAAATAAAAGTGCCTATTACGTCACGGGTCTAACACGTGCAGTATATACATTTAAAAAACACGAAAAAAATAAATTGGAGCACAAACGAAGTGTACTTGTTAATTTTGAAAGAATTAGCGCGTACTTTAACCAGTCGGATCCGATCACGCGTTGTCTAGCGGGAATCAGTGATCACGAAGTCCGATTGGGGATGATCGTTGCGGCCGCTGCCACCGCCCTCCCGAAGCGCATCATCCTCGGTTCCGTCGAGTGCGTTCGAACGCCCCATTTTCTTGAAGCTCATTCAACAATGCTGGGAGAAACTTGGTCCCACGGCACGGCGATACCAGAAGAACTAAGCATTCGTAGATAATTGAAAAGGCCTCTTTCAATGGCAGGAAACTTGCATTAGCAAGCGCGCACTCTTATTCTTTCTCGCGTATACCGATCGCGCCGGTCGTCATGTTGAAGTACATACGCTCCCTTGAAGTGCTTTGTGGCGGTACGCTCCCCGTTTTCTTCGGCGAAATCTACAACAGTGAGCTCCAATTTCGCCGTATATATAATTACTGTAGCATATCGCAAGGTAACCGCCAAAACGCGTCGGCCGGATGGCGAAACCTAAACTTCCGCGAACGCAGAGAACGAGGGGAACAGTTGGCGCTAGATTTACTGTATATGCTACCTTTAGGTAGGTACAGTGTCAATATGGAACCAGCGGCGAGATGGTGACCCCCCTCCCCCTTCGAGGCGATTACGCGAGAGCCAAGGGGTTGTAATCTTGCCGTTTGTTATCAGCAACGAATGGTTGTTTTATTCGCCACGAGATGACGCGAAAAGAGACAGCGGTTGCTCTCTCCCGCTTGAACGCGCTGCCAGCAGCCGCTGAAATAGACAAGGATAGTCAAGTGGCCCAATGGCTCCATTTTCACAACGAGAGTGGGAAAGGGCTGAGAAGAGGGTTTCTAGTTGTACATCACCAGGCCCAGATGGCATTCCAATTATTCTGATAAAGGCATTGGGTCCGAAGTCTAAACAGACTTTGAGAGGGGCAGTGAGCAAAACAATAATCGATGGTGAAGTCTCCGATGGATGGAAACTTAGCAGGATGAGCATGATCTATAAAGGAAAGGGGGACAAAGCTGACATAAACAACTACCGTCCTATAACAGTGACATCAGTGGTCTACAGGCTGGCGATGCAGATTATAAAGGAAAGACTGCAGGCATGGACAGAGGATGAGGGGGTGCTGGGGGAACTACAGAATGGGTTTCGGAAACAGGAGGTTAGAAGACAATTTGTTCTCACTGACGCAGTGCATCGAAATAGCAGGAAAGAAACACAGGCCCCTGTGGCCAGCATTTTTGGATATCAACGGAGCGTACGATAAGCCTGGTTCAAGAGGACTTGTGGGGAATACTGGACACACTAGGTGTGGAAGGTGGAGTCACTAATCTTTTAAAGCATATCTATAAAAGTAACAAGGTAGTTATAAAGTGAGAAAAACAGGTATCCAAGCCCACAGAGGTAAAACGGGGGCTTAGGCAGGGGTGTCCCCTGTCACCCTTGTTATTCATGATGTACCGACAAGGATTAGAGGCCAAATTAGGGGGATGTGGACTTGGCTTCAACCCCTCTTTCGTCAAACAAGGAAAACTCATTGAACAGGCACTGCCAGCATTAATGTGCGCAGATGATATAGTGCTAATGGCCGAAAACAAGGAATATTTGCAAAGATTGATGGACATCTGCGATAATGAGGGAGATAGGTTAGATTTCAGATTCAGTAAGGAAAACCCAGCAGTCATGATTTTTAATGATAATGAAGGTAGTGAGCTTAGGATACAGGAGGTCACGCTATAGATAACGGATAAATACAAATATCTAGGCGTATAGATAAGAAATGGGACCAAGTACCTAAGGGAACACGAACACAAAATATACGTAACAACTAAAGGTAACAGGTATGCAGCAGTGCTGAAAAATAGGGCACTGTGGAATTACAATAGGTATGATTTTGTGTAGGAATATGGAAAGGGGTCATGGTTCCTGGTCTGACGTTCGGCAATGCGGCCTTGTGCATGAGATCAGAAGTTCAAGCAAGATTAGAAATTAAGCAACATGGAATAGGTAGGCTTGCTTTAGGAGCTCACGGGAATACACCAAATGAGGGAGTACAAGGTGATCTGGAATGGACATCATTTGAGGGCAGGGAAGCTAGCAGCAAGATAAAAATTGAGAAGCGATTGAGAGAAGTGGGGGAGGAGCATTGGGCTAGGAAGGTATTCAGCTACTTGTACATGAAGAATGTTGATACAAAATAGAGGAAGCGAACCAGAAAATTGACGGGTAAATATTTAGAAAACAGCAGGGGGCCAAACCAAAAAGAACTATCGGTTAAGAAGAAGGTGAAGGAAACGGAGACTGACATGTGGAGAATTGGCATGATTAAGAAGTCCGCACGAGAGATCTATCGAACTTTTAAGCAGGAAATAGCCAAGGAAAGGATCTATGATAATACTCGGGGTATTTATCTACTGTTTGAGGCCAGGACAGGAGTATTGGGAACCAAGACATATCGGGCCAAATACGAAGGGGTAGACACGGAATACAGTGCATGCAGAGAGGAGGAGGAAACTGCCGAACACTTGATAATGTTCTGTAAAGGGCTTCACCTTATAGTTCAGGATGATGGCGCAGAGCTTTTCAAAGCACTGGGGCTTAGAGACAGGGAGGGAAAAATAGACTTTAAGCGGGTAGAGTTAACTAGAAGAAGGTCATCTGATTGGTGACTAAAGTCAAGGCACGAGTGAAAATTAAACCATTCACTGCAAAGTACCAGTCCTATACTTCACTATTTAAAGGAAAAAAAAAGCCAAATCTAGTTGCTGGTTTACTAAGTGTTACGGCTAGGTGACATTAGCCCCCGCCCGATCTAAAGGGTACAGCCACATCAATCCATCCATCCATGCGTCGCCGTGTTCCCTTTCATAAAAATTGACACTGTACCTAAAGGTAAAGTAACGCTAGTTGGCGCTACAAGTCCTCGCACGCCTCCGATGGAGAAAGTTGTCCTTGCCATTACGCGAGCGTGCATTTTCGCCATTATAGCGGTGGTAGAGATAGGAAGAGGCAAACGCTCCAGCAGTTTCCGCGACCCGTCAATAGGTTTGTTTTCAGATGCGATATTCTAGAGACTCTAGTTCGGGGGAAGTCCTAGGAAGAAACGACTTCGCACTAGCAGCCTGTTTGACTGCGCTGGTGCGCTCGGGGAGGCACAAACCCGGCCGAAGCATCGAAATGTCCAAAGGTGCGCGTACCGGCGAGCTGGCTCGGCCGTGTCAGGGAGCGCGAAATATGCGAGCAAATATATATATATTTTTTTTTCAAAAGCTGGCAAAATATTAAGAGTGCATATAAACTATGCGAGGGTGCAAACTATGCACGTAAATACGGCACATAGACGCCAACCTGGAAGAAATTAGCTTACTGTTTGTCGATCTATAGTGAACAATGTAACATAAATTATTTTTGTGGGTAACCAATTTAGCAATGTAATAAAGTACTACAAGCGAGCGATTCGTCATTACATCCACGGCCATCCACCTCGAGTCTATCAAGCGGTCTTAGAGAATAACAGAGTTCAGTTTGTTGGTCAAGTCAAGACACCACAAACGCCGGCTTCCTACACATGAAAGGCCCATAGGAGTCCCGAAGAAGGGGGAGGGACCGCAGCCGAGCTCAGTTCGCGCGCGCTATTTTGACAGGGATCAGCGAAGGGTTCATACCTTTGTACTGCTGTGCTCCCACAGTTTGCGTTGAAACCACAGACAGCACGAAGGTCATTTCGCTCGCTGAAACGATCGCATTTCCTTACGCCAACGTTTTGCTTTTTCGGTTACGCCAGGTCGCATGGTAAAGAAGTAAGCAGCTAGCCTTTCATCATATAAAATTCCAAACTGTTGTTGTCGCACTAATCGATTCGCCCTCACGGCAAATGCGACCAATTAGTCAACACACTGCTTTTCTAGTTTTTACTGTACAGCAATGGCCAACCTGATCCACGCGTTCTCGTGTTATAGCTGCGACGGGTGCACTGCCCTTTCAGCTCAGCAGGGCACACGCGGTTATTTCTCTGGACAATAGACAACACCAGTGCTGGAAGTTTCTAAGCTGTAAACCCCAGCCCGAGCAGAAGCTCAGCACTGCCAAATCAGAATCATGACACGTTATTTAACATTAGTACCGTAATATCAGTGAAATTCTACTCCACAATCATATGTGGACAACGAGATATGGTAATTATGAGACAAAGAAATGAAAGCGGGCAAGAAACAAAAAACACCACCGCCGGAGCATTCCGTACAAATGGTTAACCAACGAAACCAGAAACGTGCGGCCCCGGTGTTTAGCAGTGGGTTCAACGCGACGCTGCACTGAAGCCTTTCACAATTATTGGTTACATGTAGGTGCTTTTATTGTGGTAAGATACATGTTTGGCATGAGTTAACCACAATGTTTATTTCACATGCCGCACATTGTTCCTCGCGTCATCACGGTCATGGAGGAGTGTAACGAGCGGTTAAATTCGTTTCGCAATATGTTAATCACAGTGGCTGTTCTCGAACCACAGGCGGTAACAGGCATCGAAGCCGAAGCCAAAGTGCCACTGGACAAACTCCCAGCGAACGCGCTCCCGCAATCATCACATTGACGCTGCCGTGCCCGCTACACAAGCTTTAACATCGCGAACTAATTCGGCGGCGTGGTTTGCAGGATCCGCCCGCTACCAGCGCTTGCATTTCAACTATTTTTTGGGGAGGGATTAACGTCCCAAAACCACCATATGATTATGAGATGCTGCAGTAGAGGGCTCCGGAAATTTTGACCATTTGTGGTTCTTTGACGTGCACCCAAATCTGAGCACACAGGTCTACAGCATTCTCGTCTCCATCGAAAATTCAGCCACTGCAGTCGGGATTCGATCCCATAATCTGCGGGTCAGCAGCCGAGTACCTTAGCCACTAGACCACCGTGGCGGGGCGGCGCTTGCATTTCCGTTCGCGATTTAGCGCCGCTTGGATGGCCGCCAGATGATCGGTATGCAGTTGCTGCCGACAGTCAGCCTCCCAGGCTTGTTTTTGTGCCTGGACTGTACCATCGGCCCGGCGAATGCGAGCTTTAACGTTTACACTGTTAGCGCTATTCTAGAGTTGTCTGTGGCTTACCCATGTGGAAGCTCTTAGTAGAAACTGATGCACGCGCACACGGCACTTTGGGCGAGTAGAAATATCAAAATAGATAAACGATTAATCAATGAAGAAACCACAAATAATAGATTAGACTTTCCGATTAATAAATGATTGCAGACCGCCACCCTCACCTCCAGCACGGCCCCTTCACCGATTCGCATGAGCGCGAGGCAAGCGATGCCCAGATGCAGAAATCGAGCACACCGAATCTTATCGACTACAGCGCATATTTCTAAACTAGTTGAATGAGCCCAAAGCCACCAGCGGTCCTACCTCATAGAGACAAAAATGAACTTGACCTGGTTTCGGTCGCGTTTGGCGTGCACCTCCGAGCCTCCTCCCGAGACTTTTAGTGTGGGCAGGAGAATGCACGGGCATTCACTTCATCGAATGAAAGCAGCAATGCAATGCGTCAATGTTCAACAGAGACGTTCGTTGTTTTCAGTACATTGCAGACATGCGAATGCATCGTCTAATTGGTTATTTTATTTGTGTTCGTTTTCGGCTTCGCACTGTTTCATCGTAAACTGAGTTCTTGTCGCCTTTGATAAACAAGCGAGTTTCCTTGCCTACTGTGTCTATGGAATCTCTTTAGGTATTTTATTTAACTCTCAGGTCCGCCATGATGAATCAGCGGTTACAGCGCTCAGCTGCAGATTGTTTCATCGTGCTTGCGTTTGTACGTGCACGTGTAGTATGCGCTAGCAAAATGAAAAAAATTTTGGGTGGGGTTTGAACCCCCCCAACCCCTTACCTTGGCTACGCCCCTGGTCGTGTGGTTCGAAACCGGACGCGGCGGTCGCATTTCTATGGAGGCGAAAGGTTAGGGGCCCGCGTACTGTGTGCTGTAAATGCTCATTCAAAAGCACCAGATGGTCGAAACATGGGATCCTTGCACTTCGGCGACCCTGACAATCATACCGTGGTTTTGGGATATAAAACCTCACATGAAAATCTTATTAAGCTCTCATGTTTTATTATTATATTTGGGGGGCAATATGCAGTAGTCCGAGAAATTCCACATCGTAACATGCGCTGTTTACTCCTTGAGTGGTTTCTGCTGTCGTTATGTCTTATTCTTTAGCAAAGGAGAGATTATGGGTCACCAACGGATGAAAAGGCGAAAATATATTAGAAGGCAGAGAGGCTGGTTTGAACTAGCACGCTCCAGCTTGCTACACTGCTCTGGCGATGGACATTGCAGATTTCCTTCTATACGACATCATTCTTTAGCATAGCGTTCCTTCTCACTTACTCGCGGACCATGGTCACTGCTTCCTCTCTTGTGTGGTTGACAATACCTTCAATCTTGTGCTACTCGACAGAACTTTACGACTTCTTACCATCACTAAATATACGAACAGCGCAGCCTATAAGTAGTTACAGCATAACTATGGAAGCAACAAACAAGGATAGAAGAGAGCGTTGACTTTCCACAATGTTTTGATAGTGTAATGGTGTGTATATATATAGATGAAAAAAGAGTATGGACATGCGTAGAAGGGTGCAGTTAACAACCACTATATCAGCAAAACTCTTGTCTTTTCTTAATTGATCTGGAAACAAATACACAGCTTAAAAATGATCGTGATACACAATCTCTTTTTGCAATAGCGCAACTGATGGGAAACTTAAACATGTACCGTTAAACTTACTTATGTGATTGGCTTCAATTATCTCTCGTGTGGCCTGCGAGTGGTGCTTGCCTAATACCTCGCAACGCTCAAAGAAAGGCGCGCAGCCGCAGTCTCGGCAGTGGTTCATAACTTCGTACCATGCTCACACTAATGGACTGACCGAGCTCCTCAAACACACACTAACAAACATGCTTTTCATGTACCTTTTGTCGACCAAACCAATTGAAAAATCGCCCTCCCATTCATCACCGTTGCCTACGAACTGTTACATCATTAAACTACTGACTTCCCCGCATTTTATTTTCTCTTTGGCTGTCATCACTTAATACCTTTCGACACCCTGATTTCGTCTGACCCTCCATGCACAACTACGTACGCTCAAGATGTAGTCACCCATGCTCTCATCGCACGTACAATAGCCCAGCCTCGGTTTTCATAGTCCCAGATTGCGCAAAAGTCGCTCCATGACAGTCAACACCGGGCTGCCGATTGTCCTCCGTGCTCACTCGTGCTATTGTGGCTCGCATCTCGGCCTCTGCAAGAAACTTTTATTGGGATACGTCGGCCCTACCGAGTTCTGTGCCAGGTGACACCTGTTTTCTATGAGATTTTCCCTGACTACGTACTCATCGAATGCTACATCTTGAACTGACATGGTACATGTTTCTCGCCTGAAGCCCTGCAAAATTGAAATTCCCTTCTAACCATAACAGCTACCGGCACAGTGCTTTGCCGAGCAGAGCAATGTGACGTTGTCAAGCTGCAATGTATTCCAGCATTCCCGTGAGCTGTGTTCAGTGTTAACACGATCCCCATAATAAATACTTCCTGTAACAATATATATATATATATATATATATATATATATATATATATATATACCGTATTCACTCGCATAATAGGTGCACCCCTAGTTTGGTCGCGGAAAATTCGATTTTTTTTAATTCCGCGCATAATAGGCGCACCCCGAACTTGGCCGTGATTAGAAACGATTCTACCCCCCAGCGGTACAGTTGGAACGCGGTCCCCGTACCCTGAAGAAAAAAAGAAGGCAAATCGACGAGCAAATAAAAAAAATTCGAAGTGCAACGACCTAACCAACGTGTTTGTCGAAATAAAACTTGAAAGAAAAAAAAGCGTCCATGAGCGAAAAAAAAAAAAACGGCTGTTCCATCAATTACTGATACCCCCCAAATCGCCGCGCTTTTTGGAGGTCACGTGTACAACGCCGGGGGCTCGATCGCCATCACCACCATCAGAGAAAAAGAAACGCCATTCTGCAAGCGGTGTGCGTATGTTGTGGTCGTGTATTGAACTTTGGTTCCACCATGGGGAAGTACGCGAGCTACACGGCTGGGTTTAAACTGAAGGCAGCGCAGTACGCGCTGGAGCACGGCAACCGGGCTGCAAGCGGGCATTTCGGCGTTGCGACTTTTGTGTAAACAGCTACGACTTTTGTGTAAATAAATTTTACGTGTGTGTGTGCAGTTGACGACTCTCGCTTGTTCATTAAAAGGTACGTAGGTATGTTTATTTTATGCTGAATTAATTGGTAAATGATAAAGTCGCCTTTTACTTGACAAGTGTGCAGATTTAAAGCGCGAGAACTGAGTTGAAAAAATTTTTGAAAATTTTACCCCGCGTAATTGGCGCACCCCTAACTTCGAGCCGGATTTTCTGAAAAAAAAGTGTGCCTATTATGCGAGTAAATACGGTATATTGCCACGCTGTGTTAGTGGTAGAAGAGGAGAGCGAAGAAGTGAATGACTGCTGTGGCTTGGTAAACAGTCGTCCACTTCGAGTTCGTGTCGATCGTTTCCTCTCACGACAGACTGGTGGACGTGCTGGATACTGTACTGCATCGTCTTATGCCTGCTGGTCCTGAACCAGAAGCAACCACCGCCAGTGCACCAGGGTCTGCTGATATCCATCAAAGCAGCCGCCGCCTTGAAGAACTACCACCACAGTACGGCCCCTTGGCAAGTGCCGGGAGGACACTGTTTGCCACGTCCGCCACCCAAACCGAGCGCGACCCATTCGCTAGCGTACCCTCTGTCATCAACACGCCTCGCACACCCAACCCATTCCATGGCGATGCAGGTGAGGATGTCGAAGACTGGCTTAACCATTTCGACCGGGTCGCTACCATCAACGACTGGGACAATCGCCGTAAGTTGAAAAACGTGTATATCACCCTCTAAGACACGCCAAGAGTGTGGTACGAGAACCACGAAACTTCATTCACAAGTTGACAGGAATTCCATCGGCAGCTTCGCGAGGCGTTTAGTAACCACGAACGAAAAGAGAGAGCGGTGCAGGCGCTTTCTTCGCAGTTTCAAATGCCGAACGAGAGCGTCGCCATGTTTGTCAAAGAGATGTCGCGATTGTTTCAACATGCTGACCCCCACATGCCAGAAGACAAGAAGGTGCGCCTGCTAATGCGAGGCGTAAAAGAGCAACTTTTCGCAGGCCTTGTGCACAACCCTCCTACGACTATCTCCGAGTTCATACGCGAGGCCACAATTATAGAGCGCATGCTTCGGCAGCGATTGTCGCAGTATGAGCATCAGACAGCCATGTTCGCTGCGTGATCGCTTGTACCAGTAGGTGATAACAGGGAGGTCCTCACAGAACTCATACGGCAGGTTGTATGCGAAGAACTTCGGATATCTCGTGCAGGGTCCCCTCCCAGTAGCGCTTCTCTTAAGAATGTCGTTCGTAACGACATCAGGCAGGTCGTTCATTTCTCACCACCATCACAAGTCGAACCTCCCATGCTTTCCTACGCGGATGCCCTACGCGTCTCTACGCCGTCGACGGCACATTTCGTTCATCCACCTGCTGGGACCCCCAGACGCTTTCCAAGTACACCCTATTGCCTACCTTCTCAGGCCGATTTTCGTCCTGGCCTGCGGAAGTCCACCGTCTCGCGTGCACTCGACAATCGTCCTTTATGCTACCATTGTGGCGAAGTTGGACACATGTACCGCGACTGTTACTACCGATGAATAGGCCTAAGCGGATTCCACCCAGATTCCCGTTGTCCACGCTATGGTGAGCGCCCACAAGATATTGTGGATTACTTGCAAGGTAGCCATCACGCTCCTGTCCCGCCGCGACGAGAGTCACGGTCACCATCACCCCGTCCGTCTGCATCAACGCACCCCGCCCGACCCGCCTTTGGGTCCCCTGGTGTCAGTGGCGCGAGCCCACGCCAGGGAAACAGAAAACGGCGACCTCCGGAGGTCAGGCCGCTGTCATGCGAACCTACAAATACCCTCCGCCGCTGCCTTACGACGTACCGTTAAAACCTGTTTCTGAAACCGCCAACAGAACGTCCGCTGCCATTGCGGTTTCCGTTGACTGTTATCAGGTGACTGCGCTTGTCGACACAGGAGCTGATCACTCAGTGATGAGTGCTTCATTGGCCACCCATCTACACAAGGTGCTGACAACGTGGGACGGCGCTCAATCATTGTTGGAAGACACCTCGCATGCCCTATAGGAAGGTGCACCGCCAGGCTTGATATTTGTGTGTCTGCTTTTGTAGCGTCATTCCTTGTACTGCCCAATTGTTCTCGGCCGGTTATATTGGGCATGGATTTTCTGCGAAAGTATGAAGTGATAATTAATCTGCGTGATTTGTTCGCAGTTTTGCTAACCATGTTTCTTCAGATTCCAACATCGAGAATGGACATTGTGGCGTCGCCTTACACGTAGTCGATGATTGCTTCACGTTGCCACCTCGCAGTAGTATCTTCGTGCTTGTTGAGTGTCCACTGGAGCAGTCAATTAGGGGAATCGCCGAAAGTAACCATACGTTAATGCTTGATCGGGAAGTCACCATTGCTCAAAATCTCTTTCAACTCCGAAATGGCCAGACTATGCTTTTCGTTACGAACTTCAGTGGCGAATACAGGCATTTTCCGAAATGCACAACCATAGCTTACTTGGAAGTATTGGATGATTTGGAGGCCTTCCCTTTGATTACAATGATATCGACTGAGAAAAGCTGCGATACTGACGTGACTAGTCGCCTCAACGTCAATCGCCAGTTAAAAGAACCCAAGAGGGCAAGGCTCCTCAGTCTACTCTCATCCTTTAGTGACTGTTTTGCCACTACGTCGAAAGTCTGGCAGACCCCTCTAATGAAGCACAGGATTATCACTGAGCCCAACGTCCAACCCGTGCGCCAACATGCTTACCGCGTGTCGCAGAAGGAGCAGGATGCCATCCATCATCAAGTGAAACATATGCTCGACGATGGCGTAATTCAACCATCGGCTAGTCCTTGGGCGTCACCAGTTGTTCTGGTTAAAAAGAAAGATGGCTCACTACGATTCTGTGTCGACTACCGCAAACTGAACAAGATAACGAAAAAAGACGTATATCCTCTTCCTCGCATTGATGACTCCTTGGATCGCCTGCGACACGCCCGTTACTTCGCTTCCATGGATCTTCGTAGCGGATATTGGCAGATTGAAGTAGATGAACGGGACAGAAAAAGAACGGCGTTTATTACACCTGAATGGATTTAAAGTTCTCCCTTTTGGCCTGTGCTCCACTCCAGCCACATTCTTACGAATGATGGACACAGTTTTATGTGACTTGAAGTGTCACTCTTGTTTAGTGTATTTAGATGACATAGTCGTTTTTTCTACGACTTTTGAACAGCACATTGAGCGGCTTAAGGCGGTTCTTTTGGCTATTCGCACTGCTGGCCTCTCTCTGAAACCGGAAAAGTGTTATTTTGGATACGAGGAGCTCAAATTTCTTGGGCACATTGACAGCAGCTGTGGTGTTCGCGCCGACCCTGAGAAAGCTATGGCAGTTGCTTTGTTCCCGATACCGAGAACAAAGCATCATGTACGCCGCTTTCTAGGCCTTTGTGCTTATTACTGCCGCTTCGTACCGAATTTTTCGAAAATCGCCGACCCTCTACAACAACTCGTCAAGGACGACATTGCCTTCGTCTGGGGTCCCAAACAATCCAACGCTTTCCACAACCTTCAACAATGCCTACAAACACTGCTGATCCTTGGTCACTTCGACACCGAAGCAGACACAGAAGTCCGCACTGACGTGAGTAACCTAGGCCTCGGAGCTATTCTCGTGCAATATCAAGATGGCGTGGAACGCATCATCGCCTACGCTAGCCGCACGTTGTCATCTGCGGAGAAGAACTACTCAACGACTAAAAAAGAATGTCTGGCGGTTGTATGGGCCATTACGAAATTCAGGCCCTACTTGTACGGACGCCCTTTCCAAATCGTCAGTGACCACCACTCTCTCTGCTGGCTAGCGAATCTGAAAGATCCTTTGGGCTGTCTCGCAAGATGGAGCCTTCGGTTACAGAGATTCGATATAACGATGGTTCACAAGTCTGGCCAGAAACACACCGACGCTGCTTTCCCGCACACCCGTCGAGATCGCTGCAGAAGACAAGGATGAAGACTTCAGCTGCCTTGCTATTCTCGTATCACTAAATGTGGCTGAGCAGCAACGCGAAGACTCAGAACTACAACCACTGATCGAATAGCTTGAGGGACATCGCCCACAACCCCCATGTCAGTTTGCACGTGATTTGTCATCTTTCTGTCTACGCCAAGACATCCTCTACAAGCGCAACTTTCATCCAACGAAAACTGTTTACCTCCTCATCAATCCTGCTGCTCTCTGCGATGATATTTTGCGTGCTTGTAACGACGAGCCATCGTCAGGGCATCTTGGGTTCGCCCATACTCTGGTGTGGCTTAAGGAAAATACTACTGGCGGAAACTTACGAAAACCGTCCGGCAGTACGTCAAAACATGCACAGCGTGCCAGCGCCGCAAAAATCCAACGACCAAACCAGCCAGTCTGCTTCAGCCTTTGCGGCCCCCTCACGCACCTTTTGAAAAGGTCGGGATAGATTTACTCGGCCCATTTCCGAAGTCTACGGCTGGTAACCGCTGGATTGTGGTTGCCACCGACTACTTGACCAGATACTGCGAAACACAAGCCACCCAGCGAGCAACTGCTTGCATGTGGCTGACTTTTTTATCAAGAATATCGTTCTCCGCCACGGTACTCCCGCTGTCATCATCACAGATCGTGGTACTGCCTTTACGGCACAGTTGCTCCGAGAGATCCTGTTGCTGAGCGGCACGACGCACCGAACAGCAACTGCGTACCACTTGCAGACTAACGGGTCAACAGAACGCCGTAACAAAACGATTACAGATATGCTTTCGATGTATGTCGCCAAGAATCAGAAGAATTGAGACTAAATCCTCCCGTATATAACATTTGCTAACAATACGGCTCTGCAGGAAACCACTGGCTTTGCTCCTTTTCGTGTGGTTTACGGCTGCGTCACCACATTCCTTGACACCATGCTGCAACCAACTCTGCCGGACATGATTACCCCGGACGCAGATGTATTCATTCAGCGTGCTGAAGATGCCCGGCAGCTGGCACGCTTTCGCATTTTATCGCAGCGAAATTAAGATGCTCGACGGTACAACATTTACTACAGAGCAGTAATATACAATCCCAGTGACCTTGTCTGGGTTTGGACTCCTATACGTCAACGTGGATGCTCAGAAAAATTGTTATGTCGGTACTTCGAACCCTACCGAGTTCTTCATCGCCTCGGGGAAGTTAACTACGAAGTTGTCCCAGCAGACACATCGCACCATTCTTGTAGACCACGTTACTCGGATGTGGTTCACGACTCCAGGATGAAGCATTACTATTCGCGTTGACTGCAAGTCAAGAACTTTGTGATGAGGCACTTGCCTTCAAGACAGTTGTACATTTCTTTCTCTTCTTTCTCGCTTCTTTTTTTCCCATCTCTTTTTTTCTTCTCAATGGACACAAACATTTTTACTACCTTTTGTTGTTTTTTGGAGCCACGGCATTCATGCGAGGCTTCCTTTTTTTTTTTTTTTTTTTCCTTTAGAGAGAGGGTAATGCCATGCTGTGTTAGTGGTAGAAGAGGACAGCGAAGAAGTGAATAGCTGCTGTGGCTTAGTAAACCATCGTCCACTTCGAGTTCCTGTCTATTGTTTCCTCTCGCGACAATATATAGTATATGGAACCCTAAGAAACTTGATTAAATTAGTGTGCAGTGGAACCAATAATTCAAAAGCACTCAAAATGTCCAAATCCTCATTTGCAGTGAGGGCCAAACATACAGATAGCAAATTCCTCAAAATTATAGCTGAGCTTATTGATGCTGCTAAGTTTACACGAAGATAAAATTATTGCTAAAAATTCTGCTATAAAGATGGGCACAAAGTTTGAAAGGCAAAGGGCAAACAACTAAAAAATCCCAATTACACACTTTTCTTCACATTGTGAAGCATCCGTCATTATGACTGTCTTTATTGGCGTATGTTGAAGGGAAACGTGAATATAGGGCTAAATAAGCAGAGCAACATTAGTTTTGCATCGTTCGGAAAAACATCATCAAACACTATTTTGGTAGAGTTGTTGCTATTACTGATCATACACAGATCATTAATATGAATGTTTATTTCATCAAGAGGGCTCTGTATAACTAAAATTTGAGGCGCATATAATTTTGGTCAATATACTTCAAAAAACAAGTCAGGATGGGCAATAAAAACTGTTTCTAAACACCTAACGGGGGATTTATACAGATTTAGAAATGACTAGTATTAACAATCTAAGCAGGGTAGTAAGTGAAGGTAGCCTAGCTTTCATTTACAAGACATTGGTTGCCTCAAATTGCAGAAGAGCTAAGCATAATCTCAAAGCTTGTCTCTTGAGGACTACTAGAAAATGAAGCTTATAAGCAGGAGCTCCAGCGTATGATATACATCCAAATTCAAGCACTGGGCAAACATGCATGCAGTGCGAGCATCTTATTTACTTTCTCTTCTCTTCGCTTCTGATTTGCCTTTCTAGGGATGACCTTACGCTCGGCCAGCTGGACGTTTCCGGTGTGTCTTCTCTTCCTCTTTTCTCTCTGTTCTTGCGTATCTCTATGTGAATCAACAACAACAACATTAATAATAATAATTTCAACCCCTGTAGTCGCCGAAAACACCTCTGATTTCGGTGCGCTAAGCAGGCTTTGAGGAAATACAACCTGCTGCTGAATCATCCATAGATAATGGCCATACATCCTTCATTCTGTGACATCACCTATTGACGATGATTCACCTGTATCCACTGGCCGAAAGAACAAATTTTCAAGAAGGCTGACATATGCACATGCGATCTGTAGCGCGCCTGATAGGAATACTTTGGTTGAGATCGAAGAAACAATGCTTTTATTTTGGTAGATACAGTACACATGAGACAACGAAGAATAAGAAACACAGCACATAATTTGTAAATTTGAGTGAGCATCAAAGTTTCATTCTAAAATTTCTTATGCATTTATTCTATAATCTCCATTACTCTGGAATTCCATAAAATTTTATAAGACCACTGTATTCTTGGCCAATACCACACAGTGGGTATGAGCCACAAGAGAAGGTGGAACAAGAACAAGGCACTGACAGATGCGCTAGAGCAGGCAAGCTTCGAGGCCAGTAGGTTCATTATTTTTAGTCCTCCTCTCTTGTGCGCTGTTCAACCAAGATGAATGCACACCAACTCGTTCGAGCTTCCATTCTTATACAAACAATGCTTTTAAAGCACCAAAAAAAGAATGTCAATTAACTGATTAAGACATCACACTGAGATCAATTAATCAATTAAATGCTAAATCAATTATTGATTAAAACCTAATATATTAAAAAATTTAATCGACCATCCTTACAACTGCGACGGCATGAACGACGTCACTCACAATGTGGCCAATGACGCATGTGCTTGGGTACGACTCTAAGAACGACGTAACTGATAACACAGCCAATGGAGACCGCTCGTGACACTGATGCTCAACAGTTTTTCGTTTCTCCTAGACATGTACAGGTTTTGCAGTAAAAAAAAAGGAGAAAAGAAAAATGTACTGCGGTCACACTAGAACTCCAAGCAGGTGGAAGGGGCAAAATAGATGAGAAATCTGCCTGTTTCATAGAGTGAGAGAAAGCGACGAGCCCCATTAATCTCGGACCGCTTCGCAAGAGGAAAAGCGTAATTGGCAGAACATCTTTCCGCTTTACCAGAAGCTGCACTAGCATGTAAATATTCGGTCACGCAAATTCAAAATGGCGACTAAAGGGAATGCAGTACACTCTGTCTTCTGGTTCTCATCGACGCAATCACGATCTACCTTGTGCTGCGTGATCAAACCCATCTCCTTTACAAGAGTGACTTCCCCAAGAGCCAGAGAAAGGCATTGGCAAAACCTGTAGCAGCAGACTATTAGCGGCCGGTCATCTGAGCGCGAGCACATGAGTTGTGTCGCGACTCTGCGCCAGGTGCTCTTTTTCGGCGCACCACCTATCCTGCGCTGGTCCCCCATAGCACTTGCATGTAAAAAGAGAGAGAGAGAGAAAAACTACGCACTTGTCAGCCCAAACAAATTAGAAAGTGGTTAATATCTAAGCTCTGTCGAATGAGTTAAATCTTTTTTTTTTTTTTTGCTGAAAATTGCATGAAGTTAACGCAAGGATGCTGGATAAAATCCACGAAAGGACAAAGTCTCGCAAATATTTAATGCCAACATACTTGCGGTTTGGCCAGCAGAAGTGAAGGATGATGGGCCACCAAACACATTCTTGCTAGAAGCATCTGCTGCCGGCTTTGTTCCAAGGCCAGAGAGGAAACCAGAGCCACCTACGGCAAATAGAGTGGAGCTACTTCCTTGCTGTTTCTGTTCTTGCGACTGCTGACCAAATGTGCTGAAAGAAAACAGTGTTTTAAACATAAAATGCGAGTGCATTCTGTGTACAGAGGGCTCCAAAAGCTTATGGGTCATGCATATTTGGCAAAGGGTGCAATGATAAGCCCCAGATGCACTTTACACTGGGAGCTGTAGCTGAGATAGTGTTGCTTAATGAAAGCATTGAAAAAAATGCAGAGCATACATATTCATCTCTAGAAATTAACGCAAAGCATGGAGCAAAATACGTGCTGATGTGCATAAAAGTTTAATAAAACTTGGTGTCCAACACTGGGATCCTAAAGAGCAAGTTTCCCAGCTGAAACTCACTCCCATGCATTAAAAATGTCTCTGTGTACTCCAAATGCAATAAATTATTTCTCTCAAAGTACTACTTGCGCTTTCATGTATCAAAAAATATTACCAACATGTTAATTAGAATAACTACATTTTCAACACCACATCACAACCACTCCATATAATAGGCATTTGCCACTGTTAATTACTTCCATTAATTGACCATTTAATGTAGTTATAGTTATTTATAACATCATCGAATGTGTTCTAGGCAATATTTCTCAACTTTTGTTCAGGCGAAGAGGTCATGATTGATTGATATGTGGGGGTTTAACATCCCAAAAACACCATATGATCATGAAAGATGCCGTAGTAGTAAACTCTGAATAAAAATCACAGCATATCCACGCATAGTCACATGATTTAACTTAATTGTTTTTAGTTTCCCAATGTCCTTTCGGAGCAGGTTTGGAGCAGTTCGGAGCAATATTGAATTTTGGAGCAGCATGGGCAGCATTCATTTTTTGGAGCTGTTTGGAGCAACTGGAGCAGCACTTCCATCACTACTCTCATGAACTTATGTTCCATGGTTTACAAGAATGGGCATGCATGTATGCATGCAGTCATGCTTAACGCAATGTAGGTCTCTAATCTGATTTAGCATTCTTAAGTATTCATGCATGTCCTGCGAGTACTTAGGACCATGATTTACCTCGCAGCCTGTGGCTGGCCAAATGCTGGAGCGCTGGACTGGCCAAAGAGGCTGCAACAAGTACTCATACAATTACACTCTATCAAGAAGTACAACAGAGGGCAGGGGTCATTGATATGCATGGACTCGTGGATATATATTCAGACATCATGCTACTGTGTCACTGATAAAGTGAAAATGGATATAAAAAATTATACGATAGAATGCACATTGACTTTTTTCTCATCTACATTAGCATGTAATGAATATATCTTTAGAATGAATATCGGATATACCGAAGGGGCCTAGTTGGCAGGATTTATGGGAAGTACCTCAGCAACCTGAACCTCTCAGACACCCATTGTCCTGTATAGCAATAATGGTGATGACCAACAACAATGGCTGAGGACCACAACCACTGAAGTGCCAAGACCTTAAGAATAACAGGAATATTGCTGCAACTGATGGCAATAACATTAGCACAACAACACGAGGTGCAATAAAGAAACTGTTTAAAGGACAAGGATTATACTTCTGATGATTTGTAGAGCTCTAGGATGTCCCTACAATATGGAACGTGAGCCTCGCCAGATTCTGCCCCATTAGGATGCAGCCACTGCTGCTTGACAGGAGAAATTGAACTGGAGTTTTCTTTGCAACTGAAATATATTCACATAAATATATTGCACACTTCAACATGAGCCACATGTAACAGCAGCTCTTTCTCCTAAAAGTTGGGTCCCCTGACTCACTCATCCGTGGAGACACAATGCTTTCACTCATTCGTTTCATTTCTCGGGGGAATCAATTATCTATCGCCCACCTTGCTCTGGCTAAACATAATTTATATGGCATATTTCAATAAAACCCTCGAACTATTATAAAGTGCACCTACCAGAATATCCTGAGCAAGTGCCCTTTCTATGGTGAAAAAATATCCAACAAGAATTTCGGGGGTGGGGAGGCTAGCTCGGTCTTGCATCAAAATTCATGGTGGCGGCGGAAGAGCAACTAAGAATAAAGAGTGAACCCCCAAGCTTTTAATTAAATGCTTCGTTGAATACAATGCATTCGCTCTTTATTTGCCCTCAATGCGTGAACAAAACAGGGAAAATGGCAGAAAAGAAAGGGGGCGGGCATATTTCAAATCTCCCCAAGAATGGCTGGGGGCGCTTGCTCGAGAAGGGATGCTTGCTCGGGATTTTACGGTAGCTGCGCTATTGTGACTCACTTAAAACTTTTGACTTTGAGCTTCTGTTTCTTGTCACGTTATTATAAAGTGGGCTCTTTATTTACATTTAGAACAACACCATTGTGTTGACACTACTATACTACTTTTATGCATATTTAGAGTAATTCTACCCGTATGGTTGTGTTACGAAGCTAGTGTATCCTGAATTTTAGTGTTTTTTTTTGCCTGGGTTTGTTCCCTTTATATACGTGAAGTTAAAGCATAACATCGAGTGAGCGAGCATAATATTCTCTACATCTTTTTTTACACAGTATGTGCACTGAACGTTGCTTAAATAGGTGTGTTACATGCAGTTCTCCAATATATGTTGTTGTGAGGTTTTGTGTAAACATGATGTACATTTTGTTGCCAGTCGCACTTTTTTTCCATGACATATTCTCATTTCTAGGCATATCAAGTGTATTCGAACACAAGCATATTTTTGTTATGGATACTTTGTTCTGACTAACTACATACAGTGCGATTGTATGTTCTGTATGTGACAGGTGTCAAGGTGCTTCTTCACAATATATTGGCATAAAAGTCAGTGGCATTGAGATTTGTTTTTAGCTGGCCACAGGTTTACATGTGTTCATCACATACATCACAGCTGTGGGAGCAGATCATCCAACAAAACAAAAAAAAAACCTTCAAAGCACATGTGAGGACTTAATTTTTGTTGCTAAAAGGACTAACTTTGGCAAGCACCCACCATAACATAATGGAGACTTTAGAAAAGGACGAGAAATAAAATGGTAAGTTACATGAAATTATAACCATTATGTATGTGGTAGACAAATCAGACACACAAAATGAAGACAATCTGAGCACTCATCCTATCTCCTTTGTTTAATGCATGCCTCATTTGCACTCTACAGATTAGAGCTACGTTACTGCACCAACTAGACCACAAGAAGTACTCGTAACAAAGCCAATATGTGAGAGGAATGGACTGGCCTCTAAAGGAGCCCTGCAATGTTTTATGAACTTTACAAAAATTTTCGTACTGCCAATCAGTAGACACTGGTCCTGTGAACGTTTGAGCAAAATATTGTTAAGTTGCACACAGCAGGAAACTTGCAATTGAGTTTCAAGGACAGCGAAACATCGCTCTGATGATGATATGTGGAGTTTAACGTCCTAAAACCACCATATGATTATGAAAGATGCCGTAGTGGAGGGCTCTGGAAATTTCGACCACCTGGGGTTCTTTAACGTGCCCCCAAATCTGAGCACATGGGCCTACAGCATTTCCGCCTCCACCAGAAATGCAGCCGCCGCAGCCGGGATTTGATCCCGCGACCAGCGCGTCAGCAGCCGAGTACCTTAGCGACGAGACCACCGCGGCGGGGCAGCGAAACATCACTCGTTCCCTTTTCATCAAACTACGCACTCAATGATGCCGACTACGTGGTCAGTGGGACAGGCATGGTTGTTGCATAATTACATGATCCGCAGTAAACAGTCTCAGTAATACTTCTACTTTTTGCTTCAGATTCAGCAAATGAAAAATATAAATTACTGCAGAAATACCGAAACAGTATCCCATTTTTGTATTTCCGGTCTAGACCGATGCTTATCAACCTAATGTTTCATCATCTTCTATGTTCATGTAAAGTGGTAGACATTCTACTGCATGTGTACTCTTTTAAGCACCACGTGCCTGAATAGGGCACACATGTCGTACCGAGCCTGCTGTGACAGTTACTTGCTAATGCTTAGGCCCGTATTCACAAACCAACCTTGGCCTTACCTTACGTTTTCCTCAACTTCCTGTACTCTCTACATGCGTTACAAAGGCACAAAAATGGTAACATAGTGAAAGATAGGGACAAGACTGGTTTATGAATACTGGTTCAATTTGTTTATCATGTGCAATAAAAGTTTACTACCGATAAAGAAAACTCAAGGAAAGGTTGAGGTTGGTTTGTGAATACGGGCCTTATTGTCCTCTCCAAAAACACTGGCACGCTTGCTAGCACATGCTAGCTTTTTCCTATGTACAGCCGTCAGCCCTTTTAACTTGGATGCTCCGAAGCGTGGCCTCGGCTTGCTTGAACTGATGTCAGCGCCACCAAGTGTTGAAAATGATATGCTTGCTACAGTTAAGGACAGATGTAGAGCGTCGATTTCACTAAGTAAATTTGTTTCCAGTCTGTCTTACCGGCAGGTCAAATTCACTCACTTCCAATTCCCGTTTTCATCGCGTTTCGATTGTGGCTATGTTAAGGGGGGAAGAGGGTTTTAAATTTTTTTTTTATATTTCTTGACCAAATTCAATGAAAATTGTAACCCAGACAGAGTTTTTCAAGCTGATTTCAAAAATATAATTGCTTTTGAAATTGGTTGGCCAGTTGCAGAGATAATTAAAATTAATCCTATATTGTTTATCAGAACAATGGAAAGGCAATTATTGGCCAGAATATTAATATTGACATATGGCTAGATACTATGAAGTGTAATTAACACAAATGTAGGATTACTTTTTTAATATTACAAGTATTACCAATTTTATAGCAATTTGAAGTTTAATCTCCAGATATCTCTATCAAGCGATTAAATTAGTACCAAGAATAAAAATTTAGAAAGACTAGATTGAAAAATCTGTTCCTACATTTGTGTAGGAGACATATGTAGCTACATGCCACCACAAGAATTGTGGCTCTATGTGACCTCAAGACCAAGATATCGCTTTGGCAAGTTTCAAAAACATCGAAAATGACATTCTGAGAAAACGTCAAAAAACAAAATAGGCTCATATTTAATACAGAAAATCACAAACTATTTACAATGTTCACAAATGGCCTAGCATCAGTACCCTCCAGGAACATAGTCTGTCTGTTTAGAGTCATTTCGGTGTTGTTTTCGTAGCACACGCTGCAAGTTTTCTGCAGAAGCATGCTTGCGTGCGCATGCTTCAGCACGGTGGCGATCTTTTTCACTCATGCGCTTGGTCAACTGTTGGCCAGGGTTTAGCTGAAGTTCTTGAAGTATGGCTGTAGAAGCTTTTTCATACCCAGAATTGAACTTCATTACAGCCTCTGCCACAGCAGCTTGCACAGCAAACAATGATGCATGTTTCTCCTTCGGCGCCAGTGCCCAAATAATTGAGTGGAGACACTCGTTGTTATTTTGGGTCTTCCCTCTTAGGCATCGCCGAAGAAGCGATTCATCAGACAAACGTCTGTAAACTGGAAGAAGCGCCTCACATACATGGGGTGGCAGATTGTGGCGGTGTTTTGGAGCAGGCTCACCTTTGGCCTTTGCTGCGTTTTGGCGGCACCATGAATCTGGGCCCTCTGGACAGAGAGTGTGGTTAGAAGTGACATCGTTTGAGGTGATGTGGTAGTATGTGGCCATGACTGCTTTATGCATGGCCTTGACATCACCTTTGTGCGATTTCAAGGCCCAGCCATAGTAGCTGCTGAGCTTGGTGATAAGCTCACCAGTCAGCTTTCCTTTCCCACCGAGACTCTCTGTACCAGAGGACTTCTGCTTGGAAACTAGATTTCGCAGTGCTGTGCCCATTCTCTTGTGAATGTGGTTAACACAATCTTCCTTGTCCACGGGTATGTATCCATAGACTTTCGCATCTTGAAGAGCAAGGTAAGCGCGGCTGTCACCATCCGACAACAAGGTCGTGTACCGCAGCTTATGCTTCTGCAGCGATCTTTGGAAGAGGATCAGTGCCGCTTCCACCTCCATCTCCCCAGCTTTTTTGTCCGTGTTTTTCTGGCATGCGTGTGCCTCCTTCCAAGCCTGGTAGGCAGGGTCAACTTCTTTTGGTGCCCGTGCGCACCCAGCACAGAAATTGCTGAGCACTACATAATCGAGCACAAATCCTGTGTAGAGCTCAATTACGGTGCCGACGCCGATATGAGACGAGTGGCCGCGCGTCATCCATGTGCCATCGAACGATATAGCGATGTTGTCCGGGCTGTTTATATTTAGGTCACGGTACAAATCGCGCACTAATTGTGCACATGTCCCCATCAACTTTTCTGCCCCATCGGTTGCCGCGGGGACGAGTTTCGTTTTCAAGTGTCCCTGCCATGTTTTATTGTGCATTCCTCTCTCCGAAATGTTCATCGCCGCAAAAATGTCGTTCATTGCGGTTTGCCCGTTTCCGGTGCTCTGCATTGCACGCTCCGCAAGGATGTTTATGACAAAAGGCCTGAGCTTTGCTTTGCCGCTCACGCGCGGCGAGCTCCATCCCTGCACATTATCGCCGCAGATCGCACATTCGGCAACAAACTTCACAGCAAGGCCAAAATCCCGCTCACCTTTTCGCACCGTGAGGTTACCACCACAAATTGTACACTTGCAACTGGTAGACGCCAGCAGCGCGTTCATCGAGTCGTAACTAGCGATGAAAAAACTTGTAGCGAGATCGTTGCTAGCTTGTGTGGCAGCGTCATCACGATCCAAAAAGTCAGATTTTCGGGCAGTAGCAGGAGTTGAAGCAAGTACATTAAGTTTTTCTTGAGCTTCACTCTCTATACGCCGCAAATCTTCTGGCTGCAACATTGCAGTGTCGTGCCGAAACGACGACGAAGACCCGCGGCGGTTGTCAAGAGCGCTTTGGGGGACTAGGCCTAACACGCCCGCATCGGCGCCGCTCGACTCGGGAAGCACGCCGTTCTCCGCATGGTCAGGAACTGGTGGTGGCACAGCAGCGCATTTCTGGAAGTTGTACGGAGTCTTCCTCTTCCTTTTTGTTCCGAATTTGTACTTCGTAGCGAACTTCGGCGACGGCGTCGACATCGTTGCTCACGTGCGAAAACCAGTTGACGCGTACGGTGTGCGCACAGTCGCCGCGGAGTGATGCAGACGATGCCTGTCAGGCCAATGGCGTGACCCGCTGCGGGTCACGTGCCGTAACTGGCCAATTACTGCGCGTGTTGGGACTTCTTTTTGAATCGGGATATCTTCACAGCCAACGCGCGCTCGGAGCCGAAAATGGCGCGAAAATCAAGACGAGAGGCTGCGCTTTCAAACGATATATGATTCGCGGCTGTCGGACAAATATGACGGCCGTCGCGTGTCACGGAAAAGGCGCTTTATTTACCAAATTCTTGGCTCATATTTAGCTGGCACTGGTGCTAAAATTGATATTACGGCTAAGATATCGTTTCAAACTGCATAAAACTTGGCGAAATGGTAGAATATTGGATGGAAATAGCAAAACTGCCATTTCCAAAAAATCAACTTTTTGACGATTTTTCGGCTTTTAAAACCCGTGTCCCCCCTTAATGCACGTGTCTATGGCGTTCGTTCTTGTATGCCTATCTCGATAATGAACCATTGCATGCGACAGCTTACGCACCTTACGAGCTTGAATTCGTAGCAAGGAATCACATGTATAAATAGCAAACACATGTTCATGGCATTTGTAAAGGTTGCACAATAAATAAATCTCAAATGCGGTGGCATTGTTATCGTTCTGATTCAATAATTTGCAGACAGCATCAATTGAACTGTTCTCACAATTTAGAGTGTGCCTTTCTGTTCGGTTCATGCGGCACAGAAGATGTCGCGATGTTTGTGCGTGTTCTCAGCAAGAAAGACGCATCAATAAAGCGCAAACAAAGCAATTTACATGATAGTTATTGTATAAAAGCTTAAACTGCCATCTTATCTTATAATCAAATCATGATTTTGGGACACTAAACCCCAGATATTATTACTCGCACTAACGTCATGCTACAAGACATCTTTCGTGCAGCACGAACCGAGCAGAAAGGCACACTTTACATTGCGAGAACAGTTCGATTCACACTGTCTGAAAATTGCTGAATCAGAACATGAACAATGCCAGTGCAATTCAGATTTATTGTGCAACATTTACAAATGCCTTGAACGTGCGTTTGCTCTGCTTTTTATACATGTGATACCTTTTGAGCAGCAGCAGCTGTGAATTCAAACACAAAAGGTGTGTAAGCTGTCACACGCAATAGTTCATTGTTGAGATAAGTAAAAAACAACGGGTGCACGCGATAGTGTATCCACGAACGAAACGTGGCGAAAACGGAATGCGAAGTGAGTGCATTTGACCCGCCGGTCAGGCAGACTGGAAAGAAAAATTTACTAGTGACCCCGAGGCGTGCTACATCTATCCTTAGCTGCAGCAAGCATATCATTTTCAACGCTTGGTGGTGCTGACCTCAGTCCAAGCAAGCCGAGGCCACGCGTCGGAGCGTTCAAGTTAAAGGTGTTGACGGCTGTACCTTGAAAGCTGGGTACCTTGGCAGACACCACTTAGTGTTCAGCCAATAGAAAGTGTTTTAAATGTATTAGGATTTGCATAGTAGCCATCAGTCAAGCTAAATGCAGGACAAAGCCAGTGTGTATCAGGTATTCACGTAGCTTGATTGATATCTGGGGTTTAACATCCCAAAACCACCATATGATTATGAGAAATGCCGCAGTGGAGGGCTCCGGAAATTTCGACCACCTGGGGTTCTTTAACGTGCACCCAAATCTGAGCACACGGGCATACAACATTTCCGCCTCCATCGAAAATGCAGCCGCCGCAGGGAAGCGTAAAGTAATAGTAATAATCACAAAGTAGTAGGAAATGAAGGTGGCAAAAATCCAAATGAACTGGTGCATGGTATTATTTATTATTTCTTAGGGCTGCATGAAATATCCTACAGAGCTAAAAACGTTTACTTTTTAGACGTCAGTGATAATACTAGTACAGCCGAGCCTGCTTATACAAACCTGAGTGGGACACAGCATCCGTTCTCTGTATCCCAAAGTTCGTAGTAAATGGAACATAGCTTTTAAAAAAAAGTTGCGAGTGAAAATACAAACTTGTTTTTGCCCCAAAAAGTACATGATGCACGTGTTTCGAAGAGCAGAAGCGATAAGGGCGGTCTCGAGTTCATTTAAAATGGCAGGGTGCTCGTTCGTTGAGGTTCGTGGCATAAGCTGCATGAAGCACTGGCTCCAAAGTTTCGTCGTTCTTGCAATCCGATTCCTCTAAATCGCTCTCGCCACGAACTTCATTCACAATGCCCCAATCCGTGCACAGCTCCGCAGTGTCGGCATCATCATCGGCTGTAATTAAACCATCGCAACAGATGTCCCACCGGCTCTCCCAGGTCGGACAAATCGCCACAGCAGTTCGGAAGCTTCAGGCTCCGCATCGGGCACGACGTCGACGAAGTTGGCCTCGCGAAAACAGTTTCGCACGCATGTAGTCGTCACCGCCGCCCACGAAATATTCACCATCTCCACATCTGAATACCGGGACGCCCGAAGCGGCAAGTTGGCTGCCAGGAGGTCAACAGCTATGAGCAAGCACTCTGCAACGAGGCACCCAGCGGCACCTCAGCTTGAGCGGATTACGCTCAAGTTAAGCGGTCATACTTTCTCGACGTTTTGTTGGCCGGCAGGAAAAAGCGTGCTAGCCCTCCCGTCGGCCATCACGACCACACACGCACACCAAGAGCGAGCAACACGCGCACACGTGACACTCATGCCAGAACGCGTGGAACAGCTCTGGGCCTGTTTCCAGTCAGAAAACGAAACAAATTATAATTCGAGCCAGCGTGGCGGGCGTCGCGGATTGGTGGAGACGGGCGAAGTGGTTGTGATCAAGAGAGAAGAGCAGATTTGTGAGAGAAGGGCGAGGAGTTGCAATAAAAAGAGGGGAGGATGTGATGGGAGGGCGACCTTGAAAACCAAAACACACGGGAAGGAAACAGGTTGGGTAGCATGCTTGAACGTATGGTGTACTAGAAGTATTGGGTAGTGGCTGAAGCGGCGGCCTAGGCGCGACGTGTCCTGCATAGAAGGTTGCCAGATGGCGGGCAAGCCCGTTTCCAGAGCAGCAGCTGGTCGCTCCCCTATTCCATGGCTTCACCTTTGCCACCTATGCGTTGGGAGTTTCCACTCCAGCATTTTTTTTTAAATCCTCGTTTACACACAAACGCATTGTATGAAGTGTAGTGCTTGTGACCAGAACTATCGTGCGAGCGGTGGAACGTAGAATGCATCTCTCCCACCTCTTGAAAGTTTACTGACCGGAGCGTTTGTCGTCGTTTTGGAGCAAGGTTGAGTCCGTCTCGGCAAGACGCGCTTATGAAAAACGCGAAATGTATGCAGTTCCTTGCAGCGTCTCAGTGAGCTACATCTGCGCGAGGCTGAGCGTAAGTGACGCTCAGCTGAAAGTGTCCAATAGGTCATTCCTCCTCCTCCAGGCTGGCCGCCATGAGCGAGTGCATCGTCGAAAGGTTTTAAAGTGTCATGTTCATTTTTTCTCGTGCGAAATATGTCACTTAAAAGACAGCAGGATTGGGCATGTTGGTACAACATGATTAAGAGTGTGCAGCAACTCAAAACGACAGGAGGAGACAGAAGAGAAGAATCAGAGTGCTGACGTGTCCTCTTTTCTGTCCGCTCCTGTCATTTGCGCTGCTACGCACTCTTAATAAAATATCTCAGCAAGGTGTTATGTAAGCGACCCTAAGATCTGTAACATGTGATGATAGTACATGGCGCTTACCTGCAGCAATATCTGATTGGAATGCATGCACTTCGTGCTGCTGCAGCAGAACGCATCGAAATTTCGCTTTGTGTTTATTAACTTCATTTAGCTGCACCAGTCAACAGGAAACATAGAAACTATTTTTCTGCTAAATGAATGCATGAAATAAACTTGCATATCAGAAGCACGAGCCTCCTGCAGACACTTTTATTTAGGTCACATTATCAATTGTAGGGGGAGGCATATTCACAAAACATACTGCAAATGAAGAGTTCCACGGAAGAGAGCACGCAATACCATTATACATAGTTATGTACAACGGCTCAACTTCGGGTATCTTGAGGTCTCCCGACTGTTACTCTTCGACCGGTTTAAAGACTTCACAAAAAATTCCAGCCAAGTGGTGACATAAAAAGTTCTAACCTTCACGGTCAACGACTCTGCATGGCTGGCACATTCAATCCGCTCTTGACGGTTTCTCTTAACAAGAGCAATGACATCCATCACACTCTCATGATGCAGCTCCTGTGTACTGAATATGACTGTGAATAGATTTTCTAACCTCTGAATAAATCTGAAAAGCCATCCAGTTGGGTACAGTAGGTCACCGTTGTCTCGCAGCAGGGTGTACTGAGCAGCAGCAAGACAATTAACAGCATCCTTCTTTGTGAGAAGCAATTTGTGGAATTCATCCCACTCCGATTTCAACAATACCTTCCTGGAAACGTAACCACAAATGTAAAAGATGAGCCGGTCATCACTTTTTGCTTGAACACATGAAGCATGATCTGGGACAGGGCCCTGCTTTTGAGTTCCTGCAGAGGGAATGTCATCGTCACTAAGAAGACTTTCGATGATGTCACTTTTTATAGGCTTTTGGTCTGCGAAACTCGCCCGTAGGTCCGCGAAACTCGCATGTAGAAAAACTTGGAAAGAGTGCCTGGGCGCGCAAAAGTCAAAGCATGGCCGCCTGGATCGGTTTGCGCAGCGGTGTTCGAAGAATCGGTGGCCATGGTGAAAAAATCGTTTTGTTGCCCCAATGAATTTCTGTGGCCTCACGAATTTCGATATTTTGCGATTCATTCCGCGCAATTTAACAACCATTTTCACGCTTCCACACGCGCGCGGAAGGCATGCTGAGCTGAGTGTGAAGTGAGCGAGAACAAGTCCTAAACACGAAACAAATCGCAAATATCAGAGTCGGTGGGGTAGCGTACACGCGTGCACTATACACAGACTATCGGATACAGTCGGTGGCCAACGATGTTGGCAAATGGTCTGGTCACTCCAGGCCGGCGACGCCAATGACAGTACCAGCGATCAAAAACAGGGTAGATGGCCAACCGGCCTTCGAAAGATAGGTGGCAGTGTGAAAACATGGGCCTCGTCTGGTGATGCGGGGTGCTCAGAGTAGCGGGGGGACAAAGGACGGAGTGGTGCATAACAAAAAGCAATCGGGGCTTGGAGGAAGAAAACTACATGGATTGGGGAGAGCGGCAACTAGAGGGTCACAGAGGCACAGTCGGCGTTTAACAATAAGAATGTATGGACACCTCGTCAATGCCTGACCGGTAGTCAAAATTGGTTTCCCGGGAAGTCGGCAGACCGCTGACCCCGTTCACTGTAACCGATCAGCGGCGCTCCAAGACGTTCGTTGTAAGTGCGATTTCGTGCTATTGAACCGATGTATATTTTCACGGTCATGCAGATATTGTTCGTTTTAAGCAAAAGTTCGTTTTAAGTGGGGTTGTTATATGTGGGCTCGACTGTACTTGCAATTATGTATAGATACGGGCATGAGTAATTGAGGAACAAAACGTTTAGTGTTCCGTGACTAGTGATGAAAGCCCCTTCTAAACCATGGTACACTTCTTCAGAGAGAACAGGTGTACTGCGGCCACGATGGCTTAAAGAAATTCTGAAATGGTCTTTGAAGTTTTGTCAGCGTTTAGGCTAGGGCAGCATAAAACCATTTGCACCACAAATTTAGAGACACACCGTATACCAAGCTTGCTACGCACAACTACATCATACCCTCTTTCTCACCCTGCCTTGCCTCAACTCATTAGACATGCTGGCATTGCTGGCAATCGCAGAGCTCTCATGAGTGCAGCCCCGCCGCGGTGGTCTAGAGGCTGCTGACCCGCATGTCGCGGGATCGAATCCCGGCTGCGGCGGCTGCACTTCCGATGGAGGGGGAAATGTTGTAGGCCCGTGTGCTCAGATTTGGGTGCACATTAAAGAACCCCAGGTGGTCGAAATTTCCAGAGCCCTCCACTACGGCGTCTCTCATAATCATATGGTGGTTTTGGCACGTTAAACCCCACATATCTATCAATCTCATGAGTGCACTCAACAATCTGCACTTCACCCAGTCATGACCTCTAAAACTGTGTGCTGACAGGTTGTGTGCAATCACCAATATCATAGCCAGTGTGCCAGCAGCCAGGCACTGTCTGGCAACAGAGACGAAGATCGCGAAGTGGTTGATATCTACTCCGACAGGTGCTGCTACTTTACCAGCTGATTTTACTTTCGCGTATTCCACACCCAATCAACAGTTGAAAATGCATTTGGCTGAGGCGCAGTATCTGTAATTAGCAGTTTTAAAGCATTGTAATAAATTACATCGTTTACACAGAGAGCTTAAGGGGGCAGACTGGTCTTTGGAACCAAAAAGTGACAAAAAATCATTTTTGAAAATTCACATATTTGGTTTCTGCAAGTATTTTTCTATGTCTCTGTAAATTTTCACACATCAGGAAGTGGTAATTGTAATGTCATTCTAACTGTCCAGATTCTTGGTGCTGTTAACATGCAGAACCTGCAAAAAAATGGGGGACAGACTTAGAGGCTTCTTTATAATTTGCCGGCACCTGTGTTAGAAGCTCTGCTACGAATTTATGTGCACCATGATTGTTGATTTTTGAAGAAGCTGTGTGTTTTCAGTTTTTTTTCCATTTTTCTCAAAAATGTAAATTTACGACTGTTCAATTTTGAGGCCTCAATATCTCAGTAGCTAGAGCAGGTACAACAATAATTCCTTTTGCAATGGAAACCTGTATGTGTGTAGAATGGAAGTATGAGAGCAGAATTTCGAGCGCAGAATTTCGAGCAGAAGCCTTTTCAATTAAATACACATCAAACTTATAACACAATTACAACTACTTTTGAAAATGGATAGCTCATCTTGCTGTAAAGTAACTAAGAAAGGCCTAAAAACAAAAAACTGTTGAATACTTTCAATTTATAGTCATTAGTCTATGTTGGCATATATTAAATATCACTTTTAATTAAGCACTTTTTTTATGGCAGCCTTAAACAATAGGAGGTGAACTTAAGCCATTTCAGGAACAAGAGGAGTTACAGGAAAAATATTTAAATATTTGCAATCAGCAGAAAAAACTGCATAACCCTGTGCAGTTTGATCAAGATCACTGAAGAAATAAACAAAAAACATTTAAGACCGGTCTGCTCCCTTAAATAAGTCTGTAACGACTCTAAAGATGTCTACCAGCCCAATGTGTTTGGCAGCGTTCTGCACGGGATATAAATGGCCAAGAAATGTTAGAACTGCCTCCACCACCCCTTTTTTTTCCTCGCTTGCAAGGAAAGAAAGCAGCGTTCAAGCAGATAAAGTAACAAAGGTGCATGTCTGTTGGTCTAGTGACCGCACTGGGCATCTATCAGTGGGACGACTAAACTTCAAGACAGAAAGACGTCTTATGTGCCGTTTTATGTGGTTGGCGGCAACCCCACTGTTACCAGCACATGGAGCGTCCGCCCACATAAAATGCGGCATACATTCTTAGTTTTAGTTCCAAACATGCCATAGCCGCGTTTACTGAATAGCAAGACTTTTATTTCCAGCGTAGCATTGGTGGGTATGGCAACGCATTTTTGTGTTGAAATCGCATCGTCCTGCCACTAGTTATCAGCTGCAGTCAGCAGACCGAGCGGCACGTGGCATAGTTACTTAATCTGGTATATCGCATCTCACACTGTGACAAGGTGGCTACAATCTAACTGTGGTTTAGGGTTAGGGTCTGAGTGCATACACTGGATTGGTTGATGTTGCCTTAACTGCAAGAAGACGTGGCCTCCAGTTCTTCCTTAAATTAGCACACCTAAAAGAATCTTTCAGTCTGGCCGAGTGTTTTGGTGCAGTGAGGCACCTATTCAACAACTTTCATGGTTTTGGATCAGCTCGGTGAAAAAATGGGGAATCTTATCTAATTGCTGCAATTGGCGCAGCTAATGCACATCTGTAAGTAGCAGCCAATTCATTCGAAGAAAAAAAAGAAGAGAATGTGCTAAAGGCCATGTCGTGCACTGACATAGCTTTTTTGCTTCTTTGTCATTCCACCCTTTACAGCTTCCAGCATGCATGCCTGGATGAAATAAAAAAAAAAAACACTGGAGACCTTCATCAACTACTTCTAACTCTGCTTATTCTTGACCAATTTGAAAAACTTTTGCCATAGGAGATTGATAAGCCATTCTAGAATCACATGGATGTGCACTGCAGGGACAACATAAGAAACTCATCTGTCACGACAGCACTCCCTTGAGCTGCTGTTTCAGAATGTCTACAGCTTGGTCAGATGTCACTTATGCATATAGTACATGTGAAATACAAGTGCATGCGCTACAAATTTCAAGAGTCAACCCTATCACTAGTACTCGTTCTGCCAAATTATTCTTACCTTTGACCAAACAGAGACGGTGTTTGTCCAGAACCTGAGACGAACGAAGACTTCTGTCCAAACAAAGAGGAGCTCGTGCCTCCCGTAGCGGTTGTTGGGACCATCTGGCCAAATGGAGAAGTGCTTGCAGCAGTTGACGCTGCTCCTGTCAGGCCAAAGCCAAATCCCCCTGTATGGCCAAAACTTGGTGTTGTCCCCACTTGCTGACCAAAAGGAGAGGCTGCTGTTGTTGCCGCCTGTCCAAAGACTGATTGTCCCGTCGAAGCCTGTGCAAACATGGGGGCAGCAGATGCCACTGGCTTCCAGAATGATGATGTGGTAGCTGGTGTTGTAGACGAAGTGAACGTTGTACCCCCAAAAATGGAAGGTGTGCTAGTTGCAGATGCAGCTGATGTTGTCGTGGCTCCAAAAATTGTTGACGCATTTGCACCAGCACCAGCAGTCGACTGTCCAAACAAAGATGATGCCGACACTGGTGCTGTTGTTGTGGTTGCAGCTGCCTTGCCAAATGTTAATGGCACTGATGCGGTAGTGGTAGTGGCAACTGTTTGCTGCGCTCCAAAAGACAGTGGAGCAGCTGATGATGTCACTGTTCCCAGTGGCATCTTGAAGGCCTGTGGAGCAAGGGCAGGTGAAGCTGCAGTGGTCGTTGTGGGAGCCTGACTGAATGCAGGAGTGGTAACTGCAGTTGTTCCCGTCTGTGGTGCAGGCGATTCGCTTGAAGTTGTAGCAAGCTGGCTGCCAAAAACTGGGCTTGCAAATGGTGCGGTAGCAGAACTTAGTGCAAAAGAAGTTGCAGCCGATGTCGATGCAGGTGTAGATGTAGCTGGCTGGCCAAAAAATGTAGTACCAGTTGTTTTTGCCACAGGTACCACTATAACTATTGGCGAAGACCCTTGCCCAAACACAGCTTCAGTGCGAGCAACAGATGCTGCTGCTCCTGGTTCATTTGGTACAGATGGGGATTGAAGTGGGCCTGGCATAGTAGAAACAACTTGAGCTGCAACATTAGCTTGCATACTTGGCCCAGTTGCTGTTGGTGATGAAGCCTGACTGGATGTAGATACAGGTGGAGCAGAAGATGCAATACTGGGCGTTCCTGACACAGATGTTACAGCCATAGAAGAAACAGCCTCTGTCTGGCTTGATCCACAAGACGCCGCCTTTGGAAGCGCTTGGGCCTGCATAGTGAGAGATCAACAACCACTGACAATATTGCAATTATGCTGAAAATGTTAAAGAGGGAGAGCACCACCACCACCACAACAAGAAAAAAAGTTTAAAAAATTTCCATGCTTGCACAGAACACACAGCACAGTCACAGAGAAAGTTGGAATAGCGCCCTTTCCAGAGCCTATTGTAAATTCTTGCTTGCTTGATCCTTGTGACATGGCTCTTACTCACTTCCGGGGATTGGCCATGAAACCAGAGGTTAATATATAGATAAAGATTAGACTTGAGATGAAAAAAAAAATAATCGGTTGACTTTTCAGATAAAATATAGATAAAATAATTATAGAACAATACAGTGGTATGCAATCAGTTAATCAGAGAGACGCTGAAGTGAAAATTTTGAATAAAAATGAATTAGCCCGGAATTCTTTTCAGGTCACCAAAAAATTCACATACGGCTAAGCAGATGTTTATGTTGCTGTGGCCGAGATAAGTCCCAAACGAAAGAATATTTTCCAAATTGAGAGTAATTTTTATGTTTCTGAATAAAATTTTACAATATTTTTTTCTTATAGCCAATGAAACGAAGGCAAGTTGCTAAAATGTGATCAATGTTTTCTGGCTCTTGAAAGTAAAAACACGGTGGAGATGGTATAAAACTAAGCCTGTATATTACTAGAACTTGTTGTTGGGCTAGTTAGTTCAATGGTCATGTCCTAAACATTTTTTCAGACCTGTATCAATAGAAATTTAGAGACTCTCTCGGCACAACTAATACAAGTACACGTGCAAGGTGCCCACTACGCTGCAAGCAACTGTAACTTCAAGTAAGTAGGGAAGCACGCAATATGTCACTACAGTAGTGATAATTCAAACTATGATTATTCATACTTTCGGTTAATTTAAACAAAATTAAATTTCTTGGTCCGTAATCTATTTTTCCAATGTATTTAAAAGCCTTTTAATTCAAACACCATCATTCGGTTAATTCATAGTTTTTGCAGCTCCGTACCAGATGTCTGCTGCTTTCCCACTGTTAATTAAAAATTTATACGTTTATATAATCCTAACAGTCTAAAAATAAAAAGTAAGCAGCTGAGGCCTTCCAGAAAAAAGGCTTTGCAAGTAAACAAATGTTTGAAACGAAGAACGCCCATGGTAAACTGTGATACTCCTCAACTGGTATAGAGAGCTTTGAGCTAAAGGCACATACCTATAGCAATAAAAAAGTTGGCAGTTGACGATTTCTTTAAAAGGTCTGATCAGCAGTAAAAGGCCAATAAACTAGTGGACTTTTCACCTCTATTTTCTGTTCACTGCGTGCAGTTAGAGTTTAAAAACACTTAAAAAAATTTTTAATGTGATGAAATCAATGCCTAATCATAATGTGTGGTGTCACCTCACCCAGAGTCATCTATCTGAGAACTTCTGATAATTCACTGAGAACTTCTGATAATTCAAACAAAATTCAGAGGTCTCTTCGAGTTTGAATCAACGAAAGTCATCTTTATTCATTATTCTGCAGATGAGTCAGGAACCAACTGCACACTTGTAAGGCATTATGCCCACTTTAAGCTGTCAATGATGACGATGAATCATGGCCGAGTCTTTCAGTTGAAAGCATTCAATAAACCACTCATTGCGTGATTCTCATTGTGTGGCGCCTGGTTGTTAGGTGACTCTTATGCAACGCTATAGGCCCCAAGGGCAACCACTAAAGAAGCCAGCACTGCTGTTCTTGTGACGTCAACAACATCATGTGATTCGTCTATGCCGTTGTCAGAGCAGTGTGATTGTTTTCAACCCCTAGATATTTCATTTTTTAGCCTACAGGTTTGTTGATTGCTCGATACCGCAATGCAAGGCACATTTGAGCGAGCTTTCATGTGATTGAGCCTTTCCAAAATGTCGTGGCAGCGACATAATTCACGAATAAAACTAAAATTGGTGAAACAACTCCTTATTTATTCCCGAGCATGCAGCCCACTCAGCAGCCTTTTTCTTTTTTTGAGCATCTGTGCATCTTTAGATTTCGCATCTGGGATTGAAGTTAAGATGCTCGGTAAGTACCGCATTGTACATGGTGGATATGAACACACAGCACTTTATTAGGTTTATTTGGACCATGCACATGTATTGTATTGGTTTTTTTGCATTTTGTAATTTAAAGTTTTAACATAATGAGAAGCACAAGCTAACAGGCCGCTGTTCTTGCCGCCAATCTAAAATGCACATGTGAAAGTCTGCGAGGGCAGCCCAAGCTCAGCTCCAACATGTAGGCTCCCATGTCTTCCAGACGTAAGAGGCACTAAGTCCAGCCAATGCAGGCAAGAAACAGTTACCATTAGCAATGTCGAATGAAAGATATAAGGAGACGCAGAAATCGAATACAGTGATCATGCAAGCAGACCAAGACAGAAAGTTGCAAGGAGACAATTATTGCAATGAAATCTCGAAACCAACAACCACTGCATGTAGCACCATCTAGTACACAATAGCACCACTGACTGCTCAGTCCATTACTCCATGAATGAGCGTGGTGTGTGAACCCTTGTCATACTAAAGCTAGGCTCTAGATGTTTTAATTCAATCGCGTTAGAGAGCATGCTCAAAGAAAAACCTGTACAGTAGACTCTCAGTGAACGGAAATCTGATAAACGTAACTACTGCTTAAACGGAACTATTGCCTCTACAATGCTGGGTTTCGGGCTTGTATTCAGCACCCAAGTCCACCTCCTAGTAAACGGAACTCCTGTTAAATGAAACATATTTCCCCGGTCCCTTCAAGTTTCGTTTACTGAGAGTCTACTGTATTTGTGAAATTGAAAGGAAATCATCGCATTTTTAGTCAGGCAATATTGGAAAAAAACTTTGTTCAATCGGGTTTAGAGGCCAAGCTAGTTCGTTAACTCAGGTTGATGATAACATTTAACTCTATCAGTTTTTGCCAGGGAATCAACATTGCTTCCTTTGATTAGAGAGAGAGAGAGTGTGTGTGCATGTGTGTGTGTGTGTGTGTGTGTATATATATATATATATATATATATATATATATATATATATATATATATATATATATATATATATATATATATATATATATATATACAGTCGACTCCCGGTAATTCGAAGTCACTTAATTGGAAGTTTCGGTTAATTAGAAATAAGCAAGTGGTCCCATCAGTTTTGCATGCAATCGTATAGAAAAAAATGCTCGATAATTCGAAGTTAAAAACCCATAATACTGGTTAATTAGAAGTTTTTTCAATAGACAGTCTCGTTGCGACCGTAATTTTACAGTAAAATGGGGAACTTTTCATATGCCAAAACATCTGCCGGACCGCGCTGGTGTCTTCGCCATCACTACTGTCGTCACAGATCTTGAAGCGGCAATCTTTTTTAACGCTGGCGAATCGCCTCGGCGACATCGACTGACTCTTTAGTTGACTTTTGTCGAGACTCGAGTGTGTCACCGTGTCACCCGCGCGCTGGGTTGATTCCACACGTGTTTCCGCGCTTCTGATTTTGAGTGTTGTGGTGGTGACGTACGTTTGATAATGGCAACTCGTGGCCCTTACCGAACGCTAGACCTAGCGACGAAAGTCGAAGTCTTGAAGGAAGTTGACCAGGGAGGCACCGCCAAACAAGACATTGCAAGAAAGTATGGCATTAAGCCTAACACGCTGTCGACATTCATAAAGAATAAGCGCTCAATATTGGATGCGTTTGAAAGTGAAAAATTCAAGACATCGTGGAAGCGGATGCACACCGGCACCTACCCCGAGTTGGAGGAAGCACTGCTGATTTGGATCAGAGAGGCACGAAACAACAAACTTCCTCTCAGTGGTGAAGTCGTCACGGCAAAAGCGTCATCGCTTGCTGAAATGTTGGGCATCAACGACTTCGCTGCTTCGGATGGGTGGCTTACGCGTTTCAAACATCACCACGACTTGATTTTTAAAAGCGTGTGTGGGGAGAAGGCGTCAGTCGATGAGGAAACGTGCCTGACATGGAAAGCGGGCGAGTACCTCGAAGAATACCAGCCGGCAGACATTTTTAATGCAGACGAGACTGCGCTTTTTTATCCGCTGCTACCGGACAAGACCCTGACATTTAAAGACGACGACTGTTCTGGAGGCAAAAGAAGCAAAGAGAGAGTGTCAGTGCTAGTCGCAGCGAACATGACTGGCACAGAACGGTGTCGCCTGCTTGTGATCGGGAAGGCTGCCAAGCCTAGGTGCTTTAAAGGCGTGAAGACACTTCCTGTGGATTATGCCTCGAACAGAAAGGCGTGGATGACATCCGATATATTTAAGGACTGGATCACCAAACTCGACTGCAAGTTCGCGCAATCAAGCCGTAAGGTGTTGTTCCTTGTGGACCAATGTAGTGCCCACATGAACGTACCTGCCTTGAGTGCCATCCGTCTTGTGTACCTGCCTGCAAACACGACGTCTGTGTTACAGCCCATGGACCAGGGCATAATAAAAAATGTGAAGGTATTGTATAGACAGCATCTCGTCGAGCGCATGCTTTTGTGCACGGACAACTCGTCGCAATACGAGGTGAGTTTGCTTAGTGCCATCAACATGCTAGCGCGAGCTTGGACCCGCGTGAAAGAAGAAACCATCGCCAATTGTTTCCGGGTCTGTGGTTTCATGGAAAACTCGGGGAATGCTTCTCCTTGTGCGCCAGTGGAAGTGCAAACAAATGAGCTCGACGACGGTAGCTTTCGCGCCGCTCTCGGTGACGTCCGTTTTGACGAGTATGTCGCTGTGGACAGCAACGTCGAAACACGCGGTCCACTAACGGACAGCGAAATCGTGCAGATGGTTCGGCCCCATGACTGCATTCCTGAAAATGACGATGATGACGACGACATCGGAAATGAGCCACCACAGAGGGCTGCCGATGTAGCTGCAAGTCTTGCTCTTGCGCAGCGGTTTTTTGTTGGAGAACACAACGCCGAAGAAGCACTTCGACACGTGTATTCCTTACAAAACTTGCTAGCCGCAGCCAGATTCGGCAAGCAGAAGAAGATGACAGACTATTTTTCCTCAAAACTGTCGCGCTTTTAAACTAATAAAAGTGCCGTTTTTAGTGCTTTTTGCTTAATTCGAAGTTCGTTTAATTCGAAGTTTTTTGCGGTTCCCGTGAACTTCGTATTAACGGGAGTCGACTGTATATATATATATATATATACAGTCAATCCCGGATATATCCAACTCGAAGGGGATTGCAACGAAAGAGTTCGGTATATCAATATTTCGAAATATGAAATATGCATATTTAAGGCCTAATTAAGGCATTTCAAGCCTCAAAAATCGTTACAAGTACTAGCATAACGATTCACCCACAGTACTATTATGAAGAACAAGGCGTGAACTGCAAGTTACCAGATTTTACGTCGCATGAAAATAGTCCGTGAAACTTCTCTTGCTTTTTGCGCAGGTTTCAGTCATTCTCAATATCATTGAAGCTTTTTAAATAAGTGAATTCAGCTGATTCAGCCTCAACAGCGTTGGTTGACACAGATCACCGGTGGAAGCTTTGTAGGGTTGGAAAGGGTTGGTTAGGAACGGCAGCGATGACATATTCATAACCGCACAGGTACACTTTGGCGGCACCGAACATGACAGCCATGATCTCACCATTGATGCAGTCAGAAACAGCTACGTCGTCATGTTCACCGATTGAGATGGTACCCAGCAATTGCTGATAGGTCACAGAAGTCGTTTCTTCATTCTCTCTCGCTTCCTTTACAATGACACAGTCGTCGAAAAGACAGATGGACAGGTAGACGGATGCGTAAAGCGGCTATGTGCCACAGGGTATTTGAGATGGCGGTATTTTGAGTGTTCTCTAGATTGACGCACGAACGGATGCATGGACGGACAGACAGACAGACTGGCAGACAGATGGACAGGTGGACGTGTAAAGCGGCTATGAGCCACAGGGTATTCGAGATGGCGGTACTTTGAGTGTTCTCTAGATGGACGCACGGACGGACGCACGGACGGAGAGACAGACAGACTAGCAGACAGACGGACAGGTAGACGGACTTGTAAAGCGGCTATGTGCCACACGGTATTCGAGATGGCGGTACTTTGAGTGTTCTCTAGACGAACGCACGGACGGACGCACGAACGGACAGACAGACAGACTGGCAGACAGACGGACAGGTAGACGGACGTGTGAAGTGGCTATGTGCCACAGGGTATGCGAGATGGCGATACTTTGAGTGTTCTCTAGATGGACGCACGGACGGACGCACGGACGGACAGACAGGCAGACTGGCAGACAGACGGACAGGTAGGTGGACGTGTAAAGCGGACATGTGTCACAGGGTATGCGAGATGGCATACTTTGAGTGTTCTCTGGTTAGACGCACGGATGGACGCACGAACGGACAGACTGGCAGATGGACGGACAGGTAGACGGACGTGTAAAGCGGCTATGTGCCACAGGGTATTCGAGATGGCGATATTTGAGTGTTCTCTAGATGGACGCACGGACGGACAGACAGGCAGAAACCCTAGCTGCTAGCTTGAGGCAATGCTCTTTCCAAAGGAACACTGCCAAGTTTCCTCGTTGATAAAACCTGCAAGCCGGCCACTGCCCCAAGAATCTATACCACACCCAGCAGACGCCGTCCAGGCCTTCACGATGGTTCTGAGAAATTACTTGACCGGCGGCGTGCTACTTCGCACCTACAATGCGCACGGGCTCCTTTCTGAGAACGCGGTTTACGCTTCCCAAGGTGTGGATTGTGCAACAATCACTCTACCATTATCTGAGTTGCCCAGGAATGCCGTTTGCGCTCCCTTGGCTATGTGTCTCCCCTCTGTGAATGCTAAACTCACTGCATATTGCACAAACGTCATTTCTTGCTCATCAGGCCCTAACCCAAGAGCGCCGAGCTCTTATGTGCTCTCTCACAACTGTCCTAACAGCTGGATTGCTTGGCGTCGTTAAGCTCTGGGGTTCAGCCGGTGGCCTCACCATATACTGCTCTTTCAGAAGTACTGGAGTTCTGAAGCTTTCAGGATGACGCTGATATATTGGTGGCAACTGCCAATGGACTCAGATCTCGGCATGCCTGGCCTGACAATTATAATTGGCAGATAGCCATCGACCACCTTCGTGGAAGTGCCGAGACATGGCATAAATACGAAGGCATGAAGCAACGGACTTGGCTGAAATGAAGTGCAAGGCTCATTGCTGCTTTCGGCCAGATCTACCATGACACATGTGCACCCAACCAGACAATGTGCACCCAACCAGACAACTATTGATGATGAATCTAAGAAAAGGATTATCCTCGAGGATGCAGCTTAACAGTGCAGCTCCCCTACGAAATGTTCAGAATCCATCCCTCACACGAACACTGGATTCAGCTTGTTTTCACAGCCAGTCCAGAAAAAGGATGTCCTGCCAAGTTTCGATGACCAAATTGACTTGACACTACCCCATGCCCAACATCAAGGCACCCCATACCCACTGCAACCGCTTCCTACAGTACAAGTCCGCGTCGACAAAATCATTGATATGTGGGGTTTAACGTCCCAAAACCAACATATGATTATGAGAGACGCCGTAGTGGAAGGCTCCAGAAATTTCGACCACCTGGGGTTCCTTAACGTGCACCCAAATCTGAGCACACGGCCTACAACATTTTCGCCTCCATAGGAAATGCAGCCGCCGCAGCCGGGATTTGAACCCGCGAGCTGCGGATTAGCAGCCGAGTACCTTAGCCACTAGACCACCGCGGCGGGGCCGCGTCGACAAAATCGGTGAGCTTACAGCTGTTGTACAAACAGGAGCTGCCCGTACTGTGCTACCTTGACACCATGTCCCAGTCACCTTCCTGCCTTGGTCCGAGGCACACTTGAGTGGCCTCGGCTGGAGCCCGTTGCCTGTTGGCGCGTCAGATTGGCAGGTGTGAACCGAAGCCGAGAGCAAGTTCCTAGCCACCATTCCAGCCGTCGAGGAATTGGACGCGGACATGGTTTTGGGTGCGGACTACCTCTTCTCTGGTGAGGTTCAGCCCATCATAGATGGTGGTGCAGTAAATGTCCGTTCTCTGACTCCCGAGCATTATTTACTCATTTCCGAATTCCAAAATTAAAAAAAAAACACCGCAACCACAAGTGTCGAGGAACAACGGCATTTAATTGACCAGCAGGAGGCACATATGCAGACTGTACAGCAGCCGTTGGTTGAGTGTGCTGGTACTGTGCCCAAGATATCCATGGCTGTCATGAACACATTTATCCAAGATCTGCCTGTTGTGCTGAGAGCTGCCAGCCCGGTGTGTGTTCTGCTGACGATGACGTGCAGTGCACTAGAGCACCACCACAGTAGCGTGCGACACTCCCGTGGAACACATGCGCATTGCCCATGCACGTGGCGAGCGACATCGTCGCAAAAGTCACAGGAGGGCGGAAAAAGGCTAGTTGATAAGAAGAGAGGAGAGACGGGCCCAGGGACATTTTGGGGCGACATTGCGATGGGATACGGTGACCGTCACGCTAGGCGCGAGGGTTGTCCTTCATGAGTGCTGCACAGCAGAGGCCACGCTGGTTTGTGGCCTCTATTAAGGCGAGTCGTTTGCTCATCTTATACTGCGAGTTGCGCGTGAGTTCATTTGATTCCCTGCTACTATGTTTCGCACCTGCTTTCCTGCTCTTATGTTTTACATCGTATGTTCTGTTCACCACCAGTCTGGAGGATTCTCAGGGCTCTTGGCCCACTAGTATGCACTCGTGCATGTTGTGCCGGTCTATAAGATCTGTTGAGATTCTTTTGAGTCATGAATTGAAAGTGATTCTTGTTCCAAGCGTTGCGAGCTCGAGTCATGCAAGTCGAATCCCCTTGAGCGAAGGCAGTACCTTCAGCTTTCAAATATACATTATATATATATATATATATATATATATATAAAACACCGTATTCACTCATGTAATGAACGCACTTTTTCTTGAAAAATCGGAACAAAGTTGGGGGGTGCGTTTATTATGCGGGGAAAATTTTAAGAAAACTTTTTCAGTAGGAGCAAAAAAAAATGAAGTAATGTAAAAAAAGTTAGGTCACTCAGCTTATTTGTTGCACTTCACTTATTTTTGGTGGTTGACGGCGCGCAATCTTTTGTAAGCCGTTTCAACACCGCTCATGCACGCCATAAAAACGTTTCACGGCTATTTTTTCTCGCAATCAATCGACCGCAACAGTAGTACCTGCTGTGATCTCAAGGGGTGCCCAGAAGCGTGCACTACGATGCCACGACGCACTTACCAAACTTCGTGGCAACCTCGCACAACAACAACGCCGCCGCCGTTGACATTGTAGCAAGCAACTGATATCGCAGCAAGCTACCACCGAAGGATCAAAACAAACTGTCAATAACAACATTAATGACAAAATAAGGCAGCCGCCTCGCTTGCAACCGAAGCGAGAATTGGGGACCATGTTGTGGAAATAGTCACTATCTTTTTTGGGCAACAAGCAATTTCTTTCTGGTTTTCCAGAAACCTGCGATGCTATGGCGACGTATGGCCCTTCGCGACAGCCATAGAAACAGCAAATCCTGTCGCCATCACTTGAAATGGTGTGCATGTGGTTGGGCCTTAAAGGTCCGCATTTGCAGGAAAGGACAGTCGGTTTGAGCGGGAAGTTTCAAGACTTTCACTCTGAGTGTTTGACAGCTGCGATGTCTCTACACTCGCACCGTTCGTGAACCCCACTGTGGCGCATAAAATATTTGAAAAATACTGGCTAAGTGCCACCCACAGATAGAAAGAAAAACTATACGGCACGCGGCAGCAGGCAAAAGGGGGGAGGAAACGAGCTGCAGTGGCCGGGGGAGAGGGGGTAGCACAATAATGAAATACAGAAGAGATCCAATGGGCAAGGAGGTGGCAGCTGTAGGTTAGTGGGAATGTAGGGAGTGCATTTATTATGCAAGAAAAAAAATCCAAATTGTGACGACTGAAATTGGGGGTGCGTTTATTACGGGTATGGGTTCATTAAGCGAGCAAATACGGTATACATGTGTTTGTGTGTATGTATGTGTGTATTAAAAAGTTCAGTCTTAAAGAAAAATTTTAATGTTCCTTTTGAAATGCAATAACTTCCATCAAATTGGCTTTGTGATTGCTAAACAAAATTGTTTCCTAGTTTTCATGCAGTTAACAGGAAGCTCCCAAGATAAAGCTTCATATTAAGTTGAGCAAGTAGGCTCATCAACAGGTTTCTCAGTCTATTGAAATTTCACTCACCTCTGATGCAACAGCAGAAGTAGCAGCGGCTGTCAGGTTGAGACTTTCCGGCTGACTTGCTACGGATGAAATGGGCTGAAATGGTGACGTGGAAGCAGTCACCTGGGTCCCAGAGATGCCAGCACTGCCAGCCGCAGACTGTGTGAAGGCAGATGACCCAAATGGAAGGCACGACAGCTGAGGCATTGCAGCATCTTTTACGGAATCGTCTTTAGAAGGCAGTGCTGCACCAGATTGAGGGTGCACTATCTGAAAGCCACCAAACTTGGCTTGAAGTGGTGCAGGGACACTACCAGTTGTCGATGTACCAGTTGTGGGCTTGTCGTTGGCAGATGACAGGGTAAAGTTGAAAGCTGCTGCAGTAGACACTGACGTCGAACCCGTATTGCCGAAGAGTGACTTCTCAGGTGTTGCCTCTTGCTGGTCCTAAACAAAAATGAAAGCACAAATGTAAGCAAGCGGTCTCGCTACATTCGACCACGGTGAGAAGGTTTGAGGAAGCATTAAACCAAAGGAGACAAGCACTAAAGAGGCAGTCCAGGTCAGCAGGAATGAAGAGCAGCAATAACTTCAGTCCCGGAAAATTAAAATTATGGAGCAACATGTATTAGAGATTAATATCCCTTAAAACAAGAGGAAACAATTGAATGAAAATTTAACAGAATAAAGCACTTACTCCTTTTGTCAAATATGATTTCAGTTTTTCAAGATTTCTAACTAGTTACTAACTGCTTATACAAGGTTTGAGCTCGACACATACAAGGTTTGAGCTCGACACCCCAGACCTAGAAGCAGAGAAGTAGCTTTCTTTCCTCTTTTGGCTCATTGAGAAGCGGGCGTTGTCATTTTCCCATTTGTACCTGAGATCTACAGAGAAACCCCATACGAATTTTGCAAAGAGAAAGCATCCTAGTTGTCACTCATACCTCTGTAGCTTCATGCTGCAGACAAGCAATGATGATTCCTCTCTTTCATAAACCTTCCTTTACGTTGAAGGCTGCACAGGGTGCATCCTCGAAACCAATGCAAGGTTCCTCCTCCTCCTATGCTTTCTCGCCTAGAACGCAATGATTTAGCCTTTGCTGTATATGTTAGAGATTCTTTTGATCCTCGAAATTTCTCCTTGTTTGCTCAGAGTCATCTACTCTTTTGAGTTTGTAAGCAAAGCAACGTAACCTTGCTCCAGACACTCAGATACACCCAGGCATATGTCTAGAGTACCGCAAAAGTGGCTTCTTCCTTCGTCAACCTCTCACACGCAGGAGCTACAGCCTTTGCCTTAGCACTGGTGACAAGCGGATAACAAGTTGGTGCCAAGTGCCAATTCAATCTGTGTGCACCGGTCACATGCTATTTGTATGCACCATATTCCAATAGATGATGCTCTTTCAATCAATCATAGGTTTGTTGGCGATGAGCCATTCCTGATACGGAAATTTGATCTTTTATCGGGGTCACTAGTAACTTCACTTTGTCACATTTCACTGTTGAATTTCAGCGCATGCTGTAGAACTGTCATAGTTGCCTGTATCAGCAGAAGGGCTTCATAAGCCCACTTGCTTGCGGTTACACTCTAAAAGTATGCAATCTTGGCAAATATTACAGTCGCGAGCGCCACGGGTCGAGCCCGAATGAAAAAACACAACCCCTACAGTTACCATGCTTCAGTTAGAAATTCTTTCAGTAGTTATCTGGTTGGAGGAATGCCTTATTTTTTTACCCATAAAAATAGAATCTTGTCTTAATGCATAATTTTGTAATCGAGATATAAGTAAGCTCTTCAAGCTCCAGCAACCTTCGAATTCGAAGAGATCATGTTCGAAAGCCAACGATATAATCATGGCACTTGCCAAAGTGTAGGACTCCAGATTCATTTCTCCCACCTTGAGTAATTTGCACCTAAAGCTCAGTGACGCACAAACTTAAAAGTGCAGAGCTGTTTATCAAATCGTTCCTAATGAACCAAGAAAACCATCATCATAAACAGTTATGCATCACAGAAATCAGGTATATTCCACTGCTCAGTACTGGTACAGTAAAAATAAAAAAGGCAACAGTTAGCTCCACAACTGGCACTGATTGATTGATTGATTTGTGGGGTTTAACGTCTCAAAACCACCATATGATTATGAGAGACGCCGTAGTGGAGGGCTCCGAAAATTTCGACCACCTGGGGTTCTTTAACGTGCACCCAAATCTGAGCACACGGGCCTACGACATTTCCGCCTCCATCGGAAATGCAGCCGGGATTCGATCCCGCGACCTGCGGGTCAGCAGCCGAGTACCTTAGCCACTAGACCACCACGGCGGGGCAACTGGCACTGAAGTGATGGCGGAAAGCGGAAGACCTTACTACGGAATGAGAAAGGCAGCAGCGGCTGCGAAAAAGCCCCAAAGCAATAGCAATTTCGCCAAAGCAATTTTCGCCCTTGGACAACCGTGTCGTGTCTGTGACTGTCTATGGCTCAAATTCAACCATTCTACACCGAGAATGAACATAGAAACCACTTAGCTAAAGCTTAGCAACAACCTAGAACCTGCATCAGTTAGCTAAGGTCTACAAACAACCTAGAAGAAACCAGATTAGTCTTTACAATCCAGTTTTGCTGTTAGTTACAAGCTCGTGGCTTAGTGAAAACTTTGTCAATTTTACAAATTTTCATTCTAGCCAAAATGTGACTGAGACGAACATTTCTGTTTTTCATCTTCATTGCAGCCGGGACCGAACTCACAAACCAGAGCTTGGGACTGAGACGTGGTTACGTTCCCAAATGAAACCATACTTAACTACATGCAGACAGCACATGTTATACATATAGAATGAGAGAATGAATATAGGGGGCAAACCCTTATTACAGTATGCTAGAGCTTAACTGATTCAGACACATTGGCCAAAAGACAGATTCTATACACACTTAAAATGCTTCATAAACGAATGAAAACTAATTGCACTATTAGTGATGCGATCACAAGACAGTGTGGGTTTCTTCTCCCCTCATTTACTACGGCTTGCATTCTTGGCCACTGTTTATTATTAATAACCAACACAACCTTCAAAAATAACTAAATATTTAGACCAAGTGCAATGCCAAAAAAAAAAAAATGCCACAAGTGACTCAATCCGTTGTTGTACACATTTTGAAAACTGAACAGCCATTTTCAGAATTACATTATGAAGTGGTTTTCACACCTGAATACTTTTAGCAATTTTGTTATAACACTATATATTAAGGAGTATTTTTTATTAATGACACAAAGTTTCCGGAACCATTTTAAGCCTTTTTTATATATAGATGCACAGGCATCTAAAAAGTGCGATTCAACACTCTCTAGTGGGTAAAATGTGTCTCTCAAGTAATAATGACAGATGCCTGCACTATGCCCATGGGATTGACAATGTGGTCTTGCTCCCAATTTGTTTAATTGCAAGAGTAGCCTTGTAATAATCAAAAGCTATGAACAAATATGTATATATACCTGCCTCATGCATCTAATTACAAGATTAAGCCATAGCACACTATTTGACTATTCCAAAGACCACTAATAAGTTTCATGACCTGGCTGCCCCACAACTCCTCTAAAGAAAAGGAGGGGAAGCTTTATACAACAAGAAATGGTGGAGATTACCACACATTTCCTTACACAAAGGAGATGTAAATTTCAACTTCTCTGTCCTGCAGTGTCTCAATGTACTTTGCGGAAGCATGTGTTCTTCAGAGCAAACACAATACTTTCACTCACAGGCAGAGACAATTTTAGATCACATATTTCTGATTGATTCAACCAATCAAAATGGTCTATCTAGATCTGTTACAATGAGAAAGGCGATTTCCCTAGCTGTCAGTGGCAATGATGCATCCTAATGCCTCCATCATTAGGCTGTGGTCTTTGATGTCAAGCTTTCATAATTTCTGCAGAAATGTCAACAGAAACTTCAAATGGAAAGAGAACTCACTGCCATTTCGGAAGAGCTACAGCCTTTAAATCATTTCACAAGGCATGTTGCTCAATAGCAAAACTTGTCTTTAAAATATATGTATTCAGATTATTTGTTCAGTTACAAAGCATTTCATAGCCTTAGTTGAACCTAACCACACACAACACAATTCTCAGTAGAACAAAGACATACAAGACAGGCAGCAATGATAAGTACATAAAAGAGCTCACTGGTGACATCTAGTATTTCTTTTATTCATCTGTAAACTAATTCTACCAGATCTGCTGTATTGTTCAATCTCAAATAATCTTTGGGGATTTTTTTATCCTTGAGCATGAGATCAGAAACTGAGGGTGTAGTCAAATTTTTGGGAGGAAAGACAGGGGAAAAGGAGGAATTTGTCTAGATGACAATCATTCTTCCTCCATTAATATGATACTACACTGATCTAAATGCATAAAGATCTTATGAACTCATTGCATTTCAAGCACCATTGTCATGGCTGTGTACAAGAATACTAGACTGCCACGTAAGTGCTTGGATTCAATTCCCGTAGAAGCCCCGTTTCTTTTTTTTTTTTTCTCATAGTGCTAAATGGCCGATAATGACACCAGCGGTGGTGGTGGCAAACTAATGCCCCCTAATTCGGCTGTTGAGAGCTCTCACCAGCATCTGTTACATTTGTGGACATGCAGAAAAAGAGAGAAAAAGAACATTGCACGAGTGACTAAAGCACTAGGTGATGTATTAATCAAAAACGCCTTACGAATCCGCGCTTAAAAAGTGGCCCAGAGGTGACCACACCAAAGCCACCGTATCCAGGTGCTGCCGTTGTGCTTTTTGCAAAGGAGAAGAATGATGTTTGCGCTGGTGCTTGCCCTGCTGTCGACACTGCAGATGGGAGTGATGACACTGGAGGATAAAAAAAAATTAAAATACTAACAGTGCTTTACCACACAAAATTGACCAAAGGCGCAGAAGGGTAGAAAATGAAAAGAGATAAAAATATAGACAATAATGTAATGTATACTAACAAATCTATTCATTTACATTTAGCAACATTTAGCCTTATCTACAAATAATTGCAACATTTCACACTAAAAAACTCACTACAGCTCTCGCTTGTGCTTCCTGAGATGCACAAAAAAAATATTCAAGTAGGTGTTTGGCTTAATGTTAGATACCAAGCCGCTCTCTTCATGAGAAAAGAACTGAACTATGAACATGCTGGAGATAGCATGAGTACAAAATTTGAGAGTACAAAACAACATCTTGCATTACAGCCCTGACACTTTCAGAATGCACTCAAAGTCTGCAATAAAAGGAACATATTACAAAATGCAAGAAGTTGCATGCGAAATAAGTGTAGGCAAAACATCAAGCTAGTATTGGAACACCAAAAAATGAACCTGAAGTAGTTCATACTTCTCTTACTAAAACTTCTTGCAGTAGGGTAAAAAAACAAATAAACAAACAAAAAAATATTATTTCAACACTTAAATCTAAAAAAAACACTGCCAGGTCCAGACATGCAGTTTTTATTAGATGTTGATTCATTTCATTAGGAGACTTTGAATTTTTGAGGTACTATGAAATCCATATATTTTTACACGTGTAACCATCATCACAAATAGACCAGTAAATTGAGTGCGGGGATTATATTCAAGTTTGGGAGCTTGAATAGTGTTGAGGGCCCCTAAGACAATGAAGTGGGTCACAGAACAAATTTGTGATAAGGACATCGTCAAAATCCCGAAGAATAAACACACACGAGCAGGCATTGTAGCACAAAGACAAGGTAACAGCTGGTTATTAAAGGGCCTAAAAAACCACCAGCAACAATTTTTCATCATTTTTAGAAAACGTATGCATTGAGTTCAGAGTGCCATCATGATCAACGATGCCAAACATAGCAGCACTATGAGTCACAGGTGCACACAAATTTTAAAAAATAATTACTTCCCCTCTCCAGGCCTTTTGGCAGTATTCAGCCCCTGTCTTCACCGTGACGTTAACAGTTTCGTGTACTCGTCACCCACAGTAGCCGCACAGGCTCACCGCTTTTCCTCCTCGCACAGTGGGGAGGAGCATAGCAAATGACAGGGTTCATACAGGTTTCCAAGGGGAACATTAGAGGACTTTTTCAAGGACTTTTAAAAACTTTAAGGAGCACGACTGCAGCTCACAGTAAACTTGATTGAACAAAACAAAGGATGTTTAGCTCACTTATTGCATACTTTCACTATACTAGAAGTTCTGAAGCTCAGGGCA